>NW_024396936.1:1041470-1375016 GCF_004115215.2 Ornithorhynchus anatinus | reverse complement strand
AGATAAATTTACTGTGTAAACACAGGATGGAGTCCCTGGATAGCAACCATGTAAACCATACCTTCACCCTGCTTCCTTCCTGCTCCCCATCTTCTCTCATCATTCCATCTCAGCCACTCTTTTAAAATTTCTTATTCTTACCTCTCCTCTGTGGCTCTTTAGAACTTTTTTCCTATTTTCTGACAAATCTGGTACATGCCATCCCCACCTCTGTTCCCCTCTCTTCTTCTTGCATGGACTGGGAAAAGAAGGCATCAGTGGTCCCCTTCCACCCAGACAGATCTCCTTCCCAGCCTGACCTGTGGAGGGTGGCATGAGAAAGGACAGCAGTGGTAAGGGGGCAGGACAGAACTTATGTTATCACCATTGAGGATCAACAACGTGGGATGAAGTAACAAATTTACTTTGTGTAGAACTAAAAGTTCATTGGCCTGATGGAAAGATAATGGGATTAAGAGCAAAAAGATGCAGGTTCTAGTTTGGGCTTTGCAACAACTGGGCTTTCAACCTGTCAAATAACTTTTCCAGGTCTCAGATTTTTCATCTACAAAATGACAGGGAAATACTTGCTCTTCCTCTCTCTTAGATTGTGAGGCCTGTGTGGGACAAAGACTGGTTCAAATCTAATTATCTTAAATCTACTCCAGTGCTTAGTACATAGTAAGCAATTAATAAATAGCTTTATTGTTTTTGTTTTTATAGTAGTAGTATTACTATTCCCACACTGTTATGAACCTCACTGTATTAGGTGCATGAGAACTTTCGACAAAGAAAATGACATGATCTTTTAATAGATTATACAATTGCTAAGTGTAAATTAAGTAAAAGAGTAAGATCATAGAAAATGTGGTAAAAACAAAATTAAGCAATTAAATAAATACATTAAAAAGAGGACCATGTGGTATTTGTTAAATACCTTCTGTGCACCAACCACAAGGATAGATGCAAGAAAATCAAGTTGGACACAGTCCAAATGAGGCATGCAATCCAAGAGAACATTGGGGGAAACAGGTATTTAATGATAATTTTAATGATGGTATTTGTTAAGCATTTACTATGTGCCAAGCACTGTTCTAAGTGCTGGTGGAGATATGTGTTATCAGGTTCTCCCAGGTGGGGCTCACAGTCTTCATCCCCAGTTTACAGATGGGGTAACTAATGGGGCTTACAGTCTAAATAAGAGTTGTTGAATCTCCATTTTGCAAATGAGAGAACTGAGGCACGAAGAAGTTAAGTGACTTGTCCAAGGTTATACAGCAGACAAGTGTCAGAGCCAGGATTAAAACTCAGGCCCCCTAACTCCCAGGTCCATGCTCTTCGCACTAAACCAAGCTGCCTTCAATCCACCACCCACCAACTCTGCCTTGTCGGCAGCAGTCAGAGGTAGGTTGCAAAAGAGGTTTAGGGATCTTTGATCAATCAATCAGTTAATGGTATTTTTTGTGTGTTTACTGTGTGCAGAGCACTGTACTAAGCACTTAGGAAAGTACAGTACAACAGAGTTGGTAGATATGTTCCCTGACTCAATGAGTTTATAGTTTATAGAAGGAACACAGAGAGGACCAATAAGGTCCAAGCAATCACTAGTTATCTGTCACTTATCAAGCCACATTGCTAGTGGATAGAGCATGGGGCTTGCCGAATCAGATGACCAGGGTTCTGATTCCGGCTCAGCTACTTGTCTGTTGTGTGACCTTGGGCAAGTCACTTAAATTCTCTATAGCTCAGTTTCTTTATCTCTAGAGTGGGGATTACAAAAGAACGTGGCTTAATGGAAAGAGCACAGGCTTTGGGAGTCAGAGGTTGTGGGTTCTAATCCCAGCTCTGCCACTTGTCAGCTGTGTGACCATGGTCAAATCACTTAAATTCTCTGTGCCTCAGCTACTCATTTGTCAAATGGGAATTAAGACTGTGAGCCCCATGAGGGACAAGGACTGTATCCAACCTGTTTAACTTGTATCTATCCCAGCACATAGTACAGTATCTGGCACATAGTAAGTGCTTAATTAATACAATAAAACACAAAAATACTATTAGGATTTGGTTTTGCTAACACTGTAATCATTTGATTCTCCTCCTACCTCTCTGCCTGCTTCTTCTCAGTTTTGTTCTCTGTCTCCTCCTCTATTTCCCATTCTCTTTCTATGGATGTCCCCAAAGCCCTGTTCTGGACCCTTTTACTCTTCTGGCCATTCATCCACTCTCTTTGGGAGCTCATCTGCTCACATGCTTCAGCTACCATCTCTTTACAAATGACTCCAAACTCTTTATCTCTAGTTCTAATCTCTCATTTGAGCTGCGATTCTGCAACTCCTTTTACTTACAACACATTCCCCTAAAACAGATCTAAACAGATCCCCCTAAATCCTTTCATTCATTCATTCATTCATTCATTCAATAGTATTTATTGAGCGCTTACTATGTGCAGAGCACTGTACTAAGCGCTTGGAATGAACAAGTCGGCAACAGATAGAGACAGTCCCTGCTGTTTGACAGGCTTACAGTCTAATCGGGGGACACAGACAGACAAGAACAATGGCAATAAATAGAGTCAAGGGGCAAGAAACATCTCATAAAAAAAAAATGGCAACTAAATAGGATCAATTAATAAATCAATCATTTGATGCATATGAATTGAGTGATTTGCCATGTGCAGAGCACTGTACTAATGCTTTAGAAGAGTACAGTACAACAGAGGTGGTAGACATATTCCCTGCACACAAGGAACTTACAGTTCAGAGCGGAGCTTAAAATTTCAATTGTACAAGAATTTACTACAGACTAGAGCATACTAGATCTAGTGAACACTCCCCTTAGACACTAAAAAGAGTTCATGGTTTTAACCTTTATTGACGAACTAAAGGCCTTCTGAAGACTTATTCCACAGCTGGGTTCACATTTTGAACCATGACTTACCTGGGTACTTCTCCGAGGGTGGCATGACATTTGCCAAGTCCTTTCCCACCACTCAGTCTGCCTCAGAGGTTTGGTGTGCTCTATATGTTACCTATTCTTGGCAGGATTATGCAGATTAGTTGCTCCCTGCAACCCATGGTGCAGTCACAGTTCTGCTCCAAGTGGATGCTTTGCTGTTCTGTGTTTGGGAGTGTTCCTGTTGGTGGTCACTGTCCTCCCTCTAATTTAGCCTCATAAGCATTAACCCCTTCCACCCCATCATTCCCCCCCTCGACTTGGTATTGTCTTGTTTTATGCTGTCAAGTCGTTTCCTACCCATAGCGACTCTAAGGAAACATCTCTTCCAGAATGCCCTTCCTAATTTGCAATCATTCTTTTAGTATATCCATAGAGTTTTCTTGGTTAAAGTACAGAAGTGGTTTACCTATACTTATCTTCCACACAGTAAACTTGAGTCTCCACCCTTGACTCTCTCCCAGGCTACTGCTGCCTGGAGCAGGTGAGTTTTGACTTGTAGCAGATTACTTTCCACTTGCTAGTCACTGCCCAAGCTGGGAATAGAATGGGTATTGCCTCTGTTTGACTCTCCCTGCCCATAGCTTTGGTCTTGTACCTAATTGTAGATTCCAAGTGCTTAGTACAGTGCTCTGCACATAGTAAGTGCTCCAGTAAATACTATTGAATGAATGAATGAATGAATAGCTGAGACTGGTAGGGTAATGGAAACTCTACAGGTTCATATTTCTAAGAAAGGGTTCTGCCATAAATTTGCCCATACTGTTTTGTTATGAACCAATCAAATTTATTGAGCACTTGCTGTGTGCAAAGAACTGTACTAAGCACTTGGGAGAGTACAATATAATAGAATTGGCAGGCATGTTCCTGGCTCACAGCATGCTTACATTTTAGAGGGGGAGATAGATGTTAATATAAATAAATTAATTAAATTACAGATATGTATTTATGTGCTACGGGGCTGAAGGAGGGGTGAATAAAGGGTATAAATTCTAGGGGAGAGTGATTGTCAGATATTAAGTGGGAGGGAGCTCCAAGACAGAATAATAATAATAATGTTGGTATTTGTTAAGCGCTTACTATGTGCAGAGCACTGTTCTAACCGCTGGGGTAGATACAGGGTAATCACATGAGGCTCACAGTCTTAATCCCCATTTTACAGATGTATCTGAGGCACAGAGAAGTTAAGTGAGTTGCCCACAGTCACACAGCTGCCAAGTGGCAGAGTCAGGATTTGAACCCATGGCCTCTGACTCCCAAGCCCGGGCTCTTTCCACTGAGCCATGCTGCTTCTCTGAAGCAAGAGGTGGTGATGATTCAGTGTGAGATAGTTGAAATCAAGGTATAGTGAGTAGGTTGGCATTAGGGGAGCGAAGTGTATGGATTAGATTATGGTAGGAAATTAGGGAGGTAAGGTAGTAGGGGGCATGGGGAATGATTGCTTTAAATCCAATAATAAGGAGTTTTCATGTTAGAGTAATGCTACATTTATCATATATTTATCAGGGTATATTAGGTCAAGTAGCAGATGGACCTTGGCCAGTGGGTTTTCTTAGGAATGCAAGCCTCCCAATCAGGGAGTCTCAGCATTCACCCATTCATTCCTCCAGAGCTTTAACCAACTCAATCATTAACACCACTATCCTCTTTGTCCCAGAATCTTAATACTTTAGTGTTACCCTTGACTGTTCGATATTACTCAACTCCCATATTCAGTAACTAATGCCAAATCATGTGGTCTCTCCGGCACCTCCCCCAGATTGGCCCCATCCTCTCAACCCAGCTGCTTGGTTCAAGGTTTCTCTTGTCAAGTCCCTCTCTGTTGGCCTCACAGCCTCCTTCATCTTGTCTCCTCTCCAATCTGTACTCCATGCTGCTGCAGTATTCAGCATACTGAAACTTTGCTTGCCCACATCTCATCTTTTCTCCAAACCCTCCACTGTCTTCCTTTGTCTCTACACATCAAACAAAACCTCCTCCCAACTGCTCTCAAAGCAGTCCACCATTTGACCTCACCTTACTTCTC
Source organism: Ornithorhynchus anatinus (assembly GCF_004115215.2). NCBI lineage: Eukaryota > Metazoa > Chordata > Mammalia > Monotremata > Ornithorhynchidae > Ornithorhynchus > Ornithorhynchus anatinus. Next base: position 1,370,059 of record NW_024396936.1, on the reverse strand, counting down.
TGCTCTCTTCTGTGCTTCACCAACCTGCTGTTTTCATTCTTCCCAAGCCAACTTTCTAGGTGAACCTTGCTCTCAACTCTCGAACCTCTGTCACTTCAACTTGAAGCTCCCTTCTTCTCCACACTAGACAGACCTCAGTTATCCCCATATGCAAGACCCCATTGACTCCTACTGCCTCCAACAAGGTTTCTCCACTTAATTTCAAGCATCCTCAGCCAACTCTAGCACTTCTGACCCTCCTCAGCAGTCATGCATCTCTTTGTACTCAATTATTTAGTTTTACTCCTCCAGTTGAAAATATTTTTAATGCGTATGTCACATCTAAGCTCCTCGTGGGTAGGGGACATTCCACTTGTTTATTCTGTCATCAGTCAGTGGTATTTATTGAGCATTTACTGTGTGCAGCACACTGTACTACTTGGGAGAGTACAATATAGTAGGCAAAGATGATCTCTGCTCACAAGGAGTTTATGATATAGTAGGGAAGACAGAAATCAAAATAAATTTCAGATGGCAGAAGCTACTAACTATAAAGTTTTGTATGTAAATGTTGTGGTGCTGGGATACCATCAAACTGCTTAGGGGGTAGGTACTTAAGTGCATAGGTAATGCAGAAGGGAAGAAGAACAGGGTGGAGAGATGAGAGATTAATTAGGTAATAATAATAATAATGTTGGTATTTGTTAAGCGCTTACTATGTGCCGAGCACTGTTCTAAGTGCTGGGGTAGACATAGGGGAATCAGGTTGTCCCACGTGGGGCTCACAGTCTTAATCCCCATTTTACAGATGAGGGAACTGAGGCACAGAGAAGTTAAGTGACTTGCCCACAGTCACACAGCTGACAAGTGGCAGAGCTGGGATTCGAACTCATGAGCTCTGACTCCAAAGCCCATGCTCTTTCCACTGAGCCACGCTGCTTCTCTAAGGTAAGGTTTCCTGGAGTAGGGCTTTGAGAAACAGCAAGGCCTAGTGGAAAGAGCACTTACATACTTACATAGGAGTCAGAGGACATGGATTCTAATCCCATCTCTGCCTCTTGCCTGTATGGCCTTGGGTAAGTTACTTAACTTCTCTAGTCCTTAGTTTCCTCATCTATAAAATATTGTTTCAATCCCTCCCCCTCATACTCTGAGCCCCCTGTGAGCAGGGACTATGTCCAAAATGATTATCACATATTTACCCCAGGGATTAGTACAGTGCCTAGCAGAAAATAATCACTTAACCAATATTACAATTATTCATATTAGATGAAAATGGGGAGGGAGAGAGAAAGGGCCAGTCAGAATGAGCCAAGATGCGTTTAAGATAAGAATCCAGAATTCTTCATTTGGTCTCACTCACCCATAAGCCCAGTGAATATTCTACATAGGGAAAAACCACCTAGATTTTCTAATATTAGAAAGTATCTTAGAAAGTGCTTAGAGAGTATCATGCATGATACTCTCACCCAGAACTAATTAAAGGCTTCTGTATCAGGTCCACACAAGAAAACTACCACTGCCAGGCACACAAACTTCCTAATAGTATCAGAGTCACTTAAAGCCTATCACATTGGTTCTACTGAAGAAAACAACAACCAACCAGGTGCACCAACTTCCTGATGGTGCCAGAGCTTCTTAAAGCCTTCCAGATCTGGTCTACTTACAAGTAAATGATGCCCAAACAGGTGTCCCATCTTTGCAGTGGTACCATCACAGAGTGGGCATCCCACACTCTGGGTAGAGGAGAGTGTTAGACCAGCTAACAGTAAGCAAAAGCTAACTGAGGTCTTGTCCCACTACAAAAGGCTGTTCTTCAGGACTGATTTACCCAGTATTTTTCCATTCGGGGGTAGTTGTTTGGCTCTGCCTTGTTTCCCTCAATGTCTCAGGGCTGTGGGAGGATACCAGTCTATTAATTGACCACCAAGGTCAATAGCTGCAGCCAGAGACTACCCAGCTACATCTGCTAGACTTGGAGAAGACTCATGGTGTACCTCACGTTTCTGCTTTGAGCTAATGGTGGTTTTACTTCAAGCATCCAGCCTCTTTCTGCCTTGGGAGGCCCACATTTTTAGTCACTGTGTCCTTTGACTCAGAAGTGATGTTTGACTTTTTAGGGACCTGTGAGGGGAATGTGATTAGCTGAGGAGCCAAGGTTGGGGAATCAAGATTTCCCCCAAAATGACACTCTAAATTCAGGTGGGGGCAAACATACCTTAGTATACTAGCATTTCTCTAATAGAAAGAGCAAAGACCTGGGAGTCAGAGGACCTGTGTTATAATCCAGGTTTTACCACCTTCTTGCTTTGTGTCCTTGGATAGGTCACTCAATTTCTTTGTGCCTCAGTCATCTCATTTGTAAAATGAGAATTAAATCCTCCTCCCTCTGACTTAGACTGTGAGCACTATGTGAAACTGTGACTGTATCCAACCTGATTATCTTATATCTTCCCAGCACATAAAATAATGCTTGGTTCGTAGTAAGTGCTTTAAAAAATAGTATTTATTAAAACATTACATTATGTTGCATGGCTCAAAGTCACATGGGCATGAATTGGGTGTCTTCTATCTTCAAGTGTTGTCACTGGTCACCAGAGAGAGGGAAAACAATGAATCTCCTGCCTTGGGGCTACCAAACATCTGAAGTTGCATATGCCTCCTTTTGGAAGAGGTTGTGATGGAAATTTTGCAGATGCTTTGGGTAAGAGAATGAATATGGGAAGTTGAGGTTCAACCTTGATATGCAAGGTTTCAGGTTATTACTGAGGATAAAATACTAGATTATAAATCAGATTGGAGGAGTAATCTAATTACTTTCAGAAAATGGGGAGAATGCAATCACAAAGAGGCAAAATGGAGAACAACAATTACCAAGAAACAGTAGCACAACAGAACTTTTCCTCTCCCTAACCTTTGTGTCAATTCACATGGTCTTAACTCTATTCTAATCTTCCTCGACCTATCAGCTTCCTTTGACATTGTCATCATACCCTTCTCCTAGCAACATTATTCAACCTCAGCTTCAATGACATTGTCTTCTCTGGTTCTCCTCCTATCTCTCTGGCTCCTTATTCTCAGTTTCTTTCACAGGTTCCTCCTCTGCCTCTCACTTCCTAATTTTGGGAGTCCTTCATGGTACAGTTCTGGGTCCCCTTCTATGCTCCATCTATACCCACTCCCTTGGAGAACTCATTAGCTCACATGGCTTCAACTACCATCTCTATGCCAAAGATCCTCAATTCTATGTCTAGCATTTTCTCCTGCCTTCAGGACATCTCTATTTGGATGTCCTACCATCACCTCAAACTTAACTTATCCAAAATAGAACTCCTTATTTTTCCACCCAAACCTTGTCCTTCCCCTGACTTTCCCATCACTGTGAACAGCACCACCATCGTTCCTGTCACAAAAGACTGAAACCTTAGCATTATCCTTGACTCCTCTCTCTCACTCGAGCCACATATCCTATCTATCATTAAATCCTGACAGTTCAAACTCCACAACATTGTTAAAATCTATCCTTTCCTCTCCATCTAAACTGGTCCAATGTTAATCTAAGCACTTATCCTATTCCACCTTGGTTATGTATCAGCCTCCTTACTGACCTCCCTGCTTCCTGTCTCTCCCCATTCCAGTTCATACTTCACTCTGCTTCCGAGATTATTTTTCTGCAAAAACATTCAGCCCATGTTTCCCCACTCCTCAAGTCAGTCAATCAGTCAGTCAGTCAGTCAATCATATTTATTGAGTGCTTACTGTGTGCAGAGCACTGCACTAAACCCCTTGGGAGAGTAAAATATAACAGACGCAGACACATTCCCTGTACACAAGGAGTATACAGTCTATAGAGGGACATAGAAATTAATAGAAATAAATAAAATTACAGATAAGTGCTGTGAGGCGGAAGAGGGGATGAACATAGGGAGCAAGTCTGGGTAACACAGAAGAGAGTGGGAGTAGAGGAGAGGGGTACTTAGTCAGGGAAGGCCTCTTGGAGGACATGTGACTTCAGTAAGTCTTTAAAAGGAGGGAGAGGAATTGTCTGTTGGATATGAAGAGGGATGGCATTCCAGGTCAGAGGCAGGATGAGGGCGAGAGGTTGGTGGCGAGATAGATGAGATGGAGGTACTGATAGGAGCGAGGTATGTAGGCTGTGTTGTAGTAGCAAAGCAGTAAGGTGAGGTAGGAGGGGGCAAAGTGAATAAGTGCTTTACAGCCCATGTTAAGGAGTTCTGTTTGATGTGGAGGTGGATGGGCAGCTACTGGAGGTTCTTGAGGATTGGCTAAATGTGGCCTGAATGTTTTTGAGGAAAAATTATCTGGGCAGGAGAGTACAGTATGGACTTGAGTGGGGAGAGACAGAAAGCAGAGAGGTCAGCAAGGAGGTTGGTAAAATAATCAAGGCAGGATAGGATAAGTGCTTGGACTAAAGTGAAGGCAGCCTGGATGGAGAGGAAAGGACAGATTTTATCGATGTTGTGAAGGTCAAACCAACAGGATTTAGTAATGGATTGAATATGTGGGTTGAATAAGACAGAGGAGTCAAGGATGATGCCAAGGTTATGGACTCAAAAACCTCCAATAGTTGCCCACCCACCTCCACATCATACAGAAACTCTTTATCATCAACTTTAAAACACTCAATCAATCTGCCTCTTCATTGATTTCATTTATTTATTCATGCATTCATTCAATTGTATTTATTGAGCAATTACTGTGTCCAGAGTACTGTACTAAGCACTTGGGAGAGTAAGATACAACATTAAACAGACACTTCCCTGCCCAAAATGAGCTTATGTTTATATTGGGGGAGACAAAGATGAATGCAAATAAATAAATTACAGATATGTACATAAGTGCTGTGGGGCTGTGAGAGGGGAAGAACAAAAAGAGCAAGATGGGGCAACATGGAAGGGAGTGAGAGAAGAGGAAAGGAGGAGCTTAGTCTGGGAAGGGATATTGGAGGAGTTGTGTTGTCAATAATACTTTGAAGTGAAAGAGAGTAATTGTCTGTTGGATTTGAGGAGGGAGGGCATTCCAGGCCAGAAGCAGGACTTGGGCTAGGGGTTGATGGAGAGAGAGGTAAAATCAAGGCACAATGAGAGGTTAGCACCAGAGGAGTAAGGTGTGAGGGCTGGGCTGTAGAAGGAGAGTAGCAAGGTGATGTAGAAGGGGTCTAGGTGATTTAGTGCTATAAAGTCAATGGTGAGGAATTTTTGTTTGTTGCAGAGATGGATGGGCAATAACTGGAGTTTTTTGAGGAGTGATATGTCCTGAATATTTTTCGTAGAAAAATGATCCGGGCCCAACTCATGCCCTTCACTCTTCTAATGCTGACCTACCCACTGTACCCCAGCCTCATCTGTCTCTTGGCTACTTCTCAGCCATGTTCTGCCTCTGGCCTGGAACACCGTCCCTCTTCATATCTGATGGATGATTACTCTTCCCCCCTTTCAAAGTCTTACTGAAAGCACATGTCCTTGATTAAGTCTTCTTTTCATTTTCTTACACTCCCTTCTGCATCTCCTGGACTTGCTCCTTTTATTCATCCCCTCTCCCAACCCCACAGCACTAATGTACAGAAAAGTAGCATGACATAGTGGATAGAACACATGCCTGGGAGTCAGACGGCATATGTAAACTATAAAATGGAGATTGAGACTGTGAGCCTCACATGGGAAAGGGACCTTGCCCAACTTGATTTCCTTCTATCCACCCCAGTGCTTAACACAGTATCTGTAGCGTAGTAAGTGCTTAACACATACCAATATTATTATTATTATATCCATGATTATTCATATTAATGCCGGTCTCCCCCTCTAGACTGTAAGCTAGTTGTGAGCAGGGAATTTGTCTGTTATATTGTTATATTGTGTTCTCCCAAGTGCTTAGTACAGTGCTCTACACACATTAAGCATACATTAAATACGAATGACTGACTCTCTGACTGACTAACCTCCATTGGAGCCTAGCACACAAATGCTCATTCCAGGACATTAGACTGTGTTTCTACGGAGTGAGCCTTCTAAATAAAAGATTAAGGTCATGGAGAAAAGAGAGAGCAGAATGAAGCTGCCCTTGTAGAGATCCTGCTTCCTCTCTGTGACTTTTCCATCTTCCTTCCATTAACCTCCCTTTTCCCTGTATTCCCCCTGACAAGCTCCCCATTTTTCCTCTTCTCTCCACATTGCTTGACTCTTTCTCTCTTTGCTTCTATTCCCTTTCCCTTTATTGCGTCCGCTCCATGCTTCCTCCTAACCAGTGTTTACAGAACAGGAGCAATTGCCTTACTGGTTCTGATCAGTGGTTCATTCAACCCAGTATTCTGTCTTCAACAATAGCAAAGGATGTTCGGAAGCTCTGAGTGAGGATTTCTTTCTTTTCCATCCATCCTAATGAATCATGCAACATACCCTCTCCATCCTCAACTTTTTAGTGGTTCCAGATCCAAATCTATATCCAGATTCAAGTAGAGGAAATAGTGAGCAATGTATAAGCCATCACCCTCTTTAGTTGTTCTTTTCTTTCTTTTTTCTCCCCATACTCTTCCACTCTAGTCTCAGGGAAGGGGGATCTTCTAAGGAAGAGTTGTGTGTTGTCCTACACCATCTGGTTAACATCAAGTAGCAAACATTTCTGTATGTTTATTAATCTGAACTCCATATCCAGAGTATTTAATAAGTTCTTCTTATGTGATAAGCACCAAAATAGATTGGACACAATCCCTGTGCCACATGGGGCATAGGAGGAGGGAAAACCGGTACTTTATCACCATTTTGCAGATGAGGAAACTGAGGCATATTGCAATTTCCAGTTCCATTCCTGTTTTGCTACTTGTTGATAGCTTGACCAGCAAACTCGCAGCAATCACCATGCCTAGGTGCCTATGTCAATGCAGAGAACAAGAACCCTCTATGCCAGAGAAGTGAAAATCACCTGTATGTTGTTAGTAAAGTTCAATTCTCCACTGCATCAAATTCTCTGCAGACACAGTTCCACCCTGTCTTTCTTAGTCCAGCCCTCCCCATTCTGGGTAGGGTTCCCTTTCCACTCTCTGACATATGTCCCTGATTTTCTCATGTCTCCTATTTTGTATCTATGATTTTATGGTGGTGGTAGTGCAGGAGGTGTGATTTCCTTGGCTTGCTTTTGTGTTGGTAGGGGAATTAGGAGAAGGGGTTTGAACAGAGTGGAAAATATCTCCGGTTGGTAGTTGTGGAATAGGGACAACTACCCCCCACCTCCAAATTCCACTCCTACTACTGCCATTCTTGAGTCAAGGCAGCAGGATGAGATCACTAGAGGGGAAGCTTCCTCCTGTCCTTTCCTCCTGTGACCAAATACACAGAGGCAGGCGGCTTCCCCCATCCCTGTGGGAAAAGCAGAATGTGCAGGAGAGTCTTGGGCAGGACAGGGAACTCACCTCCTTAGCTTGGAAAGTGAAGGAACTTGAGAATGTTTCCTCGCTGCTCTTTTCTCCTCACCACTCTGTCATCTACTCCCTCCACATCTCATCCTATCCCTTTCTGATATTCATTCAATAGTATTTATTGAGCGCTTACTATGTGCAGAGCACTGTACTAAGCGCTTGGGATGAACAAGTCGGCAACAGATAGAGACAGTCCCTGCCGTTTGACGGGCTTACAGTCTAATCGGGGGAGACGGACAGACAAGAACAATGGCACTAAACAGCGTCAAGGGGAAGAACATCTCGTAAAAACAATGATTATCTGACTCTGTGGTGACAGGGGGATGAAACAGTGGTAGCATGGTCTGCAGGGGCCATAGGAGTATTGCTTGGAACCCCCAAGTGGTAAATTAAATGAATTTAGAGTGGTAGAAGGCATGAAGGGGAATAGGTGTGGGTCAGTGGGGAATGAGTTATGCAGGACATAGATTTGGCAAAAGTCATTGTAATAGAGATTCACGATCCTATGGGCTGGCAAGAGATTATAAGCCAAATTCCTGATGCTAAGGAAGCTGTGCTGGAAGGACAAACTCTGAGGGAATCATTTTAATTGAAAGATCTCATTGTCCAGGTATCATCCTGCAGCCTCTTTGGATTGATTTCCCTTGGCTTTACACACTCATGCTGCAATTTGGAATGAGAGATGTAATTTCCTAGCCAAACCCCTCCCCCCACCAAAAAACCCCACAAATTTCCATGAATTCAGCCTAGTAGGAACAACTCAGCTATACTGAATGGCAACTAGAGGTACATTTAGTCAATTTCCCCATCGTTGTTAGCTGACTATCAAATCAGGCATTACTAGTATCCCTAAGCTCTGATGCAATCCCAGCAGCTGTCAAGAGACCAAAGCGCAGTTCTTAGTCCTAGTCACTGGCTTTAAAAGCACTCTAAAGTCTGAATTTGGCCAGAGAAGCCGTCTTCTTTAATCCCTTTCCCTCTTCCCAGCTCCACATTGCCCTCTAGACTGAAAGTTCACTGATGACAGGGAATGTGCCTTTCAACTCTGTTGTAGTGTACCCTCCCACAATGTCCTAAACACAGTAAGCACTCAGTAATATGATTGATTGTTTTTGTCTAAATTGGCATTTATTCATCCTCTGAAGATGTCAGCAGATTCTCTTTTCCTGGCCAGATGTTCACATTTTATCAGACAGAAGTTTCGATCTCTACACTGTGAGCTCATTGTAGGCAAGGAGCATATCTACCAATTCTGTTGTAATGTACTCTCCAATTACAGAGCTCTGCACAAAGTAAGCATTCAATAAATATCATTGATTGATTCATTGATTGACTGATCTTTTGAAATCTGGTTCCTACTGAAATTGCCCCAGAGTAGCTCCAGGTTCATTTATCAGTGCAATTCTGATCTCACTGAAATCTTATTCTTGGTATGTTTATACAGAGAGTAGCATAATTTTAACTCACACATGATTATACAACCATCAGCCAATCAGCCACTAGGATGGATAGACAGATGGATGGATGAATGTCAAGGAGAGCTTCCCCTATACAATTTCTAGAAGCATTTGGTTGCTGCTATATGGCACACAGTCATGGGCTGGGTGGACCATTCTTCTGACATAGTAATGTTGTTGCTATGCCCTTATATCCTTGCATTGTTTTCCCCTTTCCTGGACTGCTCTTATTCAACTTAATTATATCACATCCCTCATCTCCATCAAAGACACTTCCAGTTTAATTTCCCCTCTTTTACAAGTATTCATTTACTCAGCCATCTCAGAAATCATGGTTCATCTCATGTATTCATAGGTTTATTTCTTTTGTTTCTCAATTCACGTATATTTGGTATTTTTACCTGTTCTGATGTACTGTTAATCATCCTGTCATATTATAGGTGCTTGTCTTCTCCATCAGAATTTAAACACTTGGGAAGGAATGGCCTAGGTCTTATGGGCTAAATTTCCGACTGCCAACTCTAGTATTAACTTAATTTTTGATAGTTATTGATGAGGTTGATGAAGATAGAAGAAAGAGGTAGTACCAAGTAGTATTGGTTTAGGATTGACAATAAAAAGATTGTTGTGATGAAGAAGAGGAAGGCAGTATAAAGTCACTAACACCTGGGATATCCTGAGATCACCACTGGGGCCTTTCTTAACGCAGAAGAATCTTTCTCAGTGAAAGAAGTAGTCTTCCATCTATACCTCACTTGCTGCCTGGATCATTTTTCTGAGAAACACATTCAGCTCTTATCTCCCTGCTCCTCCAAAACCTCCAGTGGTTGTACCTGCACCTCCTCATGAAATACAAACTCCTTACCATCAGCTTTAAGGCATTCAATCAGCTCTCTCCCTCCTACCTTAGCACAGTGATCTTTTACTACAACCCAACTTTCACATTTCAGTTCTCTAAACCCAACCTACTCCCTACCTCAAGCTTGTCTATCTCTCCAGCAATGCTTTGTCCATGTTCTCTCTCTCCATCCTCCTCTATATCTGATGAACCACAGCTCTCCCCAGCTCTCTGTTTTACTGTATTTTCCCAAGCCCTTAGTATAGGACTCGGAACACAGGAAGGTCTCAGTAAATACTATTGATGAATTGATTCACATGTGTTCTTTCCATGGTTAGCATCCCCCGCTCCACTGTTGCTGTAGGCTTGTAGACTGATTTGGGGAGGAAAAGAATGTGTGGAGTGGGAACAACCTGCTCACCCCATCTCACCGTCCAGATTTTCTACCCTCTTGCTGACTGGAATGATAATAACAAGATATATAGGCATAATGGGGGCTGCAGCACTGAGGAATCTTTGGTTATGGATGAGAGCATATAATAATAGTAATAATAATAATTATAGTAATAATAATATTTTAAGTACTTACTCTGTGCAAAACACTATGATAAACAGTGGAATAGATACAAGGTAATCAGAGCAGTCACAGTCCCCAGATCTCACAGTCTAAAGGGATGGAGAACATATATTTAATCCCCATTTTACAGATGGGGAAACTGAGGCACAGAGAAGTTAAGTGACTTGATCAAAGTCCACAACACTCAAATGAGAAATCCAGATTAGAATCCAGGGACTGTGACTCCCAGGCCATGGCTCTTTCCACTAGGCAATGCTGCTTCTCTTTGTATTAAATAAAGATTTGGGTTCTCGAAAAGGTGAGCTGCAGATGGACCCAAGGATGATTGGGGCCAGAAAGATATTACACTGATGCCACCATGACTCTCCTGGGTTTTCCCTGGCATGTTAATTGGCAGTAGACAATTTAGCAGATTATTGGGATCCCTGAAGAGTATGTGACTGTTTTCAGAGATTTTCTAGTTGGAAGATCAAAGTGGATTAATATTACAAAACTCATTCATTTGCACATTTGTTAATTCACTACCCAAGGGAAGGGAGAGGTGAGAAAAGTGGCTGACAAATGCCACCTCTACCTTGATCAATCTACAGAGTGTGACTGATTGCGACCTCTCTTCCCAGCCAGCAGGAGCAATGGAGAGTGAAAAGTTGGAAAATGCCATTTCTCCACCAAAGAGATTTCAGGACTAGAAGTTGCTGTTCTATAGGGAAGTGTCCATTTTTGTCTGGAGCTCTGAGATGAACTTTCTAGATAACTGCCTCCAGGAAAGCCACCTCCCAGGTTTCTTTCATTTCCTTTTTTCCAGGACTTTCAGAACAAAGATCCTTCAAGACAAGGAAGCAATGTAATCTAATGACAAGATAACAGAACTAGGTATCAGGAGATCTGGATTCTATTCCTAACTCTGCCACTTACCTGCTGTATGACCCCAGGCAAGTCACAACTTCTCTATGCCTCAGTTACCTCCACTGTAAAATGGGGATTGAATACCTGTTCTCTCTCCTCCTCATACTGTGAATCCCATGTGGGACAAGGACTGTGTTAGATCTGATTATACAGGACCTACCATTATTATTATAATTATTATTATCATTATCAGTTGAAAGGATCATCTCTTGCTTGTCTGGGGTTTCTGAAAATAATTAATTTTAACCTTGAGATCAGAAAATAATATGTTTCCATATGAATTTCTCTGCACCCCAAGAGCAATTGGTAAAAAGGATTGAAGCAGAGAGAGGTTCCTTGCCAGCACACTTCTCTGTTGGGAAAAGACTGGAATATCAGTCAATCAGTGGCATTTATTGAGTGCTTACTGTATGCAGAGAATGATACTGAATGCTTGGGAAAGTACAGTACAGTACAATTGGTAGACATGTTCCCTGCCAACAAGGAGCTTGAAGCCAAGAGGGGTAGCAGGCATTAGAATAAATTTCAGATAGGGGAAATAGGGTATAAGGATATGCACATAAGTCCTGTGGAAGTGCTTAAAGGGTAGAGATCTAAGTGCGCAGGTGATCAAGAAAGGAGGGTGCAGAGTGGAAATGAGAGCTTAATCATGAAAGAAATCTTGGAGGTTTGTGTGATTTTAGGAGAGTTTTGTAGGTTGGGAGAGTGGTGGTCTGTGAGATATGAAGGTGGAGGAAGTTACAGACCAGAAAGAAGATGTAGACCAGGAATCACTGGCAAAAAAAGGTTAGATAGAGGTACAGAGAGTATATTGGTGAGCAGGTTGGGTTGCAGTAAGAGATCACTGAGGTAAAGAACAGGTGGAGAATAGATTGAGAACCTTAAAGCCAATGGTAAGGAGTTTCTGTTTGATGTCAAGGTAGAACAGCAATTATTGGAAGCTTTTGAGGGGTGAGGAGGCTGAACCTTTTTTTTATGACAAATGATCCAGGCAAAAGAATGAAGTTAAGACAGGAGAAGGGAAAGACAGGAGGTAGGGAGGTAAGTGAGGAGGCTGTCAGTATGGTGCTTAGATCAGCATGGTAGCCATATGAATAGAGAGGAAAGGACAGATTCTAGAGAGAACGTGAAGGCAGAACTGAAAGTATTTGTTGACAGACTGAATATGTGGCTTCAGTGAAAGAGATGAATAAAGGATAATGACAAAGTTACATGTTAAGTTTGAGGAGTTGGTAGGACACCCTAAGTAGAGATGTCCTGAAGGTAGGAGGAAAGAGAGGACTGTAGAGAAGGAGAGAGATCACCCCGGAGATGTAGATTTGGGTAGATTTAGTGCGTGTAGATGAAGTATAGAAGGAGATATAGACTTTGAGCTCCCTCTTCAAACTCCCTGCCCAGCCCCCCACCTCCCCAGTCCCTTGCCCCTAATGGCCTGGCTACCTACTTCATAAAGATAATTGACACTATCAGACGTAATCTCCCTAAAATCTCCCCTGTCCCTTTCCACTCCCTCCCCACTTCTGTCCCTTATTCAGCTCTCCCATCTTTCCCAGCAGTTTGTCCAAAGGAGATCTCCAGCCTTCTCTCAAAATCCAACTCCTTCACCTGCAAAACTGACCATATTCCTTCACATCTTATCAAAATACTTGCCCCCTCCCTTCCTCCCTCTCTGACTGCCTTCTTCAACAATTCTCTCTCCAACGGCTTCTGCCCCACTGCTTTCAAACATACCCATATCTCTTCCATCCTATAAAAACCCTCCCTTGACCCCACGGCTCCTTCCAGTTATCACCCCATCTCCTTCCTACCATTCCTCTCTGAACGAGTTGTCTACACCCACTGACTCAAGTTCCTCTCCTCCAATTCTCTCTTTGACCCTTCTCCAATCTAGCTTCCTTCCCCTTCACTCCACAGAAACTGCCCTCTTCAACGTCACCAATGATCTGACCTGTGCAGAGGAACAGGACTTGCATCAGCCAGCTGCAGGTCGCCTCTGTCCAGAGAGTGAGAAGGCCGTTCTGCCTGCACCAAGTGAGGAGCCATGGGAAGGGTGAGTGTCCCGTCCAGATGAGGGCTTGTGGGGTTGGAAGCCAAATGCTTCACCATGGGTATGTAACGTTTAAATGGATTTGATGTCTAAGTGGGTGTTTCCCCAGTGGGACATGAACAGGATGGGAACTAGCCGCCTCACCAAGTGCAAGTAACACATAAGTGGGTAACGCATAACTGGGTTTAGCGCATAAGTGTATGTAACTCATAAATGTATATAACTCAAAAGTGTATATAACTCAAAAGTGTATATAACTTATTAGTGTTTAATGCATAGGTGTATTTAACGCAAATGTGGATTCCTCCTGGGTGGGGCGCACACATGGTGGGAACCAGACGGCTCACCACGTTATAAGTAAATCACAAATGGGTTCGGGTGTCCGGCCACACATGAGTAACATACTAGTGTATTCCTCCTGTTAGGGAAGCTTTAACACCATATTTCTCACAAAAGAGAAGGCCGATTTGTCGCGTCTAAATAACTAATTAATTCAATTCTCCCCAAGGAATAAATTCTATACAAAACTCAGGTTTTCCATCCCGGCCTCTCTCTCTCTCTCTTGCCACGCCGATTCCCGAAAAACCTGTCCCTGGCGACGGGTGACACTCCCCCACAGAGACGTCCACTTTCTCGACCCTATCCATCTCTCTCAGCGCATCACAACCCCGCCTTGCCTCCCTATCCACTCTACCCACTCTTGATGACCAGACTGATGCTCTCAACTTCACCGTCTCTACTCATCTCAACTCACTCACTCCCCTATCCCTTCATCACTTTCGTACCACTAACCCACATCCCTGGATCACTACCACTGTCTGCCTTCTTCACCCTTATGCTAGAGCTGCTGAACACAGCTGGCCAAAGTCTAAACACCAGACCAACCTTGTTCACTTTAAATGTATCCCTTAACTTTGCCCTCTCCTCTGCCAGGCAAAACTATTTCTCTTCCCTTATTGACCATGCCCATCACCCCCATCAGCTGTTCCGGATATTTAACTCCTTCCTCCGGCCCCCTGTTCCTCCCCCTCCTCCATCCTTCGCTCCCAAAGATCTGGACACCTACTTCTTTAGGAAAATTAACACCATCAGGTCTGAGCTCCCCAAAGTCACCCCTCCCTCTTCTCCATTCTCCCCTGCTCTCGACCCATTCCTCTGCTTTCCCGTCCTTCCCAACAATATCTTCAGAGGAGATCTCTTCCCCTCTCTTAAGTGTCCCCCTCCACCTGTTCTTCAGACCCCATTCCCTCTCACCTTATAAAAACTCTCAGCCCTTCCCTCCTTCCCTTTTTAACGTCCATCTTCAACTGCTCAATCTCCAGCGGCTTCTTCTCTCTGCCTTCAAACATACCTATGTCTCCCCCATCCTAAAATAACCCCTCTTGACCCCACTGCCCCCTCCAATTATTGTCCCATCTCCCTCCTACCCTTCCTTTCCAAACTCCTAGAGCGAGTCATCTACACTTGCTGCCTCGAATTCCTCAACTCCAACTCTCTCCTGGACGACTCCAATCTGGCTTCCGTCCCCTCCACTCTACACAAACTGCCTCTCAAGGGTCACCGATGACGTCCTTCTCGCCAAATCCAATGGCTCCTACTCTGTGCTAATCCTCCTCGACCTCTCAACTGCCTTGGACACTGTCGACCATCTCCTTCTTTTCAACATATTATCCAACTTTGGCTTCAAGGACTCTGTCCTCTTCTGGTTCACCTCTTATCTCTCTGGCCGTTCATTCTCCGTCTCCTTTATGGGCTCCTCCTTCCCCTCTCATCCCCTAAGTGTAGAGTTTCCTCAAGGGTCATTTCTTGGACCCTTTCTGTTCTCCATCTATACTCACTCCCTTGGTGAACTCATTTGCTCCCATGGCTTCAATTATCATCTCTAGGCAGATGTCACCCAAATATACATCACTTCCCCTGTTCTTTCCCCCTCCCTCCAGGCTTGTATCTCCTCATGCCTTCAGGATGACTCCACCTGGATGTCTGCCCACCACCTAAAACTCAACATGTCCAAGACTAAGTGCCTTATCTTGCCTCCCAAACACTGTCCTTTCCGTCTTGTTGCCATCACTGTGGATGGCACTACTATCCTTCCCATCTCACAAGCCCACAACCTTGGTGTCATCCTTGACTCCACTCTCTTATTCACCCTACACATCCAATCTGTCACCAAAACCTGTCAGTCTCACCTTCACAATAATAATAATGTTGGTATTTGTTAAGCGATTACTATGTGCAGAGCACTGTTCTAAGCGCTGGAAGAGATACAGGGTAATTAGGTTGTAAGGTTTTGAAGAGGGAAAGAGAATCAGTTTGGCGGAGGTGAGGAGGGAGGGCGTTCCAGGACCGCGGGAGGACGTGACCCAGGGGTCGACGGCGGGATAGGCGAGACCGAGGGACGGCGAGGAGGTGGGCGGCAGAGGAGCGGAGCGTGCGGGGTGGGCGGTAGAAAGAGAGAAGGGAGGAGAGGTAGGAAGGGGCAAGGTGATGGAGAGCCTTGAAGCCTAGAGTGAGGAGTTTTTGTTTGGAGCGGAGGTCGATAGGCAACCACTGGAGTTGTTTAAGAAGGGGAGTGACATGCCCAGATCGTTTCTGCAGGAAGATGAGCCGGGCAGCGGAGTGAAGAATAGACCGGAGCGGGGCGAGAGAGGAGGAAGGGAGGTCAGAGAGAAGGCTGACACAGTAGTCTAGCCGGGATATAACGAGAGCCCGTAATAGTGAGGTAGCCGTTTGGGTGGAGAGGAAAGGGCGGATCTTGGCGATATTGTAGAGGTGAAACCGGCAGGTCTTGGTAACGGATAGGATGTGTGGGGTGAACGAGAGGGACGAGTCAAGGATGACACCGAGATTGTGGGCCTGCGGGACGGGAAGGATGGTCGTGCCATCCACGGTGATGGAGAAGTCTGGGAGCGGACCGGGCTTGGGAGGGAAGATGAGGAGCTCAGTCTTGCTCATGTTGAGTTTTAGGTGGCGGGCCGACATCCAGGTGGAGACGTCCCGGAGGCAGGAGGAGATGCGAGCCTGAAGGGAGGGGGAGAGGACAGGGGCGGAGATGTAGATCTGCGTGTCATCTGCGTAGAGATGGTAGTCAAAGCCGTGAGAGCGGATGAGTTCACCGAGGGAGTGAGTGTAAATGGAGAACAGAGAGGGCCAAGAACTGACCCTTGAGGAACTCCAACAGTTAAAGGATGGGAGGGGGAGGAGGCTCCAGCGTAGGAGACCGAGAATGATCGGCCAGAGAGGTAAGAGGAGAACCAGGAGAGGACAGAGTCCGTGAAGCCAAGGTGAGATAAGGTATGGAGGAGGAGGGGATGGTCGACAGTGTCAAAGGCAGCAGAGAGGTCAAGGAGGATCAGAATGGAGTAGGAGCCATTGGATTTGGCAAGAAGGAGGTCATGGGTGACCTTAGAGAGAGCAGTCTCGGTAGATTGGAGGGGACGGAAGCCAGATTGGAGGGGGTCTAGGAGAGAATGGGAGTTAAGGAATTCTAGGCATCGATTGTAGACGACTCGTTCTAAGATTTTGGAAAGGAAGGGTAGTAGGGAGATAGGACGATAACTGGAGGAGGAAGTGGGGTCAAGAGCGGGTTTTTTTAGGATGGGGGAGACGTGGGCGTGTTTGAAGGCAGAGGGGAAGGAGCCCTTGGAGATTGAGTGGTTAAAAATAGAAGTTAAGGAAGGGAGGAGGGCAGGGGCGATGGTTCTCTTTCCCTCTTCAAAACCTTACTTAAAAATCACCTCCTCCAAGAGGCCTTCCCAGACTGAGCTCCTCTTCCCCCTCTACTCCCTCTGCCATCCCCCCTTTACCTCTCCGCAGCTAAAGCCTCATTTTCCCCTTTTCCCTCTGCTCCTCCACCTCTCCCTTCCCATCCCCACAGCACCGTACTCGTCTGCTCAACTGTATATATTTTCGTTACCCTATTTAGTTTGTTAATGAATTGTACATCGCCTTGATTCTATTTAGCTGCCATTGTTTTTACGAGATGTTCTTCCCCTTGACGCTGTTTAGTGCCATTGTTCTTGTCTGTCCGTCTCCCCCGATTAGACTGTAAGCCCGTCAAACGGCAGGGACTGTCTCTATCTGTTGCCGACTTGTTCATCCCAAGCGCTTAGTACAGTGCTCTGCACATAGTAAGCGCTCAATAAATACTATTGAATGAATGAATGAATGAGGTTGTCCCACCTGAGGCTCACAGTCTTAATCCCCATTTTACAGATGAGGTCACTGAGGCACAGAGAAATGAAGTGACTTGCCCACAGGCACACAGCTAACAAGTGACAGAGGTGGAATTCGAACCCATGACCTCTGACTCTCAAGCCCATGCTCTTTCCTTAGAACAGTGCTTGGCACATAATAAGCGCTTGAACAAATACCAATATTATTATTATTTCCACTGAGCCACGCTGCTTCACAACATCGCCAAGATCCACCCTTTCCTCTCCATCCAAACTGCTACCTTCTTAGTACAATCTCTCAACATAACCCGACTGATTAACTGCATCAGCCTCTTTCTGATCTCCCAACCACCTGTCTTTCCCTAATTCAGTTTATATTTCACTCGGCTGCCTGGATTATCTTTCTAAAGAAATACCCTGGGCAAGTCACCCCCTCCTCAAAACTCTCCTATCGACCTTCACAATAATCAAAAACTCCTCACTATTGGCTTCAGAACGCTCCATCACCTAACCCTCTCCTACCTCACCTCCCTTCTCTACTTCTACAGCCCAGCCTGCACACTCTGCTCCTCTGCCACTACCCTCCTCACTGTGTCTCCTTTTTGCCTGTCCCGCCATCGACCCCTGGCCCACGTCCTACCTCTGGCCTGGAATGCCCTTCCTCCTCACATCTGCCAAATTAGCTCTCTTCCCCCCTTCAAAGCCCTACTGAAAGCTCACCTCCTCCAGGAGGCCTTCCCAGACTGAGCCCCCTTTTCTTCTGCTCCTCCTTCCCTCCCGATCGCCCCTACTGCCTCCCTCTGCTCTACCCCTTTCCCCACCCCAAAGCTCTTGGGTATATTTCTACATATTTATTATTCTATTCATTTTATTAATGATGAGTATATAGCTATAATTCTATTTATCTATTTTGCTGCTATTAATGCCTGTCTACTTGTTTTGTTTTGTTGTCTGTCTCTTCCCTTCTACACTGCGAGCCCATTGTTGGGTAGGGATTGTCTCTATCTGTTGCCAAATTGTACTTTCCAAACACTTTCTACAATGCTTTGAACACAGTAAGAGCTCAATAAATATGATTGAATGAATGAATGAATGAATACTCTCTACATACACTGTGAGCACCATGTGGGTGAGGGTCTATGCTCAACCTGAATATCTTGTTTCTATGTTGGCACTTAGTATGGTGCTTGGCACATAGTAAATGCTTATCAAATAATAATAATAATTATTGCTATTATTATCATTACTAATAAGTATTTATAGTATGCATATACAATATTAATCATTTGAGAGAGTACAGTAGAATTAAAACTAAAGAAGGGTTGTTGAGTGGGAGTGAGAAGACCTGGCTTCCAATCCTGACTGTACAATATGCTTTCTGTTTGACCTTGGGCAAGTCACTTAACTCCTCTGTGGCTCTATTTCCTCATCAGAAAATTGAGGACTAAATAGTAAATACTAATACCCCTTGAGCTATGAGGTCTGTATGGGACAAAACTGTGTCTCATTTGTTTTATATTTATCCCTCAGTTTAGTAGTGTGTGCTTTATAGTAAGCGTTTAACAAATACCACATTAATATTATTATTATATTATTCTTACATGTCTTGCTTTACAGACCTGTGTAGTTGTGTGCAGTGACCTCTTTAAAATCTCCCCTGCACCTCTCAATCAATCAGTGATATTTATTGAGTGCTTACTGTGTGTAGAAAGCTGAACTAAGCCCTTGGGAGAGTACACTGCAACAGAGTTGGTAGTCATGTTTCCTGCCCACAAGTAGCTTACAGTCTAGATAGAGAGACAGAAACTAAAATAAATTATGGGGATGTATATATAAGTCCTGTGGGCCTGAGAGTGGGGTGAATAGCAAATACATAGAGGGTATAAATCCAACTGCAAGAACAACACAGAAGGGAGAGGGAGTAAGGGAAATGAGGACTTAGTGGGGCAAAGCCTCTGAGACGAGATTTGATTTTAACATGGCTTTGAAGGTGGGGAGAGTGATGGTCTATTGGACGTGAAGGGGGATGGAATTCCTGGCCAAAGGGAAAGATTTGGGTGAAGGGTCAGAGGTGAGATAGATGAGATGGAGGTACAGTGAGTACGTTGATGTGAAAGGAGCAAAGTGAGTATGCTAAGTTGTAGGAAGAAATAAGCAAGGTAAGATAGGAGGGGGCAAGGTGCTTGAATGTCTTAAAGTCAACAGTAAAGCGTTCCTATTTTATGGGGAGATGAATAGGAAACCATTTGAGGTCCATGAGGAATGGGGAAGCATAGATTGAACTTTTTTAGAAAAATGATCTCATCAGAGAAGTTAGTAAGGAAGTTGATGCAGTTGTCAAGGTGGGATAAGATAAATGCTTGAATCTGTGTAGTAGCAGTTTGGATGGAGTAGAAAGGGTGGATATTAGTGATTTTGTGAAGGCAGAACTGGCAAGATCTGACTATGTAGATTGAATGAGAGTGATGTGTTGAGGATAACACCTAAATTGTGAGATAGGGAAAGTAGTTGTGCTGTCTATCATTATGGGAAAGTCAGGGATGGATGGGGTTTGGGTGGGAAGATGAGGAGTTCTGTTTTGGACATGTCAAGTTTGAGGTGTCTCTGGGAAATGTCCTGAAAACTGATGTCCTGATGTCCTGAAAACTGGAGAAAATGTGAGATTGCAGAGAAGAGATAAGGATTGGAGATTTAGATTTGGGAATCATCCACATACAGATAGTATCTCAAGCCACTGTAGATGGAGAAAAGAAGGGGACCAGAACTGAGCCATAAAGGACATCGACAGTTAGGGGGTGGGAGACAGAGTGGAACCCCGCGAAGGAGACTGAGAATGAGTGGCCTGGGATGTAGGAGGAGAACCGGGGTAGGGGGAAGTTTCAGTGAAGCCAAGGATAGATAATGTTTCCAAAAAAGGATGGTCCACAGTTTCAAAGGCACCTGAGAGGTCTAGGAGGATTAGGATGGAGTAGGAGTGGCTGGATTAGGAATCTGGTGTTCCATTTGTCATCTACATAGAGATGTGGGAGTGAATAAATTTTCCCGAGGGAGTGGGTGTAGGTGGAGAATAGAAAGGGGTTCAGAATTGAACCCTGAAGGACCCCCACAGTGAGGTGGTGGGAGGCAGAGGAGAATCCTGCAACAGCCTGAGAATGAGCACTCAGAGGAGACCCAGGAGAGGACTCTACCAAGAACTTAGAAGAGTGCTTTGCATGTGCTAAGTGCTCGATAAATACCGTTGATTGATTGATCAATTGATAGTGTCAGTGAAGCCAAGGTTGAATAGTGTTTCCAGGAGAAGGGGGTGATCAACATTGTCAAAGGCAGCTTGGGTGCCTGAGGAGGATTAGGGTAGAGAAGGAGTGTTGAATTTGGCCAGAAGGAAGTCACTGGAGGCCTTTGAGAGGGCAGATTCCGTGGAGTGAAGGTGGCAGAAGCCAGATTAGAGGGGGAGAAGGAGCGAATTGGAGGAGAGGAAGTGGAGGCAACTGGTGTGGATAACTCACTCGAGGAGTTAGAAGACGATGGTAGGAGGGAAGTGGGACCATAACTGGAAGGAGCTGTGGGGTTAAAGGATTTTTTTTTTTTTAGTATATGAGCATGTTTGAGAACCACTCATTCATTCATTCAATTGTATTTAATGAGCGCCTACTGTGTGCAGAGCATTGTACTATAGTACAATATAACATATAACATGTTTCCCACCCACAATGAGCTTACAGTTTAAAGGGGGAGTCAGATATTAATATAAACAAACAAATGACAGATATGTACCTAAGTGCTGTAGGGTTGGGCCGGGGCTGGGGGGAAAAAGATATTGGAAAAAGAAAGTATTCTACTCCTTTAAGACCTTGTATATTTGGTAGCAAGCTAAAATCCCTGAAGAAACGAGATCACGTTTTTGTTTTAAAATGTGCTTAATGAATCTTTTGCAGTCCTACGCATTTATAAATAGCTCCTCTCCCCTCCCCGCTCCCATGAAACCATTCAATTTTGAAAGCCTAGAGGAAAAGACCAAAGAAATGTACAACAACATACATATTAGAACCCATAGTGATTCAGTGTCTTCAGAAATCAACGAACAACGCAACCTGCTTTTAAAGGTGCCCAAGCAGTGGAGGCCACGAAATCGGTGCTTCCCTAGCAAAGTTGGGATCCAAACTCACATCTACCTCCATTCACCAACCTACTGCTGCTTGCTGAACTCTGACCCTGATTAACTTTTCCTCACTTCCCCCTCAAACTGTGGATACCACGAGAGGCAGACTGAAGAGGTGGGAGAGGTGAGCAGGAGGCCCAGCTCCCACCCCTCGACCCCGGATCCTCCAGCCATCCCCACCCCATCCCGCCTGTCTTCTCGAGTTCATGCGAAGGTGATATTTATAGCACTTGAGCCAGCTAGGCTGGCGTCATGGCTGCCAGTCTTTAAGGAATCAATAATGGTATTTATTGAGCACTTAAGTTGTGCAGAGCACTGTACTAAGCTCTTCGAAGAGCACAATAGAACAGAATTAGCAGACATGTTCCCTTCCCATTAATGAGCTTAAAGTCTTACAGGGGAGTTGGACATCAATATAAATAAATAATATATAATTTAAAGGTATGTGCATAAGTGATGTGGGTTGAGGGGAGTGTGTCTGCTTATTCTTATACTATACTCTCCCAAGCGCTTAATACAGTGCTCTGCACACAGTAAGCACTAATTAAATTCAACTGAATGAGTGTTAAATGTTCAAAGGTCACAGATAGCATTGCATAGAAGACGCAGAAGGGAAAGTGAGTCAGGGTAACAAGTGCTTGATCGGGGATGGAAGGAATTCACCAGATAGCAGGATTACTGTCCATAAAGTTCATTTCCTCTGGGAACTGCCCCTGGCACAGGGCGTTGGTCCCTGACCCGTTCACCAGTCTTTGGGGCAGCCCTCTTCCCGCAGCACTCGGGTTGGGTGGGGAGGTAGTAATAATCATAATCGTAATCATAATGGTATTTCTTAAGCACTTATTATGTCTCAAGTACTGGGCTAAATACAAGTAAATCAGGTGTCATAGTCCCTGTCCCACATGAGGCTCACAATCTTAATCCCCATTTTCAGATGAGGCCCAGAGAAGTGAAGTGATTGTGCAAGGTTTCAGCAGACCAGTGGCAGAGACAAAATTAGAACCCAGGTCCTCCTGATTTCCAGCTCCGTGTTCTATCCACTAGGCCTCACTGCTTCAGGAGCGAGGCCGCTGAGGTGGAGCCACAGTCTGGGCCTCCCTGGGGCTGGACGGGTCTCTCCCATCCGGCCTGGGAATTGTGGCAACTACGGGAGCCAGGGTGGGTAGGAGCCCCTGTCATAGAGGGCAGAAGCCCCACAGCTCCAGGCCTGGTGCTCAAATGTGGGCCATAGAGGAGACTCGGAAGCCAATTGCATGGGGGTGGAGCTTGCGTGGCCCTTGGCATCACTACCTCCCCTCATGCGGCTCCTCCCAATGCCCCCCCCCCCCCAGTTGCTGGTGCCGCCGAGGGGCCCGAGAAATGTGCCCTCTGAGGGCACCTGGTAAGTGGCTCAGCAGCCCAAGGCAGGGACCAATTAGCAACGTTGCAAGGAGTTCTTCTCTAAGGTTCAGTGGCCCTGAGGCGGATGGAGGAAGTCAGGGAGAACAGAATTGGTGGCATCGTTGTGCACTCTCCATCAAGCAGATTGCTCTATGGGTCGGTGATTCAGCCAGCCTTCTATAGGGGGATATGCGCTGCCCAAATGGCTCCTTCCCCCCACCTCCGTCCCCTGGGCTCACCCAGTCAATCATTGTGTCCTTTAACCCCCTTGGAAACTAGGCACTGTATTAAATCCTTAGAGAAGTTCAGGAGGTGACAGATACATGTCTACAGCCCTCAAGATGGGAGAAATTAGCCAAAAATTACAGATACTGAAAATGTGAGGGTACTGGGACACAGAGTTGGTAGACATGTTCCCTGCCCGCAACACGATCTGCCACTTTCAACTGTTCACTCTCCACAGGCTTCTTCCCCATTGCTTTCAAATATGCCTATGTCTCCCTTAGCCTGAAAAAATCCTCCTTTTACTTCATAGCTCCCTGCAGTTATCGCCTCATCTCCCTCCAATCATTCCTCTTCAAATTCCTTGAATGAGTTGTCTACACCTGCTGTCTCGTGATCCTCTCCTCCAATTTTCTCCATTACCCTCTCTGATCTGGCTTCCGGCCCCTTTGCTTCACAGAAACCACCCTCTCATAAGTCAGAAGTGATCTCCTTTTTGCCAAAACCAGTAGCTTCTACTCCATTCTAATCCTTCTTAACCTCTCAGCTTCCTTTGACAGATAAGAAGCAGAGTGTCTTAGTGGAAAGAGCCCGGGCATGGGAGTCAAAGTCCGTGGGTTCTAATCTCAGCTTCATCACTTGATAGCTGTGTGACTTTGGGCAAGTCACTTCATCTGTGCCTCAGTTCCTTCATCTTTAAAATGGGGATTAAGACTATGAGTCCCACATGGGCTCACATCCTGATTACCTTGTACCTACCCCAGAGCTTAGAACTGCGCTTGGCACATAGTTAGCACTTAACGAATACCATTAAAAAAATGAACCTCCTCTTCCCCATTGAAAGCCTGTTCTTCTCCTTTCTTTCCCATCATTGTAGAGAGCACCACCACCTTTCCTGTCTCGCAAACCTATAACCTTGGTATTATCCTTGACTCCTTTCTCTCATCAACCCACATATTCAATCCACCCCTAAATCCTGTGTGTTCAACTTTCACAACATTGCCAAAATCCACCCTTTCCTCTCCATCTCGTCTTATTCCCAGTGAGTCATCTCTGACCAATCGCTATTGGGATTGACTCCACAGACACATTTATCCCAGAACACCCCAATCTCCATCTGCAAACGTTCTGGTAGTATATCCTAGTGTATTCTTGGTAAAAATACAGAAGAAGTTTACCAATGGTTTACCACTAGAAGCAGTGTGGCTTAGTGGAAAGAGCAGGGGCTTGAGAGTCAGAGGTCATGGGTTCTAATCCTGGCTTCATCACTTGTCTGCTGTGTGACTTTGGGCAAGTCACTTTACTTCTCTATGCCTCAGTTACCTCATCTGGAAAATGGGGATTAAGACTGTGAGCCCCACGTGGGACAACCTAATTACCTTGTATCTACCCCAGAACTTAGAACAGTGTTTGGCACATCATAAGAGCTTAACAAATAAGACATTATTATTATTATTATCATTATTATTACTAGCCACTGCCCAAGCTAGGAGTAGAATGGCTATATCTCTGCTTGACTCTCCCTCCCGTAGAGTAGGGTCTTGGAGTACTGGAAACTCTTCAGGTGTGATCCAGAGAGGGGACCATCTGAAATCCTACTACATTAATCCAAGTAGTTATCCTATTCCTTCTTGATGACTTTATCAGCCACTTTACTGACATCCCTCCCTTCCTCCTGTCTCTTCTCCACTCCAGTCCATACTTCAATCTGCTGCCCAGATTCTTTTTCCACAAAAACGTTCACTCCATGATTCCCCACTCCTCAAGAACTCTCAGTGGTTGCTCATCCACATCTACATCCACGTAGAAACTCCTGACCATTGGTTTTAAGGTATATTATCAACTCTGTTCTACTTAGTTATCAGTTCTCTTTTCTCGCTCCCACCTGCCTACACTTTTCATTCCTCCTAAATTAAGCTTTTTCTATGCTTCCCCTTGGATTTTCCTGCCTCTGATCCTTTGCTCACACTCTTCTTCATCTGTGGAAACTCTACTCCCTTCAAAGTTGTCCTAACATAGCTCTTCTGATAACCCACCTCTTCCAGAGGACATTACCAAATTTAATTTCCTACTCCTCAATTATACCCTCACATCCCCCTTTAGCACTTTGTATATATCAGTTTATTTACTCTACTACTTAAGCCCTTACTCATTGACCTATCTATCTTTTAAGTCTCTTTTTCCTTCTATTTGTTATTTATTTTGTGTCTGTCAGCCCTGTTACTCTCTATGCTCTCTGTGGGTAAAAATGATAATTTGCCTGTAGTGTACTCTCCCAAGAACCTGTAACAGTGCACTACCCAATCAATTAGTCAATCAATATTATTTATTAAGCACTCACTGTGTATTGAGCACTTTACTAAGATCTTAGGAGAGTACAATATAGCAGAGTTGTCAGACACATTCCATTTTCACAAGGAGTTTACAGTCTAGAGAAGAAGACAGACATTAAGCTAAATAAATAATTCATGGATTTTACTTAAGTGCTGTGAGGTTGCAGGTGGGGTGAATTAAAGGAACAAATTCAAGTGCAAGGGTGACATGGAAGTGAGTGAGAAAAGAGGAAATGAGGGCCTAGTCAGGGAAGACCACCTGGATGTGATATGCTTTTGGCTTGATAAGGCTTTGACTGAAGGGAGAGGGATTATCTGTTGTATATGAAGGAGGAGAGAGTTCCAGGCTAAAGGCAGGATGTGGATGAGGGGTCAGTGGTGAGATAGACAAGACTGTGATACAGTGAGTAGGTTGGAATTAGAGGATTGACGTGTGTGGGTTGGCTTTCAGTAGGAGAACAGTGAGGTAAGGTAGGAGGGGACAAGGTGATCAAGTTCTTTAAAGGAGTTTCTGCTTGATAAGGAGTGAATGGGCAATCACTGGAGGGGTTGGAGGAGTTCTTGAGGAGTTGGAGAACATGGACTAAACATGGACTGATAACGTTTTTAGAAAAATGACCCAGGCAGAAGAATGAAGTATGGACTGAAGTGGGGAGAGACAGGAAACAAGGAGGTCAGCAAGGTGGCTGATGCAATAATCAAGGCAGGATAGGATAATGGATAGGATTAACATGATAGCAGCTTGGATGGAGAGGAAAGGGTAGATTTTAGTGACCCCATACCCTGGCCCACATTCTGCCTCTGGCCTGGAATGCCCTCTGACCTCAAATATGGCGGACAACTACTTACCCACTCTTCAAAGCCTTACTGAAGGCACATCTCCTCTAAGAGCTCTTCCTAGATTAAGCCCTACTTTTCCTCATCTCCCACTCCATTCTGCATCACCCTGACTTGTTCTTTGCTCTTCACCCTCCCTTCCTAGCCCCACAGCACTTATCTATACATATGTAATTTTATTTATTTGTATTGATGTCTGTTCATTTGTATTGATGTCTGTCTCCCCACCTCTAGACCGTGAGCTCAATGTGGACAGGGATTGTCACTGTTTATTGTTGTATTGTACTTTCCCAAGAACTAGAGTGCTCTGCACACAGTAAGCGCTTAATAAATATGATTGAATGAATGAATAAGGAGTTCTTTTGGACATTTTAAGTTTGAGGTGGTTGCAGGATATCCAAGTGGAGATTTCTTGAAGGCAGGAGGAAACGTGAATCTGCAGAGAGGGTGCGAGATCAGCATATTTACTGAGCACTTGCTATGTGTACAGCACTGCATTATGTGCTTGGGAGAGTGCAGTGCAATAGAATTACATACAATGAGCTCAGTCTAGAAGACCAGCTATCAATGATCACCTATTTTCCCACTCTCTCAGTCAATCAAGTCATGATATTTATAGAGCCCTTACTGTATGCACAGCACTTTACTAAGTGCTTGGGAGAGTACAATATAACAGACTTGGTTGACATGTTCCCTGCTCACAAGGAGCTTACATTCTGAAGGGGGAGACAGATATTAAAATAAATTATAGATATGTACATAAGTGCTTTGAAGGTGGCCTGAATAAAATATATAACTCCAACTGCAAGGACAACACAGAAGGGAGTGGGAGAATAGGAAATGAAGGCTTATCTGGGGAAGGCCACGTGGAAGAGAAGTGATTTTAATAAGGTTTTGAAGGTGGGGAGAGTGATTGTCTGCCAGATAGTCAAGGGGAGAGAGTTCCACGCTAGAGGCAGGACATGGGCAAGGGGTCAGTGGTGAGATAGATGAAATCGAGGTACAGTGAATAGGTTGATTTTAGAAAAGTAAAATGAACATGCTAAATGGAGTCCTAATCATTTCCCCCTCCCTTTGTTTTTAAGCCCCATCATCCTTTGATGCACTAATTCAGTCCACATTTCCCCACTCCATCAAGAGCCTCCAATGCTTTGCATCAAATAGAAACTCATTACCATAGACTTTAAAGCACCAACCCCTCACCTATGTTCTGCCTCTGGCCTAGAATGCCATCCCTCCTCATATCTAACAATCACTCTCCCCACCTTCCAAAATCTTATTAAATACACATTCCCTCCAAGAAGCCTTCCATGACTAAGCCTTCATTTTCTCTTCTCCCACTCCCTTCTTCATCACCACATCACTTATGTACTCAATATTTATTTATTTAAATTAATGCCTGTCTGTTCTATGCCTATAGACTGTAAGCTCACTATGGACAGGGAACTTGTCTATCAAGTCTGTTATATTGTACTCTCCCTAGCACTTAGTTCAGTGCTGCATACACAGCAAGCACTCAATAAATATGATGGTTAGATTTATTGATTGATTAACATGATCAGTCCCTGCTCTCACAGTGATATGAACTGATATCAACTTGTAGAAAGGCTCTGGAGAGGGGAGAATGTGCAGCAGGGAGCTACCTGGCACTACAGTCTCTTCATCCTGGCTTTTTCCTCCCTTTCATGGACCAACATGGTAACAAAACTTGTAGCTAGAGAGGAGGCTGAAAGAGATCTGTGGCAAATGCCTAGCTCTGGTCATGCATAACTGGGGGTAATAGTATCTAACTTATAAGAGACATAAGCTTCACTATCGTACCGCAGGGCTATGGGCAGGAGTTGGAATACACCTAGAGCCTGGAAGATATGGCACTAATCCTGTTATTTCTCCCCAGAGGTATTTTGGTTTGCCAATTAGGAGCAGTAGATAAATGAGGGTGAGTTCTGGGATTAAGTTGTCACAGGTTTTTTGGTATCAGGGAATTACCTTGCTGTAGAGGTGTCAGAGCAGATTAATGCTCAGCAATTTGCTCATCCACTCAGATGCTAATCAGCCCCTGTGGGAGAGAAGAGATTAGAAAAGTAACAGTTAAATATTACTGCAGTTTTGCTGTGTCAGGAACTGACTCTCCATGAGCGACCCTCCCTGTGGATACAAAGACTGGTGAGTAGCATGAAGCCATGTCTCTGTCAGTGGGGCCTCAGGGTCAGAAGTCGCTGTTTGAAGAAGACATTTTAGAATGTAACTAAATTTCCAGTGTGAATGCTATAGCTTCATGCCTGCAGAAGAACCTTCTCCTGGGCCTCATCCATTTTCCACTCCCAGGACCTTCGAGCATTTGGTATTTCTCATTAAACCAGATAACCTCCTGTTTGAAATTTCTGAAAATAATCAATGTTAACCTTGATATATAAAAGGCAAAGTGTAGTTCTGTCAATTGCTGAGAGGATCCCAGGAGATATTGTGAGGGACAATTGGGGCAGAGAGGTGGCTACACAGCACCCAACCCTGTAGGGATAAGGCTCTGAAAAAATCAATAAATTTGAATTAAGAAATATAGCTTAAAAGAGAAGGGGAAGAGTGCCAGTTATAAAATCTCTACTGAATTCTGGTGAGTCATTTCAAAGAAAGCCATACAAGGGCTCAGTCACAGAAAAGAAGCATAAAGTATGAACCTGTTACAAATCTCTGACAACCAAAAGTTGGCAAATCACTTGAGGTGTAAGTGCTGCAGTATCTTTGATAAGTAGATATGGAAAGGGGAGTGTGCTGGCAGAGGAAATTACCCAGAGACTGAGGGTACAGGAAACATAAATCTTTAGGATGAAGCAGTTGGTATCCCCAGGTAGCAACACTGATGGGAATGATTCTATTATGTTCATACTCATATAAATCGACTGATTCTTTTGACTAAATAAGGGTTTTTTTCTTCTTTCTACCATGAAAATCATCAGGTTCTCTTAGCGTCTGATTATCCTTTGGCAGGGTTTTTTCTCTGAGAACACCTAATCTTCTCAATTACCTGGTCATTGGAGAATCCCAGGTCAGGAGATTTCAGACAACCAAGTCTCCTCTTATTTAGGGACCTTTGAACCATAGCAACTTGAACCATCTTAAAAACCCTCTGTCAACTAGATGGTAGAGTGATTGGGATTTTCCTTTTCCAAAGAAACATCAGTCGGGGAAGTAGGTCATGATATAGGACAAATCAGACCAGGGTTGGAAATGTAAGTCCTGAATATCTAACTTCACAGGGTTCCAGGGCCACAGGAGGACTATGGAGCCAGTAAAGTCCCCTAAGGTAGAGATTGGGTCATTTCCCATAAGATCCAGGGACAGGTAGAATAACCCATTAGTTTCCAGAGAGTTCGATTTGTATGTGGGGACTAAAGGGAGAGGGTGAGGCCAGTTTCTCTCTACTATCCATAACCCCAAAAGTCTGAGATTTGGTCCAAAAAACTTAAGTTTGGCTATGGGTATGATACAGGAGTGTTCCTCTATGCAAGCCTCAGATTTCTCAAGGACAATTATGGATCATCTCTGGGAAATTGGGGCAGGCAGGATTTCTACTAAAGTAGGTAACATGATTAACTAAACGATCATAGTTTCGTTGTGTTGGGACTTTGGGGAAGCTTTGCTTTTTATCTGGGTGCAAAGTTTGGGATACCATGGGTACTACTGCTGTGTGTGTAGGGTCCCTTGTAACAGCTTTCTCATCATGCATACTGAGAGTCTCCTTCATTATGAAAGCTCCTTCTACCTTTCTTCAGCCATGCTTCATTAAGGATGTGGTAGCAATGACATTGGCTCAGGAGAGTTGAGGTCCTATTCCTTCTCAGCCAACATCCAGGCCACCACTACCACAGCAATGATCCCACCACCCATAAGGGGTAGAATAGGTATGATGGACAGACATAGCAGAGCAATCAACATGATGAGCACTGTCACTTAGTGAAAAGAGAACTAACTTGGGAATCAGGACTTAGGTTCTAACCTGTCTTCATCACTTATCTGCTCTGTGATCTTGGGCAAGTCATGTACCTTCTCTGTGCCTCAGTTACCTAATCTGCAAAATGGAAATTAAATCCTCCTCACTCGAATTAGATGGTGAGCCACACAGACTATGTCCAATCTAACTATCGTGCACCTACTCTCATGCTTAGAACCATGTTTGACACATAGTGAATGCTTCATTCAATTAATTCAATCATATTTATTGACCACTTACTGTGTGCAAAGCACTGTAGAAAGAGCTTGGGAGAGGACAATATACAGTAAACAGACACATTCCCAGCCCACAACAACCTTACAGTCTAGAGGAAGAAACATAATATAAATAAAGAAATTATAGATATGTACATAAGTTCTGTGGGGCTGGGAGAGGGAATGAATAAAGGTAGCAAGTCAGGTGATGCTGAGGGGAGTGGGCAAAGCGGAAAGGAGGGCTTAGTCAGCCAGTTGTGGACAGGGAATGTGTCTGTTGTTGTAACGTACTCTCCCAAGCACTTAGTACAGTGCTTTGCACACTGCAAGTGCTCAATAAATACAATTAATTGAATGAATGGAAGGCTTCTTGAAGGAGTTGTGCCTTCAATAAGGTTTTGAAGGCAGGAGAGTAATTGTCGAATTTGAGGAAACAGGGCATTCCAGGTCAGAGGCAGGATGCGGGTGAGGCGTTGGCCTTAAGATAGATGAGATTGAAATATAGTGAAAAGGATTAACATTAGAGGAGTAAAGTGTATAGCTTGGGTTGTAGTAACAGAGTAGTGAGGTGACATAGGATGGGGCAGAGTGATCTAGTGCTTTAAAGTCAATGATGAGGAGTTTGGTCTGATGAGGAGGTGGATAGACAACCACTGGAGTTTCTTGAAGAGTGGGGAAACATATCCTGAATGTTTTTCTAGAGAAATGATTCAGGCAGCAGAGGGAAGCATGGAGCAAAGTAGGGAGAGACAGAAGGGAGAGGTCATCGAGGAGGCTGATACAGTAATCTAGGCGGTATAGGATGAGTGAATGTATTAATGTGGTAGCAGTTTGGATGGAAAGGTAAGGGAGGATTTAAATAATTTTAATGATGTGAAGGTGGAATCAACAGGATTTAGTGATGGATTGAATATGTGGGTTGAACTAGAGAGAGGAGTCAGGAATAACGCCAAGGTCAAGGGCTTGTGAGACAGGAAGGGTGGTGGTGCAATTTACAGTGTTGGGAAAGTTGGGGAGGACAGGGTTTGGTTGAGAAGATAAGATAAGGAGTTCTGTTTTGGACATGTTAAGGTTGAGATAATGGGAGGGCATCCATGTAGAGATGTCTTGAAGGCAGAAGGAAATGTGAGACTGCAGAGAGGGAAAGAGATCATGGCTGGAGATGTAGATTTGGGTATCATCCACAGAGAGGTAGTATTTGAAGCCATGGGAGTGAATGAGTTCTCCAAGAGAGTCGGTGTAGATGAAGAATAGAAGGGGACCCAGACCTGAACCTTGAAGGACCCTCACATTAAGGGGAAGGGAGGCAGAGGAGGAGACTATGGAAGAGACTGAAAATTAACATCCAGAGAGGTTAGAGGAGAACCAGGAAAGGATAGAGTTAGTGAAGCCAAGGTTGAATATGTTTCCAGGAGAAAGAGGTGCTGGACAGTGTCGAAGGCAGCTGAGAGGTCAAGGAGGATTAGTGCTTAATGAATACCATAAAACAAACAAACAAACAAACAAATCACAGTCTCCACTTCAGGTCTGATGGCCAGGATGAAGATTCAGAAAGCATGGAGGAGCCAAGGTAAGTTCCTTGCTCCTACAGGGCATGTAATAAGCAGGAGCCCCATGTTGCGTGGTGGAAATGGGGCAACATCTCCAGTGGATTCAATCAGCCATCTGATGGAGGGAGGGAAGTCTGGTCTAGGGAGGGGTGCACTGTTGCATATTAAGTCTCCACTACCCAACTTGTAGTGGACATATCGGAAGCAGGAACGCTGGAAGTGGTAGTGGGGAAGCAACAGTTGCATTCCAATGCATTTGCTTGGCCATCTAAAAGACAAAGGGTTTGGGGACAATGAACAGACTAGAGTTGGGAGGTGACAGGGTGATAGGACTAAATGTAAGGAGCACAGAAACATATGAAGAGGCAAAGACAGCTCTAAACCAATACTTAACCTACCCTAAACATTCCAGTTTCAGTCAGTGTACAAACATCCATAAACAAAAGCAAGCTGTGTTTGAAGCACAGAAATATTCTTAAAAAAAATGCCATGCAACTGTAGGCTTGGGGCTACAGGCTCCCACAGGGCACACAGGTTATGTGTACTCCTTGACTGATAAGATGTTCACACAATTAAGGAATCCCAATTTAATATGAGCTCCAAACTAATGTGTTTCTTGGTAATTGGAACAAATTGATGTTTAGTTCAGGATAGCTCATAAACAGAGGGTATACATAAAGAAAAAGATAGATGACTAAGGATAAATAAGTAGATATCTCAAATGAATGCTCTTTTCTCTCTCCCACTTCGTCCTCCCAGACTACTCTCCTGAAAGCCACTTTTTTATCTAACTGGGATTTCAAGAGGATGGAGGCTACTGAGATCATTTTGGGGATTGTGATGCTATTACAGATCAGCATTGGGGTTTTAGTGAATGTATTCTTCCTCTTATTTTATAGCCACATGGTCTCCATCAGCCACAGGACCAGCTCCTCAGACCTGATCCTTCTCCACCTAACTTTGGCTAATACCCTAATTCTTCTCACCAGTGGGATCCCACAGACCATGTCAGTTTGGGGACAGAGGAAATTCCTGAATATTTTTAGTTGTAAAATCCTCATCTACCTTTATCGAGTGGCCCGGGGCATTGCTCTCTGCACCACCTGCCTCCTGAGTGTCTTCCAAGCCATCAGCATCAGTCCCAGCACCTCTTGGTGGGCAGGAGTCAAAGCCAAATTACCCAAGTTCATCCTTATCTCTTGTCTTCTCTTCTGGCCCTTCAACATGCTAATCTATGTCAGTATACCAATGTATATCACAGGACCCCAGAATAGCAGCAGTGTTCGAATCCCCCTGGATCTCAATTATTGCTCAACAGTTAGTTCTGGTGTATTTGGTGATATAGTTATTGCAGTTGTGCTCTCACTCCGGGACCTGTTCTTCGTGGGAGTCATGAGTGTGGCCAATGGCTGCATGGTGTTTGTCCTGCATCAACACCACAGGCATGTCCAGTACCTTCATGGGTCCAGCCACTCCCCTAGGAAGATGCCTGAGGTCAGAGCAGCCAAGAGAGTTATTGTCCTTGTAATGCTCTATATCCTTATTTTTGTAATGCACTCCATAATGTTGAGTATTTTACTGAACAACAAAGAAAATTATCCCCTGTTAGTGAATAGTCACATGGTATTGTCATTCACTTTCTCAGCCATTAGTCCATTCCTAATGATTCACAGTGACCAGAGAATGAGAAAATTCTGGAAAAACAAATCTGTTTCCAGCACAGATCCCTCATAGCATCCACTGGAAATACCATGCCCACCCAGTGAGTTTCATAGGGACAAACAGACTAGAGGGTCCCGGTTTTGGGAAGCACCGTATTGATACTGGGATTTCTATATTGCACCCAACAGTCCTAAGTCAGTACAAAATTACTGGGAGTAGGGAAAAGTGGATTAAAATTAGGTTAGGGGGAATACAACCTTATGGGAATACTGAATTTAATCAAGGATCTGGTGAAAAAGATTAAGAAGGAGATGTCATAGGGAGAGGTAAGAGGAGGGCCGGAGCAGACTGGATGATTGAAACCAAAGTTGGAGAGTATTTCCAAGAAGAAGGCTATGGTCAAAGTCAACAATAAATTGAAAGAAATTCGATAGAATTGAATTGGATAGATTTTGATGGGGAAAGAAGTGGTCATTGTTGAGCTGCCCCTGATAGAGGTGTTCCATTTTCCAGGGGAAACCTAAAGTAATTGCAGGATTATGTGTAATGCACTAGAGAACCCTCAAGACAGGACCGAGAGAGCTATGCTAGGGCCACCTGGATATTGACAAAGAATCCTGATGAAATGTAGATGTGGTGACCATATTTTAGCTGACCTGAGCCCTCATCATAACTACCAGACATGTGCAATTGCAAAGATGACAAGTTTTACATAATGAAAGACTCATTTGAATAGTCATTCCAATGGTATGTAACACACAAGTGCATGCTAATCCTGAGCTGAGAAGGGGGGAGAAGGAAGTGACCAAAATTGCACATGATCAATTAATTAATATTATTTATTGAGCATTTACCATGTGCAGAGCACTGTACTAAGCACTCGGGAGAGTGTAATACAACAGAGTTAGACATGTTCCCTGCCCCCAGTGAATTTAAAGTCTAGAGATGTTAACCTAAGTGTGGGTCAGGGGTTTTTGGGTTCTTTGGGTCCTTTGGGTCCTTTGGGTATGATAGGTTTTTTACCAGAAAGGGATGCTCTGCCAGGGGATATGAATCTGTGGGGGGCCCAAGCAATAAACTCAGTTTTATTCATATAATGGATGTGTCATTGTCAGGTAGAAGCAACATTGCTTAGTGGAAAGAGCATGGGCTTGGGAGTTGGAGGTCATGGGTTCTAATCCCGGCTCCACCATTTGTCAGCTGTGTGACCTTGGGCAAGTCACTTAATTTCTCTGTGCCTCAGTTACCTCATCTGTAAAATGGGGATGAAGACTGTGAGCCCTAAGTGGGACAACCTGATTGCCCTGTATCTACCTCAGCACTTAGAACAGTGTTTGGCACATAGTAGGTTTGCCTAGGAAATACCACCATTATCATTATTATTAGGTAACAATAACAGTAACCATTACGGTATTCATTAAGCTCTTAGTATGTGCCAGGCACTGTACTAAGCACTGGGGTAGATACAAGAAAATCAGGTTGGACACAGTCTCTGTCCCACATGGGGCTCAGATTCTCAATCCCCATTTTACAGATGAGGTAACTGAGGCACAGAGAAGTGAAGTGATTTGCCCAAGGTCACACAACAGAGAAGTGGTGGAGCTGGGATTAGAATCCACGACCTTCTGACTCCCAGGCCCAGACTGCATCCTTTATGCCATGCTGCTATTCTGATAACTTAGAGCTGCTGGATGCCAGTACCCAAACACCACCAAAGTCACATGAGGATGTAGAATTGGAGAGGAATAGCTTGGGAACCTAACTAACAAATGTGATAAAGAAGAGTTGATTTGTGACTTTGGAGAGTGTGATCTCAGTGGAGCGAATGGGGACCAATCCAGATTATAGAGACTCAGGAGGGTAGGTTGAGGTAGTTGGAGGAGAGGACTAATAAGAGTAGTAGTAATAGCACTTATTTAGCACTGGGTATAATGCAGTGAGCAAGGTTCTTCTTCTTCTTCCTCAAATGCTGTTGAATTGTTTCCAATTCATAGCTATTCCATGGAAGCACCCTCTTTAGAACATCCCATATTCTGTTATTAAGTCATTCTGGTATGTGTATCCATAGAGATTTCTTTGTAAAGATACAGAAGTGGTTTACCTTCGCCTTCTTCTGCACAGTAAAAACTTGAGTCTCGCCTTTGTCTTTGATCAATGTATTGATAATGATAATAATTATGGTATTTGTTAAGCACTTACTATGTGCAGAGCACTGTTCTAAGAGCTGGGGTAGATACAGGGTAATCAGATTGTCCCATGTGGGGTTCATATTTTTTAATCCCCATTTTCACAGATGAGTTAACTGAGGCACAGAGAAGTGAAGTGACTTGCCCCAGGTCACACAGCAGACAAGTGGCAGAGCCAGGATTAGAACCCACGACCTTTGACTCACAAGCCCGGGCTCTCTCCACTGAGCCACGCTGCTTTCTATACTTGATCATCTGCCTCTCAGTCTTTCCCATGCTGCTGCTGCCCAAATAGGTGAATTGACTTTGTCTGATGCTTCAATTTAAACCTATCAATTATGGGGAGCCTTATATGCCATAGCTCTAAACTTCATCAGCATATGCAAACTCTCCTGCCACAATAAGGGGTCGATTCATAGGAGAGTTCTTGGGAAGTACAAAATGAGCTAGGTACACATTCCCCACCCATAAGGAGTTTACATTTTAATACGGGAAGACAGACATAAAAGAAAGTGGAGATAGTAACTGTACACAATCTACTGAGGAGCTTGAAGCAGTAATAGGATCAAAGTGGTGGGGTGACAGCTAGGAGATACATTAGGAATCAGACAAGGTTTTTAGTAGTAGTAGTCATAATAGTAGCGGCAATAATAATAACTATAATTATGGTATTTGTAAAGCGCTGTCTATGTGCCAGGCACTGTACTAAGCACTGGAGTAGATACAAGTAATTCAGGTTAGACACAGTCCCTGTCCCACATGGGGCTCACGTCTTAATCTCCATTTTACAGATGAGGTAATTGAGGCTCAGATAAATTAAGTTACTTGCTTAAGGCCAACCCAGCAGACAAATGGTGGAGCTGGAATTAGAACCCATGACCTGCTGACTCCCAGGTCCACTACGCCATGCTGCTGTAGTCATGCCACTATGCCATGCTGTAGTAGTAGTCGTAGTAGTTGTAGTATTTATTGAGTGCCCACTTGGTGCAATGCTAAATGCTTTGGATGCACAAAATAAAGAAGTGACATTCTCGGCCACCAAGGAGTTCACACTCTAATGGTAGAGACAAACTTAAAAATAATTACAAAAGTAATCACAAGCAATAATTGAATTTGCAACTGAATAAACATGTGCAAGAGTGCTGAGTATGGATAAAGTAAGTTCATAAATTCTAGAGATGACTGATAGCGTTATACATTTATAAAGTTTACAGTGCTGTGAGAGAAACTGAGGAAAGCTTATAGGAAAGGTGGGGGTTTATGAAAATAATAATGATAATGATGGTATTTGTTAAGCACTTACTGTCCACATCATCCACAGTCAGCTGGGACAATGGAAAGACAAACTAGACAAACTTAGAAACTACCCCAAATCCCCATCTCCTTCCCATGACTTTCCTATCACTATAGGCAGCACCATCATTCTCACTGTCTCACAAGCTAATAATAATAATAATAATAACAATAGTATTTGTTTACCTCTATATGCCAAACACTGTTCTAAGCATTGGGATAGATAGAAGATAGGTTGTCCCACGTGGGGTTCACGGTCTTAATGCCCATTTTATAGATGAGGTAACTGAGGCACAGAGAAGTTAAGTGACTTGCCCAAAGTCACACAGCTGACAAGTGGCAGAGTTAGGATTAGAACCCATGACCTCTGATTCCCGAGCCCGGGCTCTTTCCACTAAGCCGCACTGCTTCTCGCCCAAAACCTTGGTTTTACCCTCTTGTGGGCCAGGATTGCCTCTCTTTATTGCTGTATTGTACTTTCTCAAGTGCTTAGTACAGTGCAGTATACACAGTAAGCACTCAATAAATACGTTTGAATGAATGAATGAATCCTTGACTCATCTCTTTCATTCAGCCCACATAGTCAATGTGTCAACAAATGGTCTCAGTTCAAGCTTCACAAGATCACTAAAATCTGCCCTTTCCTCTCCATCCAATCTGCTATGATGCTAATCCAAGCACTTTTCCTATCTTGCCTTGATTACTTCATCAGGCTCCTGACTGACCTCCCTGCCTCCTGTCTCTCCTCACTCCAGTCTATACTCCACTCTAAAGCCTAGGGTTTTTTTCTACAGAACAGTTAAGTCCACGTTTCTCCATTCCTGAAGAATTTCCAGTGGTTGCTCATCCACCTACATATCAAACAGAAACTTTTACCCTCAGCTTTAAATAATGATGACTGT
This sequence comes from Ornithorhynchus anatinus, assembly GCF_004115215.2. Taxonomy (NCBI): domain Eukaryota; kingdom Metazoa; phylum Chordata; class Mammalia; order Monotremata; family Ornithorhynchidae; genus Ornithorhynchus; species Ornithorhynchus anatinus. The sequence goes on along the minus strand of NW_024396936.1, from coordinate 1,331,918 downwards.
GGTATTTGTTAGCTACTTTCTATGTGTCAGTCATTGTTCTCAGCACTGGGAAAGATACAAAATAATCAGGTCGGACAGTTCCTATCTCATACAGGCCTCACAGTCTAAATAGGAAGGAGAACAGGTATTGAAGCCCCATTTTACAGATGACGTAAATGAGGCACTGAGAAGTTGTGACTTGCCCAAAGTCACTACAGCAGGCAAGTGGCAAAGTTGAAATTAGAACCCAGGTCCTCTGATTCCAAGACCCATGCTCTGTCCACCAGGCCAGGTTTCTCATAAAGCACTCAGTCAACTTTCCCGCTCCTACCCTAACTCACTGCTTTCCTACTACTACAACCCAGACCATTCATTCATTCATTCATTCAATAGTATTTATTGAGCGCTTACTATGTACAGAGCACTGTACTAAGCGCTTGGGATGAACAAGTCGGCAACAGATAGAGACAGTCCCTGCCGTTTGACGGGCTTACAGTCTAATCGGGGGAGACGGACAGACAAGAACAATGGCACTAAACAGCGTCAAGGGGAAGGACATCTCGTAAAAACAATGGCAACTAAATAGAATCAAGGCGATGTCTGCTCCTCTAATACCACTATTCTCACTGTACCTTGATCTAGTTTATCTCACCACCAATCTCTTGCCCACTTCCTGTCTCTAGTCTGGAATGCCCTCCCCCTTCACATTTGACAATCACCCTCCCCACCTTCAAGGCCTTATTAAATGTACATCTCCTTTAAGTGGCTTTCCCTGACTAAGCCCTCATTTCTTCTTCTCTCACTCCCTTCTGGGTCCTCCTAGTACTTGCATTTGCACCCTTTGTTCTCCCTGCCCTCAGCCCTTCAGCACCTACCTACATATCTGTAATTTACTTATATTAATGTCTGTCTTCCCTTCTACTCTGTAAGCTTGCTGGGACAGGGAATATGTCTACCAACTCTGTTGGTACTCTGTTGGTACTCTTCCAAGTGTTCAAGAAATATGATTGATTTTGATTGAGTTTGATCGATTGATTGATTGGTCCTTCAGGGAGCTCACAATCTGAGAAGTTTAAGTGAGGAGAAAGGATTGGAGACAGATACATCAGGTATGTCCTTATCTTCCCCCCAAAACTGTGTACTCCCTATGGTTTTCCTGGTACTGTAGACAGTATCAGTTTCTGTCTCACAAGCCCATAACCTTCGTGTTATCCTTGTCTCATCTCTCTCATTCAACCCATATATTCAATCTAGCACTAAATCCTGTCAGTTCAACCTTCACATTATTGCTAAAATCCACCCTTTCCTCTACATCCAAATTTACTGCCTTGTTAATCCAGGCATTTATCCTATCCTGCCTTAATTACTGTATCAGCCTCCTTGCCAACTCCCTGTTCTCCCCACTCCAGTACATACTTCACTTTGCTACCCAGATCATTTTTCTACAAAATAGTTCCATGATTCCTCAAGAACCTCTGGTGGTTTCCCAGCCACCTCCACATCAAACGGAAACTCCTTATCATCATCTTAAAGTACTCAATCACTGTACCCCCTCCTTGCACACCTCACTGCTTTCCTACTACAACCCAGGCCACACACTTTACTCCTCTAATGCCAACCTAATCACTGTACATTGATCACATCTATCTTGCTGCCAATCTCCTGACCACGTCCTGCCTCTGGCCTAGAATGCCTTCCTTCTTCATATCTGACACACAATTCTTCTCCCCATCTTCAAAGCCTTATTGAAGGCACATCTACTCCAAGAGGTCTTCTCAGACAAAACCTTGCTTTCCTCTTTTGCTACTCCCTTCCTTCTGTGTTGCCTTGACATGCTCCTTTTGTTCTTTCCTCCTCCCAGCCCCATGGCACTTATGTATATATCTATAATTTATTTATTTATATTAATGTCTGTCTTTCCTCCCATTCCCAGATTATAAGATCATTGAGGGCATGGAATGTATCTTTTTATTATATTATTGTACTCTCCCAAGCACATAGTACAACACTCTGCACAAAGTAAGCGCTCAATAAATATAATGGAATGAATGAAGAGTTTTGAGGAGTAGGAAGAAATTGTCCAAACTTTTTTTAGAAAAACCATCTGGGTGTCAGAGTGAATTGTGGACTGAAGAGAGGCAAGATGAGGAGGAAGAGAGGACAGCAAGAAGGCTGATTCAGTAATTAAGGCAAAGTATGATAAATGCTTAGAGCATCTTGGTAGCAGTTTGGATGGATAGGATAGGTTGGAATCTAGCACTTCTGTACCTATCTGGAAATTATTTTAATGCCTTTTTCCCCCTCAGGACTATATTCTTCTTGTGAGCAGGGAACATATCTACCCACTCTGTTATATTACACTATTCCAGGTGCTTAGTACAGTGCTCTGCACATAATAAGTATTCAATAAATATGTTTGATTGATCAAATGTGGTTGAGCTGACAGGATTTCTTGACAGACTGAATGTTTGTGTTGGATGAGATAGATGAGTCGAGGATAATGCCAAGGTAGAGGCTTTTCAGATAAGGAGGATGGTGTTGCTGTGCATAATCAAAAGTATTTACTGAGCACTTATTATGTGCGAACCACTGAACTGTGCACTTGGGAGAGTACAATACAACTGAGTTGGGAGAAACATTCCCTGCCCACCAGGCGCTTACACTCTAGAAGGGGAGACAAACATTAATATGAATATATGAATTAGGGATATGTTCATACTGTGACCTTAGCAAGTCACTTAACTTCTCTGTGCCTCAGTCACCTCATTTGTAAAATGGGGATTAAGACTGTAAGACGCACATAGGATAGGGACTGTGTCCCACTTAATTTGCTAGTACCACCCCGCTGCTTAGTACAGTGTCTGGAACATAATAAGCACATAATAATAATAATTATGGTATTTAAGTGCTTACTAAGTGCCAAGCGCTGTTCTAAGCACTGAGGTAGATACGAAATAATCAGGTTGTCCCTTGTAGAGCTCACAGTCTTAATCCCCATTTTACAGTTGAGATAACTGAGGCACAGAGAAGTTAAGTGGCTTTCCCGAGGTCACATAGCAGACTAGAGATAGAGCTGAAATTAGAATCCATGACATCTGACTCCCAAGCCCGCGCTTTTTCCACTAAGCCACATTTAACAAATACCATCATTATTATTATCATTACTATAAGTGCGGTGGGGTGAATACTAAGTGCTTAAAGTGTTCAGAGCCTAGTGTATAGGTGATGCAGAAAGAAGAGCAATTAGGAGGGGAAAAGGCTTAATCAGGTAAGGCCTCTTGAAGAAGATGTGAATTTAATAAGGCTTTGAAGGCGGGCTGAGTGTTAGACTGTTGTATATAGGTGAGGAAGGAGTTCCAGGTCAGAGGGAGGATATGGGAAAGGGGTAATAATAATAATAATAATGTTGGTATTTATTAAGCGCTTACTATGTGCCGAGCACTGTTCTAAGGGCTGGGGTAGACATAGGGGAATCAGGTTGTCCCACATGGGGCTCACAGTCTTAATCCCCATTTTACAGTTGAGGGAACTGAGGCACAGAGAAGTTAAGTGACTTGCCCACAGTCACACAGCCGACAAGTGGCAGAGCTGGGATTCGAACTCATGAGCCCTGACTCCAAAGCCCGTGCTCTTTCCACTGAGCCATGCTGCTTCTCTAGGGGGTAGGGGGAAGGTAGGTAAGGTCAAGGTAAAGAGAGCAAACTGGCGCTAGAGAAGTGAAGTGTATGATCTGGGTTGCAGTAGGAGTCATTTGTGATGTGTAAGTCTGGAGGAAGACAGGGTTTGGGCAGGAAGATGAAGTGTTCTGTTTTGGACAGGTTAGGTTTAAGGTCTTGGCAGGGATGACCAAGTAGAGATCTCCTGAAGACAGGAGGAAATGTGAGACTGCAGAGAATTCATTCATTCAATCATATTTATTGAGCACTCACTATGTGAAGAGCACTGTACTAAGCACTTGGAATGTACAATTCAGCAACAGATAGAGACAATCCCTGCCCAACAATGGGCTCACAGCCTAAACGAGGGAGACAGACAACAAAACAAAACAAGTAGTCTGGCGTAATATCATCGAGATAAATAGAATCATAGATATATACAAATCATTAACAAAATAAGTAGAGTAATAAATAATATATACAAATATGCCCAGTACTGTGGGGAGGGGAAGGGGGAAGAGCAGAGGGTCGGAGAAGGGGGGAATGGGGAGGGGAGAAGGAGCAGAGTGAAAGGGAGGGCTCAGTCTGAGAAGGCCTCCTGGAGGAGGTGAGCTCTCAGTAGGGTAATTCATTCATTCTTTCAATTGTATCAATTGAGCATTTACTGTGTGCAGAGCACTGTACTAAGCACTTAGGAGAGTACAATATAACAAAAAACAGACACATTCCTTGCCCACAACAAGCTTACAATCTAGAGGGAGACACAGACATTAAAATATATAAATTGCAGATATATACATAAGTGGTGTGGGGCTGCGAGAGGGGATGAAAAAAGGGAGCAAGTCAGGGAGGCGCAGGGGGAGTAGGAGAAGAGGAAAGGAGGGTTTAGTCAGGGAAGGTCTCTTGGAGAATATGTGCCTTTAATAAGGTTTTGCACTTGGGGACAGTAATTGCCTGTCGAATTTTAGGAGGCAGGTTGTTCCAACTCAGAGACTTGTCTGTGAGACAGGTGAGATAAAGGCACAGTGAGAAAGTTAGGATTAGAAGAGTAAAGTGTGTAGGCTGGGTTGTAGTAGGAGAATAGCAAGATGAGGTTGGGGGGGGGGGGGGCAAGGTGACTAAGTGCTTTAAGACAATGGTGAGGAGTTTTTGTTTGATACAGAGGTGGATGGGCAACCACTGTAGATTCTTGAGGCATTTGGAAACATGTCCTGAAAGTTTTTGTAGAAAAATAATCCAGGCAGCAGAGTGAAGTATGGACTGGAGTAGGGAAAGGCAGGAGGCTGGACAGTCAACAAGGAGACTGATATAGTAATCAAGGCAGGATAGGATGAGTGATTGTATTAACGTGGTTGTGGTTTGGATGGAGAGGAAAGGGAAGATTTTATTGATGCTGTGAAGGTGGAACCAATAGGATTTAGTGGTGGATTGAATATGTGGATTGAACTAGAGAGAGGAGTCAAGGATAATGCCAATGTCATGGGCTTCTGTGACAGGAAGGATTGTGGTACCATCTACCATGATGGGAAAGTGAGGGTGAGGACAGGGTTCGGTGAGAAGAAAAGGAGTTCAGTTTTGGACATATTAAGCTTGAGGTGACAGGAGGACTTCCACGTACAGATGTCTTGAAGGCAGGAGGAAATGTGAGACTGCAGAGAGGGAGAGAGATCAGGGCTGGAGATGTAGATTTGGGTATCATCTGCATAGAGGTGGTAGTAGAAGTCATGGTAGCACGTGAGTGCTCCAAGAAAGTGGATGTAGATGGAGACTAGAAGGAGACCCAGAATTGAACCTTGAAGGGCCCCTCAGTTGGAGGTGGGAGTTAGAGGAGGAGCGGTTGAAAGAGAATGAGAATGAGAGGACAGAGACAAAAGAGGAGAACAAGGAGAGGATCGTGTCAGTGAAGCTGAGGTTGGATAATGTTTCCAGGAAAAGGGGGTGGTTGACATTGTCGAAGGCAGCTAAAAGGTCAAGGAGGATTAGAATGGAGAAGAGGCCAATGGATCTGATAATAAGGAGATCATTGGTGACCTTTCAGAAGGTGGTTTCTGTGGAGTGAAGGGGATGGAAACTAAATTGGAGAGGATCTAGAAGAGAACTGGAAAACAGGAACTTGAGAAGGTGGGTGTAAACAACTTGCTCAAGCAGCTTGGAGAGGAATTGTAGGAGGGAGATGAGGCTATAACTGGAGGGAGCTGTGGGGTCAAGAGAGGGTAATTTTGAAATAGGGGGGACATGGCATATTTGAAAGCAGTGGGGAAGAACCCATAGGAGAGCAAGCAGTTGAAGATGGCTGTTAGGAAGGGAAGAAGGAAGGGAGCAAGTGTTTTGATAAGTTGCAAAGGAATGGGGTTGGATGTGCAGGTGGAGGGGATGGATATTGAGATTACACAGGTGATCTCCTCTAGATATATTGCTGGCATAGTTTGGGATTGGAGAGGTAGTTTGGAGAGTCATCCACATGGAGGTGGTAGCTAAAGCTGTGGGAGCAAATGAGCTAATGTAGATGGGGACCCGAAGTGAGCCTTGAGGGACTACCCCAGGTAGGGGGTGAAGGCAAAGGAGGAATCTATGAAAGAAGCATAGAAAGAGCAGCCAGAGAAATAGGAGTAGAAGAGAGGGGAGAGGAGAAGTCCCACGTCAGGCTTACAGTCTATGTTCTGTAGTACAATCCATTCACTCAGCTAAATTCTCATTCCTTCTTGTCTTCTTCCTACACCGGGAACTTCCAACCTGCATATCTCAGCTGCTCTATTTTTTTGTCTTCTTTGCAGACCCACCTCTCAGAATGTCTATCCTGGATGCAGGAGTCAGTAACAATTCAGTGTCTAGAAGACTCCCTTGGTTTTGCCATTCCACCTGTGCAATCCTGGTCTTTTTTTATTCATTATTTGTTAATTGTTCACTATGTAGCAAGCACAGGTATCCACAGGTATCACCTTATTATCTTGTATCTAGGCTCTGGTATAGATACAAGATAATAAGGTTGGACACTATCCCTGTTCCACATAAACCTCGTGGTCTAAATTGGAAGGAGGAGAATTTAATCCCATTTTACACAGGCCTTCCCTGACTAAGCCTTCATTTCCTCTTTTCCAACTCCTTTTAGTGTCGCTCCTGCCCTTGGATTTGTTCCCTTCATTCACCCCTTCCTCAGCCTCACAACACTGAAGTACATATCCAGAATTTATTTATTTATATTAATGCCAGACTTCCCCTCTAGACAATACACTCATTGTGGGCAGGGAATGTGTCTACCAACTCTGTTATACTCTACTCTCCTAAGTGATTAGTACAGTACTTTGCATACAGTAAATTCAATAAATACAACTGATTGATTACAGATGAGGAAAGTGAGTCACAGAGAAGTTAAGTGACTTATCCAAGGTCACGCAACAGGTAAGTGGTGTACCCACGATTAGAACTCATGTCCTCAGACTCTTGGGCTTGTGCTCTTTCCACTAGGCCATGCTCCTTTCTTCTGCATATATACTGAGCCTGCAGCTTGGGAGAAAATCCTATCATGCCCATGCCACAGCTGGTAGTCTGTAAGGGAGAGTCTCATGACTCTTATTATCTATTCTCCCATTTGTGATTAGGCAGAAGCAATGGACATGATATATAATAATAATAATGGTATTGTTAAAAGCGCTTACTATGTACACAGGATTATTCTATGCTCTGGGGTAGATATGAGTTAGTCAGGTTGGACACAACCCCTGTCCCACATGGGACTTACACTCTTATCCCTATTTACAGATAGGGTCACTGAGGCATGGAGAAGTGAAGTGACTTGTCCAAGAACACATAGCAGACATGTGGCAGAACGGGGATTAGAGCCCAGGTCCTTCTGACTCTCTGCCAATTGCTGTATCCACTAAGCCACACTGTTTCCCCTATATTGAAGCAGCTAAAGTGAGCTGGGAATGATTTCATGTAAGAATGCTATAATGGATATAACAGGATTGGGGTTTGGCTCAGATGAAGAACATGTAAGAAATAGTGGAAAGATCACAGGCCTAGAGGTCAGAGAATCTGGGATCTAATTCCGGTTTTGCCATTTGTTTGCTCTGTGGCCTGGGGGACGTCACTTAACTCCTCTGTTCCACAGTTCCTTCATCTCCAAAATAGGGATTCAATTCCTATTCTCCCTCCTATGTAGACTATGAGACCCATGTGGGACCTGGTTATCTTGTATCTGCCCCAGTACTTAGTATAATGCTTGGCAAATAGTAAGTGCTTAACAATTATCACAATTATTATCATTATTAATAATATATTATGCAGCATGGCCTGGCAGAAAGAAAACGTGCCTGATTGCCAGAGGATTTGGGTTCTAATCCAAGCTCTGCCACTTGCCTGATTTGTAACCTTAAGCAAGTTACTTAACTTCTTAGTGCCTCTGTTTCCTTATGTGTAAAGTGGAGATGCAATTCCTATTCTCCCTCTCCCTTAGGCTGTGAGTTCCATTTGGGATAGGGACTGTGTCTAACCAGATTATTTTGTATGTACCCCTTTGCATAGTGCAGTACTTTGCACATAGTAAGTGCTTTAAACATCATCATCATCATCATCATCATCATCATCATTAAGTAGCAGCATCAATTCCACATTCTCCAATTGCTACAATCGAGGATCACTCCCCTATGCTTAGCAAAGTGGAAGGGAACAACAGTTGAAGTTCTGAAACAAAAACAATGTAGCATAGAAACAGCCATTCATTTCCCTTATTTTTTTAAGGCATTTGTTAAGAGCTTACTAACACTATTATTCTAAGCACTGGAGTATTCTAAGCACTGGAGTAGATACAGTGAAGTTGGACACAGTCCATGATCCACATGAGGCTCATAGTCTTAATCCCCATTTTATAGATGAGGTAACTGAGGCACAGAAAAGTTAAGTGACTTGTCCAAGGTCACACAGAAGACAACTGGAAAGCCGAGATTAGAATCCAGGTCCTCTGACTCCGAGGCTCATGCTCTATTCACTAGGCCAGGCTGCTTCTCAATCTTCCCTTATCCCTTTTTCACCTCCTTTGAGCTTCTATGCTCCACTTAGCCTGAGACAGGCTGGAAGAGGGGTGAAGTTACTACCTGGCCTGCCCCTCTACTCTTGTGATTTTATATCATGGTGGCTGCTGCTGCTACTGCTGCTGCCCCTGAAATCCATTCTCTAGTATCCTCTGGTAATAGGGGACTGCTCCAGGTTGAACCTCCCTGGAAAGCAGACTACTGCAAAAATAACAGCAGAATGTATGTGTGTGTGTCTGGGGGGGGGGGGGGGAGGGCGGGGCAGGGAGGAGTCGTCGGGGGTGGGAAGACTAAGGTCCCTAATTCCCATCACAAAGTTGTCAGGCTGTGCTCTGGAAGGAGGAAGCATAAGAGTTCCAAACAATTCCTGGACAAAGCAGTATTTCCTGCAAGGCCTCGGCAATAATGGTTGCTGGAGGCCAGAAAAGGAAGGGGAATAATCACAAAAAACACCAGAAAACAATGATCTGGAGTCCCTGCAGTGCTTCCATTTTGTCACCGGAGTCTCCCAGGCACCCCCAAGAGTTGACCACTCAGCTATGGGGTGTTCCATGATCATCCTCACTACAAGTCTACAGGAACCTGATAAACCCTAGGTGGACGGGAGTGGATCATTGAGATCCAAGAGTTGTAGTAGCTTCTAATTGGTTGGCTACGAGGGAGGGCCCCCCCCCATTTTTGAGGAACTCAGAAATCACAGGAACAGAACATTTAACCACACAGACAGGCAGTTTATGAAGCCTCTAGGGCCTGTCCCTTATGGGGTTCTGAAATGACGGCATCCAAGTAGAGATACTCTGGTGGCAGAAAGAAATGTGAGACTGCAGACAAGGAAAGTGATCAGGGCTGGAGTGGTAGTTTTGGGAATCCTCCACATAGAAATTGTAATTGAACCTGTGAAAGTAAATGAGTTCTCCAATAGAGTGGGTGTAGATGGAAAATATAAGGGGGCCCAGAATTGAGCCTTATGGGACTCCCACGATTAGGGTGGGAAGCAGAGTTGGAACCCTTAAAAGAGATTGAGGAGTGGCCAGAGAGAAAGGAGGAGAACCAGAGAGGACAGTGTCAGTGAAGTCAAGATTGGATTACATTTCCAGGAGGAGGGGGTGATCCACAGTATTAGAGTCAGCTGAGAGATCCAGGACTATTAGAATGGAGTAGAAGCCATTGGATTGAACAATAGGAGGTCATTGGTGACCTTAGAGAGGACTGTTTCCATGATTTGAATGGGGTGGAAGCCAAATAGCAAAGGGTCAAGGAAAGAGTTGGAGGTGAGAAAGGTAGGAAAGCAACCATAGACATCTAGCTTAAGAAGTTAGAAAAGGAATGGTAGTATAGTGATTGGTGACAACTGGATGGAGCCATAGGGTAAAGAGAGGTGGGTTTTTTTTGTTATTAGGATAGGGGATAGATAGGTATGCTTTAAATGAAGGGGAAAGAGCCATTAGAAAGTGAATGAGAGAAGATGGAAGTCAGGGAAAAGAAAATTGTTTTGATAAGGTGAAAAGGGATGGAGTCAGAAACACAGCAGAGAGGGTAGATTTAAAGATGAGGCAGAATATCTCCTATTGAGATACTGCTGGGAAGGATAGGAGTATAGAAAAGAGGGCTGGAAGAGGAAGGGACAAGAAAAGTGCAGAGGAGAATTTAGCAAGACTATGCCTAATGTTTTCAATTTTATCAACAAAATCCATGACCTAGTCATGAGGGGCAAGGTTTGGGGGTGGGGGGCTGGGGGAATCAGAATTGAGGAGGGAGTTAAATTCAGAAATAACTGTCACAGGAAATGAGCATGGGAATCAATAAGGACTGAGAAGTATTCCTGCAGAGTAGTTGAGAAGGCAGAACTAAAAGAGCTGAGAATGAATTTTAGATGGAAATGATTAGCATGGTCTAAATTTCTGCCGGCAGCATTCTGCAGCTTGTGCCCAAGACCAGAGGAAGTTTCGTGTAGAGGTGACCTAAGGCTGCAGGTTGGTTGTACACGATCAGTAGAGGAAGAGACTGTGAGTCTCACTTGGGACAGGGACTTTGTCCTACCCAATTTGGTGGTATCCACACTAGCGCCTAGTAAAGTGCCTGGCACAAGGTAAGTGCTTAACAAATACCATTATTATTACTAAAATTAATAGGAGAAGAGTGAGAGAATTGAGCGCAGTTCAGACGGATGTGCGGAGGGTGTGGATTTGTGTGTCAAGAGAAGGTAGAGCAAACCAGACCATAAGGAGACCAGATGTCTTTAGAACATTTGAAGGGGGTCAAAACATCTGAGACCTCAACTGTGGACAGGATGACTTTGCAGGGAGGAGGTGTATGGGAAGGAATGCAGATTAGGAGGTTGTGGTCGGGGAGTGAAATTTCAGAGTTGGTGAAGTTGGAGATTGTACACCAAAGATGAGAAGATGAAGAGTGGTTTCTGAATTGTTAACTGTGAACTGTCAGCCAGAAACCCTGTAGAAGTGACCTGGAGGTGGGAGGAAATGCTAGCATTCAAAGGAGGGAAGTTGGGGCTGGAGAGGTATTTATGGGAAACCTCCACGTAGAGATGTAGGTGAATGCATGGAAGTGAGTGTGTGTAGATGGAGAGTAGAAGGACACCCAGAACTGAACCTAAAAGAACTTCCACAGTTAGCAGGTGGGAGGCAAAGAGTAGCTGGTGAAAGAAATTGAGAAGGAGCAGCCAAAGAGATAGGAGGAAATATGAGAAGAACCATGAAAGGCTATTGTCAGGGAAGCCAACATTAGTGTATCCTGCAGAAGGGGGATGGTCTGCAGTGTCAAAAGCAGCAGAGAGGTGTAGGAGGATTAGGAAGTAGTAGAGGTCATTTGATTCGTCAAGAAGTAGTTTAATGGTGACTTTGGAAAGGGCTGTTTCCACAGAGTGCTGGGAGTGAAAGTCAGATTGCAGGGGGTTGAAGAGAGACTTAAAGGAGAGGAAGTGAAGGCAGCTTGTGTAAACAACTTGCTCAAGGAATTTGGAAAGGAATGATAAAAGGGAGACGGAGTCATAAGTGGAGAGTGCAATAGAGCAAATGGAAGGTTTTCTAAGGTCAGGGTACATATGGTCATATTTGAAAGCCAAGGTTAAAGAGCTATTGGAAAGTGAGTGGTTGAAGATGGCAGTCAGAGTGAGAAGGAGGGAGTCACCAAATGTTTCAATAAGTTGCAAAGGGATAATAATAATACTAATGTTGGCATTTGTTAAGCGCTTACTATGTGCAGAGCACTGTTCTAAGCGCTGGGGGAGATACAGGGTCATCAGGTTGTCCCACATGAGGCTCACAATCTTAATCCCCATTTTACAGATGAGGTAACTGAGGCACAGAGAAGTTAAGTGACTTGCCCAAGGTCACAGAGCTGACAAGCGTTGGAGCCGGGATTCGAACCCATGAGCTATGACTCCCAAGCCCAGGCTCTTTCCACTGAGCCATGCTGCTTCTCTGGGGTCGGAGGTGCAGGTGGAGGGTGTAATTCTGAGAGGAGGCAGGGATATACCTCTTGGGAAGGATGGGAGAATCCGTGAGGGGACAGGAGGGAGGATGGAACTGGAGAGGTGCAGGGGATATTTTAATGAGTTCATGCCTGATGGTTTTAATTTTATGTTGAAATAGATAGCACAGTCATTAGGGAAAGAGTTGGGGGAGGCTGGGAGACAGAGCCTTCAAGGAGAGAGTTAAATGTCTGAAACTGGTACAGGCAGCCCCACAGCACTTATGTACATAACTGTAATTTATTCTTATTAATGCCTGTCTCTCCCCTCTAGCCTCTTAAGCTCCTTGTGATCAGCGAACGTGTCTACCAAATCTATTGTACTTTCTCGAGTGCCTCACACAATGCCCTGCACATATTAAGTCCTCAATAAATACCATTAGCTGATTGACTGATTGAAGAGTGGAGACACAATGTTTCTGGGCAAAGGAGAACGCAGGATTAAATTAGGTGAGGATGAGTTTGAGTGGGACGAGGTGATCCTGGTGTCTGGATTTCCATGAGCAGTGCTTTGCAACAAAAACATGAGAATGGAGGAAATGTACTGTAGAGGTGACCCAGGGCTACAGGTCGGTGGTACAAGATTGACAGAGGAACACAGGTGCAAGGGATTTTAATTCAGTGAAGAGGGCTGATTACAGGTCATGAATTTATGCATCAAGAGAGCATAGGAAGGGTAGGGAGACTAAAAGGTGTGTGTGTTGACTTGGGATAATTGGAAGTGGTGAAGAGAGTGGAGGTTTCTTTGGAGGGACAGAACAGTTTTGCTGGGAGGGGATGTGTGGGTGAAAAGGCAAGAGAGGAGGCAGTGATCAGAAAGGAGGATTTAGATGTTGGTGAGGTAGGAGACTGTATAGTTATTGGAGACAATAAGATCAGGCATGTGCCTCTTCTGGTGAGTGGGTTAGTTGGGGTGGAACCGGAGGTAGTGAAGTTGAGCAAGTAGAGTAAGTGGGCAGCTAGAAGTTCATCAGGAACAATCTGGGGATCAGTATAGAGACAGAGAAGCCTTGTGAGGAAGGGATCAAAAATGTTTGGGAAAGTTGGACTAGGGATTTAGGGCTGGGGAAGATGATGGTGACCCATAATTAGGTGGTGGTAGTAAATGGGTAATATGTATGAGAGAGATGAAAGATGTGGGATGGTGCCAAAACAGCAGTGAGGGGCATGAGAAACAGCATGTCCTAGTCGAGAGAGCACAGGCCTGGGAGTCAGAGGACTCAGGTTTTAATCCTGGCTCTGCCACTTGCCTGCTGAGTGATCTCGGATAGGTCACTTCACTTCTCTGTGCCTCAGCATCCTCATTTGCAAAATTGGGATTCAATTCCTGTTCTCCCACCTAATTAGTCGCTGAGCCTCATGCAGGAGAGAGACTATGTCCATTTGAATAATTGTCTCTACCCCAGAGCTTAAAACAGCGCTTGACACATGGCAAGCACTTAAGAAATACCATAATTGTTTTTTTAAAAAAGACTCATGTCTACTCCTCCCCCTTTTCAGTGAGTCTTGGGGAATGGGAGAAGATGAGGTCTGCTCAGGAGAGAGCAAGGGGGGAAGACAATGTCATGGTAGCAAGCCAGGATTCTGTGATGCTAAGGAGGAGCAGTGTCTGGGTCAGGGGCATATTGAGAATGAGGGGTACTTCCTTATGACATATTGTAGATTCCACAAGCTTAATCTGAGGGACAGAGAGAATTGTCACTGGGATGCGCTGCAGCAGAGATCTATGGCAGCAATAATACCCACCCTAAATTTATCCCATGTGGACATGGGACAGGAACCCCAACCTCAATGTGCTGCTGTCCAAACAGGGATATGTAGCCATCTTAGCTCAGTGGCACTAAAAGGAATATCAGGCAGCTTCCCTGAGAACTTAGAAGGAAGCCACATTGGGAACAGGAGATTCTCTTTTCCAGAATGTCCTCATTCTCCGGTCACTGTGAATAATTAGGAATGGGCTAATGACAGAGAAAGTGAGTATAAAAACCAAATGGCTATTCACCAGGAGAGGAGACTTTTCTTTTATGCTTTGTAAAGCACTCAACAAGAGAGACTGCCGCCCATGGAGGAGGACGTAGAGAGTGGCCAGGACAATGACCCTCTCGGCTGTTCTGATCTCAGGCATCATCCTGGGAGAGTGACTGGGCCCATGAAGGTGTTGGACCTGCCTGTGATGCCTCTGCAGAACAAACACCATGATTCTATTTAGTTGTCATTGTTTTTACGAGATGTTCTTCCCCTTGACTCTATTTATTGTCATTGTTCTTGTCTGTCTGTCTCCCCCGCTTAGACTGTAAGCCCATCAAATGGCAGGGACTGTCTCTATCTGTTGCCGACTTGTTCATTCCAAGCACTTAGTACAGTGCTCTGCACATAGTAAGCGTTCAATAAATACTATTGAATGAATAACCACTGGCCACACTCATGAGTCCCACAAAGAACAGGTCCTGGAGGGAAGGCACAACAGCAATCACCAAGGTCGTTTCTGCACTCACACTGACTCTTGAACAGTATTTGAGATCCAGTATGATGCGAGCACTGCTGCTGTTCTGAGGGCCTGACGTGTACATCAATATATCAAAATCAATCAGCATATTGAAAATCCAGGAGAGGATCCAGGAGGGGAGGATGAACCTGGGTAATTTGGCTTTGACTCCTGACCATCTGAAGGTGCTGGAACTGATGGTGATGGCCTGGAAGACACTCAGGAGGCAGACAGTACAGATGGAAAGTCCGCGGGGCAACTCGGTGAAAGTAAATCAGGATTTTACATCCAACATCATTAAGGAAATTTCTCAGTTCTCAAGCTGAGATGGTCTCTGGGATTCCCCTGGAGAGAAGAGTTATGGTGTTGGCCAAGGCTAAGTGGGCAAGGATCAAGTCCGAGGAGCTGAGTTTGTGGGTGGCAGAGACCATGTGGATATAAAATAAGAGAAGAAATAAATTCACTGAGATCCCAATGCTGAACTGTAAAAGAATTACTATCCTAAAAGAGAGCTCAGTGGCATTCATTGTCTGAAATTTTCTGTTAGTACCAGAAGAGACCTCCTGCAGAGCAACCTGGGAGGGGGAAAGACACACACACACACCCCCACACAAACACACATACACACCCACAGGGAGAGACAGAGAGGGAGACAGAGAGAAACAGAGAGGGAGAAAAGAGTGCATGCATTAGAATATAATAATAATTGTGACACTTGTTAAGTGTTTTCTATGTGCCAAGCATTGTATTTAGGTACAATCTAAACAGAACAGAGATAGTCTCTTTTCCACATGGGGCTCATACTCCAAAGGGAAGAGAGAACAGGTATTTTATCCCCATTTTACAGATGAGAATTCTGAGACACAGAGAAGTGATTTGCCCGAGGACATCAGGACATCCAGCAGTCAAATGGTGGAGCTGGAATTAAGACCCAAGTTTCCTGATTCCCAGGTGCCTAGGCTGTTTCCTCTAGATAATAATAATAATAATGATAATAATGATAATGTTATTTGTTAAGTGCTTACTATGTGCAGAGCACTGTTCTAAGCACTGGGGTAGACATGGGGGAATCAGATTGTCCCACGTGGGGCTCACAGTCTTAACCCCCATTTGACAGATGAGGTAACTGAGGAACAGAGAAGTTAAGTGACTTGCCCACAGTCACACAGCTGACAAGTGGCAGAGCTGGGATTCGAACCCATGACCTCTGACTCCAAAGCCCATGCTCTTTCCGCTGCAATACGATACGACAGGGTTGGTGGACACATTCTCTGTCCACAATAACCTTGCAGTCTAGAAGGGGAGACAAACAGTAATAGCAATAAATAATGCAATTCACAAAATTTAAAGATTTGTACATAAGAGCCGTGGGGCTCAGGGTGGGGTGAATATCAAGTGAACAAAAGTCACAGATCCAAGTGCATAGATAGCTCAGAATAAAGAGGGAGCTGGAGAAAAGAGGGATAATAATGTTGGTATTTGTTAAGCTCTTACTATGTGCAGAGTACTGTTCTAAGCATTTATTATCTGGGAAGGCCTCTTGGAGGAGAAGTGACCTCAAAGATTAGGTGAGTAGTGAACTGGTGTATGTGGAAGGGGAGGGTGTTCCAGACTAGGGGGAGGATCTGGTAAATGGGTTAGTGGAAAGATACATGAGGTAGGGGCATGGTAGTAAGTTAGCACTTGAGGAGCAAAGTGCATGGGCTGGGCTTTAGTAGGAGTTCAGTGAGGTGAGGTGGGAAGGGGCAAGCTGACGGAGTCCTTCCAAGCTGATGGTAAGTAGTTTCTCTGCTCCAGTTGTGAGATTATTTAATGATCTCCACTATCCACAGTAATTCATCAAGGTTTCCTATTTGACCCGCAACCATCAGCATTTAATAGCCTAGCATCAGATGAAACCTTAGCAGTACTTAGTCAAAATAGTTTAAAGTAAATCCATTCACCAGTTCCTTTCCCTACCCTAGACTTTCCCTTGCACTGGATTCTGAATTCTCAAATGTTTTCATATTTCTGTAGCATGATGATGGACTCCCTATTAAGCTTTCTTCAGTCTCTGCTTCCTGGACCTCAGTTTGTCCTGATAATGTGGAAACAAAAACACTATCCCTACTTCTGGAGGGCCAAAGGAATCTCTGAATGTGTGGTGCAGGAATGAAACAACTGCTCCAACCTCCCTCTCACAGCTTTTTCTCTCTCCTTGACTAGAATGGTGAGGACAGAGAGAAAAATATGGAGGGAACTGACTGGACGCTGTGGTTTAGGAGCATTTGAGGCCATGCCTTACCCTGGGGGTGAGAGTGTCAAACATGCACCAAAGTCACAAGCTCCATTCAGGATAGAGCTGGGCTAAGGGCTGGGGCCTGCAGGTTACCAGCACTGATGCTAAACCTTGCCAGTGGTATCTCTGATAGGTCAGTTACTAGAACATCATTGTAATGAGAGCTCTGAATTCATCTGGACACAGGTACCAGGGAGGAAAATCTGGAAATAGCTAGGAATTTTCCAGTCAGCATGTCAGAGTGAATTATTGCTCAGAGATTTACTCTTTAGCACACACACACTAATTACTCCCTGAAGGAGAGAAGAGATGAGAAAAGTAACTGATAAAAGCTGCTTCAGCCTTATTCTTCCAGAATCTGACTGCCTGTAAGCTGCCCTTCCATCCTCAGAAGCAACAGAGACAAGTGAGTAGGTAAAAATCACCTCTGTCAGTGGTGTTTCAGGGATTTTAGTAGGAACTCTGCTAAGTCTATCTGGAGCTGTGAGGTAGGAGATGTTGGCAACGGGGGAAGCAGGAGAGAAAAAGGGAGAAGAGAGTTGCAATATAAAATTTGAGGTATGCAGGGGTCTGAAGAGTATGGTTGAGACTGAAGGATAGCATGGGTAAATAATGAAGAAATAGCAGAAGACGGTAGAAAAAGATCTTTGCATAGGAAGAGAACACCAATCACACAGTGAAGTGGAGGCAATTGTCTTCACTGAAGAGGACCCACATAGGGGTACATTGTTGGCAAAAGGAGCCATGGCAGTTCATCCCTGAAGCGCCAATTCCAGGGCTGAACCAAGTTATGGTAGATTCATTCATTCATTCATTCATTCATTCAAGAGTATTTATTGAGCGCTTATTATTTGCAGAGCACTATACTACGTGCTTGGAATGTACAAAATGGCAACAGATAGAGACAGTCCCTGCCCCTTGATGGGCTTACAGTCTAATCGGGGGAGACAGACAGACAAAAACAATAGCAATAAATAGAATCGAGGGGATGAACGTTTCATTAAAACAATAGCAATAAATAGAATCAAGGTGATATACATCTCATTAACGAAATAAATAGGGTAATGAAAATATATAAAATTGAGCGAATGAGCAGAGTGCTGAGGGGAGGAGAAGGGAGAGGGGGAGGAGGAGCAGAGGGAAAGGGGGAAAAGAGGGCTTAGCTGAGGGGAGGTGAAGGGGAGGTGAAGGGGGGGTAGAGGGGGAGCAGAGGGAGCAGAGGGAAAAGGGGAAGCTCAGTCTGGGAAGGCCTCTTGGAGGAGGTGAGCTCTAAGTAGGGTTTTGAAGAGGGGAAGAGAATTAGTTTGGCGGAGGGGAGGGGGGAGGGCATTCCAGGACTGCAGGAGGACGTGGCCCAGGGGTCTACAGTGGGATAGGAGAGAATGGGGGACAGTGAGGAGGTGGGCGGCAGAGGAGAGGAGCGTGCAGGGTAGTCAGTAGAAAGAGAGAAGGGAGGAGAGGAAGGAGGGGGCAAGGTGATGGAGAGCCTTGAAGCCTAGAGTGAGACGTTTTGGTTTCATGCGAAGGTTTATAGGCAACCACTGGAGGTTTTTATGAAGGGGAGTGACATGCCCAGATCTTTTCTGCAGGACGATGAGCCGGGCAGCGGAGTGAAGAATAGTTTGGAGCGGGTAGAGATAGGAGGAAGGGAGATCAGAGAGAAAAATAAATCCCTGGATTCAAACCCAGGATTCTCACATGGGGAAAGGAGAAAAACTGACATGCACCGTATGCAGGAACCTCGGATGGGATCCGAGCAACAGTCCAGAGTGCCATTTCCTTAGAGTTCATTCACTCATTCAGTCGTATTTATTGAGCACTTACTGTGTGCAGAGCACTATATGAAGTGCTTGGAAAGCACAATTCGACAACAGATAGAGACAATCCCTTCCCAACAATGGGTTCACAGTCTAGAAGGGGGAAACAGACAACAAAACAAAACAAGAAGACAGGCATCAGTACCATCAAAATAGATCAGTAGTATTAGATATATATATAAATCATTAATAAAATAGAGTAATATGTACAAATATACACAAGTGCTTGGGGAAGGGGAAGGGAGTAGAGCAGAGGGAGGGGGTAGGGGTGATGGGGAGGGCAGGAGAAGCATAGGGAAAGGGGGACTCAGTCTGGGAAGGCCTCCTGGAGGAGGTGAGCTCTCCGGAAGGCTTTGAAAGTGGGGAAGAGTGCTAGTTTAGCAGATGTGAGGAGGGAGGGTATTTAAGGCCAGAGGTAGGATATGGGCCAGGGATTAATGGCAGGATAGGAGAGAACGAGGCACAGTGAAGAGATTAGTGGGAAAGGAGCAGAGTGTGTGGGCTGGGTTGTAGAGGGAGAGAAGGGAGCTGAGGTAGGAAGGGGCAAGGTGATGGAGAACTTTGCTTCACTTATTAAGTAGAATTACGGAAGAATTGCGGAAGAAAGGTGACACCCATCTCGAGTATTTCCATGTTCCATGTTCCATCCCTGGGTTTTAATCATTCCATAGTGCCTCAGTCAGACACTTTCCAAACTTAGGCATGGGTCCTTGTTCTTCCAAGCCCTGTAGGGGCTGCTCCCTGCAGCTGAGACCAGCACATTGGTTCCACTGTGGTAAGGTCACCCCAAGCACTGTGTCCTTCTGTTTTTGGGAAAGGCTGGTTGGATACAGTCAGTCGGGTTGGTAGAGTCAGCTACTCCTGGTTGGATTGCATCTGTGGATACAGGCAACTCCCTGAAGAAATCACATCCATCTAGTAGTACCCTATGGCCAAGTTGCCCATTTGCTTTTATCGAATTGTGCTTGTTAAGCACTTACTATGTGCCAAATACTGTACTAAGCACTGGGGCAGAACCAAGCTAATCAAGTTGGACACAGTCCACATAGGGCTTACAGTCTTAACCCCCATCTTACAGATGAGATAACCAAGGCACTGAGAACTTAAGTGACCTGCCGAAGGTCACATAGCAGACAAGAAGTGGAGACAAGATTTGAACCCATGTCTTTCTGACTCCCAGGCCCATGCTTTATTTGCTAGGCCCCACTGCTTCTCAGCACTCCTTCAGCAGAGTCTGCTTGGCACCAAACACTAAACTGAGTGCCCCTCCGATGTTCTCTCCAGGGTAAGCACCAGTAGAGCACTTTGTTGTGCTGATTAATTGGATGGGGACAATTTTAAAAAATAGTTGCCTGGAAAGCCAAAATATTTCAGTCTTTCCTTGATCATTTCCTGTGACTCTCCCATCTTTCCATTCCCAGGACTGAAGAAGAAGAGGCATTAGGCAGGATCATCTCTTGATCGAGTTTTCAGAATTGAATCAGTTTTAAACTCATTGTATAAAGGGAAAATTGTATCGTTGCCCCTTAGATTTCCACTGCAAGCTCAAATGGCTTCCAGATTGCACTCAGGTGGTGGTTGGAAGGGAATGTTAGAGAAGAGAGAGGAGCCTGCATAATACATGTCTCCCTATGCCTCACAGCTCCCAATTTTGGCCTTCTGTAGCAATCTCTGCATTTGTGACTCCTGGAATAGCAGGGCTGAAATAACAATGGCTCAAGGAAAGTCAATTCCTGTTTCCTGAGAGGCACCCTCCTGCCTTACCCTCTATCCACAATAGCCCAACATCCCACAGGAGCAGAGCAGGTACAGTGGCTGTAGGGTCAAAGAGATCCTGGTTCAGGCTTAGTAGCCCCAAAGAGATTCTGGTTCACTCCTAGTAGCCCCATTGGAAGTGGAGTAATAAAGGATCGGAGTCGCCAAAAGTACAGACCCTGGTCTTCCTTTCAAATATCCACATCTTCTCCAAGTTACCTCCACAACCTGCTCCAGCATTTCTCCATTTATCCCTCATCCCTCCCTTCCCTTCATGCCTCCTGTATTCTCTTCCTCACTATTGCTCGTATATTGTATACATACCTGGGAAACAGCATGGCCTAAGCAGAAAGGTCTGGGAGTCAGGGGACCTGGATTCTAATCCCAGGCATCATGGCCCATTATCCTGGGTTCATTGCTTCCATGTAGCAGGTCCAGGCCTTGAGTGCTGGGTGGAGGCAAGTGGGACAGGGTACTCTCTGGAGAAGCATTTGGGAAGTTCAGGCCAATTTACTTATGACATAATACACTGCGTACCTGGTACACAACATATAATGTAATAAGGACTGGGATGGGGAGGCCACTTCCCCTCCCCCCCCCAGAGTGGTAAAATAGCTGACTCCAGAAGCAGCATGGTCTAGTGGATAGAGCATGGGCCTGGGAGTCAGAAGGGCATGGGTTCTAATCCTGGTTCTGCCACGTGTCTGCTTTTTGACCTTGGGCAAATCACTTCACCTCACTGTGCCTCAGTTACCTTATCTCTAAAATGGGAAGCGAGACTGTGAGCCCCACGTGTCCAACAAAATTTGCTTGTATCCACCCCAGTGCTAGGTGCAGTGTCTGGCACAAAGTAAGTGCTTTACAAAAAGCATAATTATTATTATTACTTATTATGTCTGGTTCTGAAGGGAGGACATCTCAGGAGGAAGGAGTGTGCAAAAGAGTTGGGATTTGGTCTCTGCCATTATTAATGTCCCCTCGCCAAGGACTGCTGCCAAATTGTGGAGTGGCTGTGGGAAGGGAGGAAATATTTAAGGGACAGAGTAATTTATCACACCAGTATCCCTCTGCCAGTAATTCCTAGCAGTAGATCAATCAATTGTATTAATTGATTACTTTCTGTGTGCAGACCATTGTATTAAGTGTTTGGTAAAGTATAATATAGCAGAGTTGGTAGACACATTCCCTGACCACAAGGATCTTACAGTCTAGATGGGGAGACCAAAATTAAAATAAGTTATGGATATGTACATAAATTAGTGCTATAGAGGAAGGGCTGAGAATAGCTGTAGCCAAGGAGCAAATGTGGCCTTATGTGACCCTTGGAGTGAATGTCAAAGAAATTAATGTTACAGACTTGGCTTGGCTGGGCCCTATTGGAAATGGTTCTGATCTAGCTCTGCCTCCTTCAGGGATAGCTATGTTTCTCAGTTTATTGACACCCCTGCCCGTCACCCTTGCCCGTTGTTCTAGACATTTAACTCCCATCTCAGGCACTCTGTCCCACCTTCTCTCCCGTCCCTTGCCCCAAATGACCTGGACACCTACTTTATTAAGAAAACTGATATTACCAGACCTGATCTCCCTAAAATCTTCCCTGCACTTCCTCAGTTCCTCCCCACTCCTGCCCCCTCTTCATATCTCCCCTTTTTCCCAGCAATATCTCTGGAGGAGATATCCTGCCTTCTGTCAAAAGCCACGCCCTCCACCTTCACAGCAGACCCCATTCCTGTACAACTTATCAAAGCACTTGCCCCCCTCCCTCTTTACATCCCTAGCAGCCATCTTCAACTATTCACTCTCCAATGGCTTCTTCCCCACTGCTTTCAAACATACCCGTGTCTCCCCATTCTAAGAAAAACTCTCCCTTGACCCCATGGCTCCCTTCATATAATAATAATAATAATGGTATTTGTTAAAAGCCTAACTATGTGCCAAGCACTGTACTAAGCGCTGGGGTGGATACAAGCTGATCGGATTGGACACAGTCCCTATCCCATGTAGGGCTCACAGTCTCAATCCCCATTTTACAGATGAGGTAATTGAGGCCCAGAGAAGTTAAGTGACTGGCCCAAAGTCACACAGCAGACAAGTGGCAGAGTCAGGATTAGAACCCATGACCTTTGACTCCCAAGCCCAGGCTCTTTCCACTGAGCCACATTGCTTCCATATCCCTAATACTATTCCTCTCTAAACTCCCTGAGCAAGTTGTCTACCCCTGCTGTCTCAAATTCCTCTCCTCCAATTCTCTCCTTGACCCCTTCCAATCTGACTTCAGTCCCCTTTACTCCACAGAAACTGCCTTCTCAGATGTCACCAATGATCTCCTTCTTGCCAAATCCAAATGCCTCTACTCCATCCTAGTCTTCCTCAACCTCTCAGCTGCCTTCGACACTGCTGACCAGCCCCTTCTCCTGGAAACATTATCCAACCTTAACTTCACTGACACTGTCCTCTGCTGATTCTACTCCTACTTCTCTGGCCACTCATTCTCAGTCTTCTTTGCGGTCTCCTTCTCTGCTTCTCTGCCTAATGGTGGGTGTCCCTCTAGGTTCAGTTCTGGGTCCCCTTCTATTATCCATCTACATCCACTCCCTTGAAGAACTGATTCACTCCCACGGCTTCAACTACCCCCTCTATGTGGATGACATCAAAATCTACATCTACAGCCCTGATCTCTCTTCCTCTTGGCAGTTTTGCATTTCCTCTTGCCCTCAAGACATCTCTACTTAGATGTCCTATCAACTCAATCTTAACATGTCCAAACATAATTCTTTATCTTCCCTCCCAAACCTTGCACTCCCCTTGATTTTCCCTTCACTGTAGATGGCACCACTATCCTTCCTGTCTTTCAAGTCCATAACCTTGGCTTTATCCTTGACTCCTCTCTTTCATTCAACACACATATTCAATCCATCGGTAAATCCTGTTAGCCCCACCTTCACAACAATGGTACAATCTGCCCTTTCCTCTCCATCAAAACTACTACCACGTTTATACAACCACTCTTCCTATCCCGCCTGGATTACTGCATCAGCCTTTTTGCTGACCTCTCTGTCTCCTGTCTCTCCCCACTCCAGGCCATACTTCACTCTGATGCCCAGATCATTTTTCCATAAAAGCAGAGGTCTCAGAAACAAATCTGCTGAGGACAGTGTTGCCATCTTGATGGTCACTGTGAATTTGGAATGATTCTCACATGGCTCCAAGTTGGTGATTGTCAGAGGGCTAAGGCAGAAAGAGGTGATTGCATGGCACTTGGCACACATCTCCTCATGCCCCAAGGTCCTCTATTCCCTCCTTCTTTGGCTGTGTCTTCTGAGGTAGCAGAACTACTGTTAATAACGGTCCAGGAAAAGTCAGTTCCTTTTCCCTCTCAAATCATCCCCAGGCCACCACTGCCACAGCAATTAATCCACTTTCCACAGTTAGAGAGGGACAGAGAACCATTAATGATTATTGCTTCATCTCTCATGATCACACTGGAGATGGGAATACGATAGATCAGGACAGCTCTCCCTATGTGCAACCATTTCCCCTGCATACCTCTTCTCTAGCATGCCACTTCCTCTCCCTCCCTTTCCTTCCATTCCTCCCTCATTCTTTTCCTCTCTATGGTCTTGCATCATAAAGCCAGATAACCCTGGCTCCTTATCCCCATGGCCAATCCAAGGTGACTCAGCAGCATCTCAGCATCTCAGATCTGGGCTCTTCACACAGAGAGTGGAGGCAGGGGCAGGGATGCCACAACAAGGGCATCTTCGGATTGGTTTGGGGTGGTGTAGGGATGTGAAGCGGGTGGGGGGGAGGGAAGGACTGAGCTTTCTTATGGTACTGTTTTTGATCTGGTGCCTCTGTCCAGTGACTAGAGGTCTCTGTTTCACACTCCATGTTTCCTATGATACAAAGCATGGACAGACTCAACCACAGGGTGCAGAAACAGCCATCAGTTCTATTTGGGGCTGTTGCCAGGCTGTGCAGGACAGGACACGTGTCACACATATACATTTCTGGAAACTTCTGGAACAAGTAAATTGCTTGCACTTCAGAACCTCTTCTAGAGAGAAGGGTATATTACCTCTTTTTCCTGTCTTCCCCTATAGAGTTGGAAGGGACTGTGCCACATCTTGTTTAGTAATCCGCAAGTGCTTACTACAGTGCACTGCATCCAACGTGTACTTAATGAGTTATATTACTACTTTACATCAGGAGCACAGTCACTGCAGGTGAGTAACTGGGTAAAAAGGCAGGACCGAGAAAAGTTATAAAAACTCCCACACAAGGAAGAGAAAGGAGACTCTATCCTACTACCAGCAGGGAAAGAGGTAATATCTTTCTAGTCACCCAAATGGCTTAGTGTCTCTAGGGTGAACTTCCACGGAAGGACCACTGTGGGGGTAGAGACTCTGCTGAAGGAAGTATAACACTGTTTCAGGTGAGTAGGAACCCCTGGGCCTATACACATCATGGATAGTGTATATATTCCCATATCTGTTTAAGAGTCTGTCTTCCAAAAGGCATTACTGCTAAAATCTTCACACCAAGTAAACACTGAATGTTGAGTCACAACCAAAGAGAGTGCTGGCCCAGTCTGTATGGGGTGAAAGATGCTTGCTCAAAGAGACTAGGTATCAAGGAAAGAACCTGAGCGATGGGCCTCATTACTTTTTTCCCCACTTGACCTGTCAGTTTCCAGTCGAGTTAACTGAATCCTGAATCCTTTCCAGGGAGGAATGGTGGCAGCAAATATTTTTTGTTGGTTTATTTTGTTGTTGTTATGTTTGTTAAGTGCTTACTGTGTGCCATGCATTGTACTAAACAAGTTAATCAAGTTGGACACAGTCCATGTCCTCCTCGAATCTCACAGTATTAATCCTCATTTATCAGATGAGGTATCTGAGCCACAGAGAAGTGAATTGACTTAACCAAGGTCACACAGACAGTGGCAGATCCAGGAGTAGAACCCAGGTCTGTCTGACTCCCAGTCCCCTGCTAGCCCCCTAGACCACACTACTTCTCTAATACTTAAATTACTGGGGCAGTTTATGGAGGGTGGTCTATAGTCCTGCATCGACTGTGTCCCAAGTGCATTTTCCCCTTCTGTAGCCTCTCTTGGATCCTCAAAATGCGAGTGGAAGTTGACGTACTGATATATATTTAACAGGACCCCCTGGACAGAAGCAATATTTGAAGCATGTTAGATCTCAAATATTTTCCAAAGCCAGTGCCAGTGGAGAAATTGTCTTGGGGACTGTGATTATTCATTCTCTGTGGCATCTGCTCTTCATGGGACTGATGAGTGCAGCTAGTGACTACATGATGTTTGTCCTGCACAGACACCACAGATCAGTCCAGCACCCTCACAGACCCAGCCACTCCACCAAGATCGTGCTAATTAGAACCACAGAAAATTGAGGTGTCTACCTTGAAAAACTGATCAGCAAATCGTAATAATAATAGTATTTATTTAGGGTTACTATGTGCTGAACACTGTACTAAACCCTGGGAAATAGAAGCAAATGAGAATTAGAAGACATGGGAACTTTGCATGTCAAAACACATTTTAACAACAGAAAGAAGGAATTGAAGATTCACAAGTCATCACCCTAAGCTATATGTACCTCAACAGCTTCATCTAGCACTTATGTAGTTGTTTATGCCCAACAGCAGCATTTTGAAATATATGTATAATTTATTGAACATGTAGTTTATCTATTCTGATTCCATTGTATGTAAATATTTTTATCACTGAATTTTCTCTTAATATATAAGCTCCTTGGGGACATTCTTTCAGATGCACTTAGTGCAATGCAGTACCCTCAAAATTTTTCATCAAATACTATTTTTACTATTACTAAACTAGTTGTAGGAATGGAAAACTCCCCTCCAGTCAGCTTGACACATTGGTAAGTAATGCATTGTTAGAGTTAAAATTTGAGGAAACAGAGTTGTGGCATAGTTGACAAAAAGTGTAGCCACAGCTGCATTTTCTCAAAGAGGATGCCAAAGAGGATGCTGACACAATGCCACCCTCATGGGAAAATCCCAACATAATATTTTCCAGCACTTTTTTGTGAAGTTGGGACATAACAGTTATAGTTCTTGCAGGAATGTTCAGAAACAGATAGAAAATGATAGTTTTTATTTTTTCTCATTTAACCTGCTGTCCAATTGATGGGGTGCAGATATATATGTATCTGTATTTTCATGTCTGTTTGTATATATATTTGTTGTGTACCAGTGAAAGCTTTCTCTCTCTCACAGACAATTTCTGCCCTGCTTTCCAGGTTCTGCAGAAGATCTCCTCAGGTTCTAAAAGAAAGGTCAAGACAATGAATGCCATTGAGATCTCTTTTGGGATTGTGATTCTGTTACAATTCAGCATTGGAGTCTCAGTAAATATGTTTTCCCTCCTATTTTATACTTGCATGGTCTCTGACAGGTACAAGCTTAGCTCATCAGACTTACTTCTCACCCACCTTATTTTGGCTAACACTGTAATGCTCTTCACCAGTGGAATCTCAGAGACCATGCATGCTTGGGGATTGAGAGATTTCCTGGACAACGTTGGCTGTAAAATTATCATGTACCTTTATCGAGTGGCCAGGGGCCTTGCCATCTGCACCACCTACTTCCTGAGTATCTTCCAAGCCATCACCATCAGCCCCAGCACTTCCCAATGGGCAGGAATCAAAACCAAATTTCCCAAGTACATCCTCCCCTCCTGTATCCTCTCTTGGATCCTCAATATGCTAGTGGAAATTGATGTACTGATATATATGACAGGACCCCAGAACAGCAGCAGTGTTTGGATTATATTAGATCTCAAATATTGCTCCAAAGCCAGTGCCAGTGCAGAAATTGCCTTGATGATTGTGACTGTTCGTTCTCTCCGGGATGTGTTCTTCGTCGGACTCATGAGTGCAGCAAGCAGCTACATGGTGTTCATCCTGCACAGACACCACAGACGAGTCCAGCACCTTCGCAGACCCGGCCACTCCACTAGGATGATGCCTGAGGTCCAAGCAGCCAGAAGAGTCATTGCTCTGGTGACTCTCTATGTCCTCCTGTATGGGCGTCAGTCGATTGTGCTGAGCATTTTACTGAATATGAAAGAAAAGTCTTCTCTGCTAGTAAATAGCCACATGGTTTTTTCACTCACCTTTGCAACTGTTAGTCCAATCCTGATGATTATTAATGACAGGAGGATACATACTATTTGGAAAAGGGAACCTCCTGTTTCCAATACAGATATTTCATAGACTCCTATGGCAGTCACCTGATCTCCCACTGAGTTTCTTGGGATAGGTGGACCAGAAATCCCAATTTGTCAATCCTCCTATAATTATTATTATTCTTATTGTTAATTATAATAATGATAATGGCATTTGTTAAGCCCTTACTATGTGCCAAGCACTGTTCTAAGCGCTGGGGTAGATACAACATAATCAGGTTTGTACATTCCAAGCGCTTAGTACAGTGCTCTGCACATAGTAAACACTCAATAAATACTATTGAATGAATGAATGAAGGTTTTCCCACAGGGGGCTCACAGTCTTAATCCCCATTTTACAAATGAGGTAACTGAGGCCCAGAGAAATTGTGACTTGTGTAAAGTCACACAGCAGACAAATGGCAGAGCTGGGATTGAAACCCAAAACCTCTAACTCCCAAGCCAATGCTTTTTCCACTAAGCCATGTTGCTCCTCAATAGTAATAATGATAATAATGGTATTTATTAAGCACCTACTATATACCAGGCACTGTTCTGAGCACTGGAGTAGATACAAGATAACCGGATTGGACATAGTCCCTGTCCCACACAGGGCTCACAAACTTAATCCCTATTTTACAGATGAAGGAACTGAGGCACAGAGAAGTTAAGTGACTTGCCCAAGGTCACAAAGCAGACAAGGAGCAGAGCCAGGATTAGATACCATGACCTTTTGACTTCCAGGCCCATGCTCTCTCCATTAGGTCATGCTTCTTCTCCTGATTGTGGTGATTCTTTCCCACATCCTGATGAACCTAATGAAGGAAAAATTTAAGGTGTTGTTGGTATCAGCAATGGCTGAGGCCCTGATTTTGCTGGATTTGTCCCACAGTCCATCTTGCAGGTTTAGTGATTAGTGCTTGGTGATGTCCCCATAGTTACTGTAATGGCTGCTACTGCAATAAAAAAGAGAAAGAATTTGTCCTCACCCTTCATTGTCCTTCAGTGTCCTTTCCATGCCTTTGGCTGAATCCAAGCAGCCCCCACAGCCCCATGTCACCTCCCAGGACATGTCAGAGGAACTCATCTTGTTTAAACTATGAAAACAACTCATGCTGCTCCTTCCCAGAACTTAATTGGCCCAGCCCCTTCACGGTCAAAGTTACACTTCAGCACCCTCATGTAGCATTCCTCATGGCATAGTCACATCTGACCCAGCACCCAATACCCTTACCATCTTCCTGCCCAAACAGAAATAGAGAGATTTCTTCCAACCTACAGCCCCATGTTCAGGATGGGAATTGGTGGAATTTTCCCTCAAACCTTGTGCGAAGTGTATCTGCAGGGCCAGGAATGGGGCTGAGACAGCACAGGGGGGAAGGAAGAATCACTGGAATGGAGCCTCATAAACTTGACTATCATTAGCTCAATGTGAGAGAGAAAGTGTATCTTGAGGTTGGCCTGCAAGGGAGACTAAAGGGAAAGAAATAGAGAGTAGAGGAGTGACATGGCAGGAAAGTTCCTGAGGAGGAAAATGCCAAGTGGAAATGGCAACTTAGCAGGTGGGTGGGCAAGAGGCATTGAGGCATTGAGAATCAAGCCTGCTGTCCTCCCAGTTTTCCCTTCTCTTCTTTCTCCATTGTGTTTCCAGGTGGGCTCAAAACAACTCTCCACCATACAACAGAGATAATGGTCCAGGTCTAGGTCTGTCGTTCTAACACCTCCATATCCCCAAAAGGTGCTATGTATTGGAAATGTACCAAAAGGGAAGTAGCATGGACTAGTGGACATAGCCTGGTCCTGGTTGTCAGGAGGACCTGGTTTCTAATCCCAGCTCCACTACTTGACTGCTTGGTGACCTTGGGCAAATCATTTAACTTCTCTGTGCCTCAATTTCCTCATCTATAAAATGGGAGCTAAGACTGTGAGCTATGTGCTACCAGGACTGTGTCCAACCTCATTAACTTGAATCTACCCCAATGTCTGTCTCCCCGCTTCTAGACTGTAAATCCATTGTAGGCAGAGATTGTCTCTATTGTTCAATTGTACTTTCCAAGTGTTTAGTACAGTCCTCTGCACACGGTAAACACTAAATAAATATGATTGAATGATTGAATGAATGAATGAATGAATGGTAAGACATGGGCCAGGGGTCAATTCCGGGCAGGTGAGACTGAGGCACACTGAGAAGGTTAGCACTGGAGAAGTGCAGTGTGTGGACAGGGATGTATAAGAAGAGAATGGAGGTGAGGTAAGAAGGGGCAAGGTGATGGAGAGCTTTGAAGCCTATAATGAGGAGTTTTTGTTTGATATGGAGGTTGATAGGCAACCACTGGAGATTATTGAGGAAGGGGGTGACATGCCCTGAACTTTTCTGTAGAAAGATAATCCAGGTAACAGAGTGAAGTACGGACTGAAGTGGGGAGAGACCAGAGATTAGAAGGTCAGAAAAGATGTTGATGCAGTAATCCAGTCGGGACAGGATGAGTGATTGTATTAACATGGTAGCAGTTTGGATGGAGAAGAAAGAGAGAGTCTTGGCAATGTTGTGAAGGTGAGATCGGCAGGATTTGGTGACACAATGGATGTATAGGGTGAATGAGAGAGCAGATGACACCAAAACCACATGTTTTCTCAACACTGTTATTTGGGGGTTGCCATATGGCTCCAAATTGGCAGATCTGGCCATGAGATGGAAATCAGTGGGAATTTTGGAGGGGGGTATGAGAGTGATGAAGGCGTGCCATTAGAAACTGAAAGGGTATCAACTTTTTGCTCAACCACCAATGAGAAGTCATAGAATCTGGCTGACAGCATAGGGAACGATGATGGTTCATGCAGCAGGATATCATTTTGGAGAACCTGCATGGTGTAGCGGAGAGAGTACAGGCCTGGGAGTCAGACTGTAATCCTGGTAATGGATTCTAATTCTGGCTCTGCCACTTGTCTGCTGTGTGACCTTGGGCAAATCACTTCACTTCTTTGGGCCTCAGTTACCTCATTTGTAAAATGGGGACCAAGACTGTGAGCCCCACGTGGGACAGGGACTGGATCCAACCTGATTTGTTTGCATCTACCCCAGCACCTAGTAGACTGCCCGGCATATAGTAAGCGCTTAACAAATACCATTATTATTATCTTATGGAGGGCCACGAGGAACTGTATTTGTCAGCTTGGGGTGGGCTCATGCAAATGGATGAATGTATTTACAACCTACTTTTATAAGTGGTCAACACTCGGTACCCAGACTGGTGGCTGCATGTTGAGACCTCCTGGGAAGGAGTGGGATAGAACAATGCTTAGCACATAGAACAGTGCTTGGCACATAGTAAGCACTTAACAAATATCATTATTATTATTATTATTATTATTATTAAAGGCACCTGACTGGGATTGAGTTATTGTCCCTCTCTTCTCTATACTACATCTCTGTGAGGGTGGTAGCAAAGATCAATCCAAAAAACCATTGTATCTGAAGAAGTATACTTAGTGGCCATAGTTGGCCTGAGTCTTGGTACAGAAACAGGGACAGTGGCCTAGGGAATCTCTCCCTAGACAAAGGATATATCAAAAACACAGAGGAATGTAAGCAAACATCTGCCTATCCACCCCACCTGCTGCAAGTAAAGCATTGATAACACTCATCTCTATGATTCTGAGTGAGCATTCCACTAATTGCTGACATGATATAAAATGCCAGAAAGACTTTGCAACTAGCGGACTTCTCCCTGGATCAAGGACTGCTATTGGTGCTGAATGAGCATCGAGTAACCTCCATGGTACAGGAGTATTCTATGGCATAATGGGTGCTGATTGGATAATATTTCTCTATGCCTGTCTGTATTATTCTATGACTCTCTGTAATATTCTATGCCCATCTGTATTCATTCATTCATTCAGTTGTATTTATTGAGTGCTTACTGTGTGCAGAGCACTGTACTAAGTGCTTGGAAAGTACAATTTGATAACAAATAGAGACAATCCCTACCCAACAATGGGTATTCATCTATGCACGCATAAGCTCTCTAGCAAAGCTTTGTAGTATTGCTACACTTTCTCAGTGTGGTTTGTGCTGTTCTCGGTGGTGACTGTAAAATTTGAACTTGAACCCACCGCCCTTGAGTTGAGGAGGGGGGTGGGAGCAATTAGAACAGAGTGACCAGAGATTAAATAGCTATCATCATATCATGATTTAAATGTTAACTTTGTGTAAATATCTTTTGTGTGTACTTCATCATATGCTGCTCCCTACCTGTGTACTCACTTATTCCACTCTTTGCCCCAGTGTGATCCCGACTGACAGGGATGAAAGAATACTAACCACCACCACCATAAAAGTCAATTTTGTCTCACAGGCATTTGTTCCTGAATCTCTGGATAAAAGTTTATCCACTGTTCCCCAAGGACTCTTCATCGGATCCCAATATGGCATGGGTGTCTGAAGCCTTTCCTACTTTAAATAGAAGGATATATTAAAATATTTTGATGAAAGTTTCAGGTAATAAGAATTAAGTTAAACAAAAAAAAACCCAAACCAAAACTGTAGTAGGTGTTGGTTAAGTTCCCATTAGATGATAAGATTGCATCAGTACAACCAACGATATTTTATCAATCAGAAGTATTTACTGAGTGCTTATCATTTGTACAGAACTGTACTCAGCACTTGGGAAAGTACAATACAACCGAGTTCATAGACATGATCCTTGCCCACAGGAGCAAACAATCTAGAGAGAGAGAGATATATTAAAATAGACTAGGGGTAGGAGAAAGAGTAGACTATAAGAATGTTTATATAAACATTGTGGGGTTGGGATGAGAATCAAAGTGCTTAAGTAGAACACAACCAAGTTCATAGTAGACACAGAATGGGAGAGCATATAGGGGAAATAAAGGGTTTAGTTTGGGAAGGTCTCTTGGAGAAGATTTTAAGAGGGTTTGGAAGGTGAGGAGAGTGGTGGACTGTTGGATATGAAGGGGGTCAGAGAGAGTAAAATCAAATCCAGCTCTGCAGAGCAATGTTGCTATCATTAAGTGATGGTCCACCAGCCTTTAGAGCTAAGAGTGGTCGACTAGGACAGCAATTTGCTGCTGCTGCTGCTTTGAGTGACAGTTGGTTATAGAGCCTCTCTACCCTGCTCTACATTTGGCAAATCAGAAGATAACCAGGATACTATAGCCAAAATCTCCCCAACACCTGAAGCTATCCTGTGGCTGAACTTTCTCCAAACCGAAGTTCCTAGACTTCTCTACTAGGGCAAGGGTGCTTCTAGCTAGTGTACCCCCAAATTATTTTCATGAATCACTGCTACCATCCTGTGTCTTGAAGGTAAAACCTCTCACAAGGCATATGAGTCTATCATGATTCTGCTACCCATCATATTCCAGACTGGAGCCTGTAATTGCCTTTGGAGTGTTTTCTGAACCCTACCCATTCCTCATGATTAATATGGCTTTAATCCAGAATACAAACACTAGCTCTTGATCATGGAAGCCATCTTCTACATAACAAATGAAAAGGTGCCATCCTGAGTCCACCTTTGATCTTTGTCTAAATCATAGTGTGGCCAAGAGAATGAATGGATGTTATCATCTAAAGGATGGAATTTGCCCAGGCCTGGTCACCAAGGCAACCAGATCCTTGTTACCCCATCATCCTCTTCTGAAAATGCTCTGATTGGCTCAGGGACTAAGGAGATAGAGTTGAATGAGAGGCACTTAGCCTCTAGTTCATAAAAGTTTGTGAACTAAGAAAATCAAAATGAATATCTAGATATTGATACATAGCATTTACTCTGCATACTTCAGGCAAGCTAAGAATCGAAAAAAATAAGTGAACCGAAGGAAAACACATGGGCTAGCTCTCCAAATGTAATAATGTTGGTATTTGTTAAGCGCTTACTATGTGCAGAGCACTGTTCTAAGCGCTGGGGTAGACACAGGGGAATCAGGTTGTCCCACGTGGGGCTCACAGTCTTCATGCTCATTTTACAGATGAGGTAATTGAGGCACAGAGAAGTTAAGTGACTTGCCCACAGTCACACAGCTGACAGGAGGCAGAGCTGGGATTCGAACTCATGAGCTCTGACTCCAAAGCCCAGGCTCTTTCCACTGAGCCACGCTGCTTCCTTCGACTTCTTCAACCACCTAGAACCCTTTCTCACCCTCCTTCTCTCCTTCTCTCTGCCCACTCTGATCCTCAGAGACTTAAACATCCACATGGATGCACCCAATGACTCCTCTGCCGCCCGCCTGCTATCACTCCTCAACTCTGCCGACCTCCTGCTCCACCATACCTCGCCCACTCACCAACTCGGTCACACCCTCGATCTCGTCATCTCCTACCGCTGCACTACCTCCTTCCTCACCAACTTTGAAATCCCTCTCTCTGACCATAACCTTCTCACCTGCCTCATCTCTCACACTCCCTCCCCCTGCAAATCTTTGTTACTCCCCCACAGAGACCTCCACTTGATCCCATCCATCTTTCCAAAAGCATCTCTCCCCACCTTGCTCCGCTGTCCTCTCTTCCCACTCTTGATGATCAGGTCACCTCTCTCAACTCCACCCTCTCTACTCATCTCAACTGTCTCGCCCCCCTTTCCCTCCGCCGCTCTCACTCCACTAACCCACAGCCCTGGATTACCGCCTCTGTCCAACTCCTACACTCCTATGCTTGAGCTGCCGAGCGCTACTGGCGAAAGTCCAAGCACCAGACCGACCATATACATTTCAAATTTATCCTTTCCTGCCTTAACTCTGCCCTCTTCTCCGCCAGGCAAAACCTCTTCTCCTCCCTCATCGACACCCATGCCCGTCACCCCCGCCAATTTTTCCGGACCTTTAACTCTCTCCTTACGCCCCTGTTCCTCCCCCTCCCCCATCCCTCACCCCCAATGATCTGGCCACCTACTTCATCACAAAAAATTAACACAATCAGGTCTGAGCTCCCCAAAGTCACCCCTCCCCTCGTTGCTTCCCCCGCCCCAACCCTCTCCCCTACTTTTCCATCCTTCCCTGCAGTATCCTCAGAGGAGAACTCCTCCCACCTCGCAAGTGCCACCCTCTCCACCTGTGCCTCGGACCCCATTCCCGCTCACCTTATAAAAAACATCGCCCCTGCCCTCCTCCCCTCCTTAACTTCTATCTTTAACCACTCTCTCTCCAATGGCTTC
The DNA here is from genome assembly GCF_004115215.2 of Ornithorhynchus anatinus. Lineage (NCBI taxonomy): Eukaryota > Metazoa > Chordata > Mammalia > Monotremata > Ornithorhynchidae > Ornithorhynchus > Ornithorhynchus anatinus. The sequence continues at coordinate 1,297,044 of NW_024396936.1, read as the reverse complement.
TTCCCGTCGGCCTTCAAACATGTCCATGTCTCCCCCATCCTAAAAAAACCCTCTCTCGACCCCACTTCCCCTTCCTGTTATCGCCGTATTTCCTTCCTTTCCAAGATCCTAGAACTGAGTCATCTACACTCGCTGCTTAGAATTTCTTAACTCCCATTGTCTCCTGGAGCCCCTCCAATCTGGCTTCCGTCCCCTCCACTCTATCAAGACTGCTCTCTCTAAGGTCACCCATGACCTCCTTCTTGCCAAATCCAATGGCTCCTACTCCATTCTAATCCTCCTTGACCTCTCAGCTGCCTTTGACACTGTAGACCATCCCCTTCTCCTCCACACCTTATCTCACCTTAGCTTCACGGACTCCGTTCTCTCATGGTTCTCCTCTTTCTCTCTGGCCGGTCATTCTTGGTCTCCTTCGCGGGCTCCTCCTCCCCCTCCCATCCACTAACTGTTGGAGTTCCTCAAGGGTCAGTTCTTGGCCCTCCATTAATGGTTCTCCATTTACACTCACTCCCTTGGTGAACTCATTCGCTCTCACGGCTTCAACTACCATCTCTACGCAGATGACACACAGAAATACTTCTCTGCCCCTGTCCTCTCCCCCTCCCTTCAGGCTCGTATCTTCTCCTCCTACCTCCAGGATGTCTCCACCCGGATGTCTGCCTATCACCTAAAACTCAACATGACCAAAACTGAGCTCCTCATCTTCCCTCCCATGCCCAGTCCTCTCCCTGACTTCCCTATCACTGTGAATGGTATGACCATCCTTCCCGTCTCTCAAGCCCGCAACCTCGGTGTCATCTTTGTTTCGGCTCTCTCGTTCACCCCACACATCTGATCCGTTACCAAGACCTGCCAGTCTCATCTTTATAATATCGCCAAGATCCGCCCTTTCCTCTCCACCCAAACGGCTACCTTACTGCTACAGACTCTCGTAATATCCCGGCTAGACTAGTGAGTGAGCCTTCTCTCTGATCTCCTTTCCTCTTCTCTCTCCCCGCTCTAGTCTATTTTTCACTCCGCTGCCCAGCTCATCTTCCTGCAGAAACGCTCTGGTCATGTCACTCCCCTTCTTAAAAACTTCCAGTGGTTGCCTATCAATCTCCACATGAAACAAAAACTTCTCACTCTAGGCTTCAAGGCTCTCCATCACCTTGCCCCTTCCTACCTCTCCTCCCTTCTCTCTTTCTACTGCCCACCCCGCACGCTCCGCTCCTCTGCCGCCCACCTCACCATCCCTCGGTCTCGCCTATCCCGCCGTTGACCCCTGAGCCACGTCCTCTTGCGGTCCTGGAATGCCCTCCCTCCTCACCTCCGGCAAACTAATTCTCTTCCCCTCTTCAAAACCCTACTTAAAGGTCACCTCCTCCAAGAGGTCTTCCCAGACTGAGGTCCCCCCTTTTTTCCCTCTGCTCCCTCTACCCCCCCTTCACCTCTCTGCAGCTAAACCCTCTTATCCCCCCTTTCCCTCTCCTCCTCCCCCTCTCCCGTCCCATCCCCTCAGCACTGTACTCATCCGCTCAACTGTATATATCTTCATCACCCTATTCATTTTGTTTAATGAGATGTACATCACCCTGATTCTATTTATTTGCTATTGTTTTAATGAGATGTTCTTCCCCTTGACTCTATTTATTGCCATTGTTCTTGTCTGTCTCTCTCCCCCAATTAGACTGTAAGCCTGTCAAAGGGCAGGGACTGTATCTGTTGCCGATTTGTACATTCCAAGTGCTTAGTACAGTGCTCTGCACATAGTAAGCGCTCAATAAAACTACTGAATGAAATGTCCATTACTATTTCTGCTCACCCCCAGACACTGTTTCACTCCTGGTCCACTGCTCAAGGGGTTGTAGATAGCTTATGTTGACTCTTATGAAAGCTTTCTTTAGTTTCAAACATTGATCCTTGATCTCACTGACTTTCTAAATGATTATTCTCTTCTTTTTTTAAAACAAAAATGTATTTAAGTGGTTACTATATGCCAGGCACTTTGGTAAGCACTGAGATGGATACAAGCTAATCAGGTTGGACACAGTCTATGTCCCACACGGGACTCACAAACTATATCTCCATTTTACATATGAGGTAACTAAGGCACAGAGAAGCTAAGTGACTTGACCAAGGTCAGCCAGCAGACACCTGGCAGAGCCAGGCTTAGAACACAAGTCCTTCTGACTCTCATACACATGCTCTATGCAATAGTCCACGCTGCTTCTCTAGTTTCCTTCCATACTTGGATTTGTCCTTAGTTTACTGTGGTTTTACAGAGTGAGAACTATATAAAACCTATCTCCTTTTTTATATCTAATATTGTGCTCATGCTTAAATTCCCATGGCACACTGTTTTTGTGACTTTAAAATCAGAATTGACTTTGATAAGTTTTTCTGGGGACCAGCTGATTATGGATGATCTTAGATGACTAGTGATTAGAGCTCAATGCATGAAATTATATTTAATTTGGGTAACATTTTTCCCCTGGAAGCATCACTTTGTATTTGATCATTTTGAAATGTGCTACCACACCCAGTGAGGTACAGCATAGCAAACCCAAATCAGGCAATTTAATTCCACTCCCTACCAGGAGGGCTCAACACACAATCTCCTGATCAGGCACTGAGGGGTCCATGTACTGAGCACTAGCTGTTTACACAGCCAGGGTTTTAATACACCCTTTCATTTACATAATCCCAACCCTGGTGCTCCTTGGCCCTCCTGAAGAGGAGCCCACAGGGAGTGAACCCTGGTGTAATGGATAGAGCACAGGCCTTGGCCTCAGAAGGTCATGGGTTCTAATCCCACCTCCACCACTTGTCTACTGTGGGACCTATGTCACTTAACTTCTCTGCACCTCAGTTCTTAAGTGCCATCGAGTCATTTCCAATTCATAGTGACTCCATGGATATACTTTCTCCAGACTGTCCTGTCCGCTGCCATAATCCACAACCTTTCTAATGGTTCTTCCAGTATCGTTGTTATGGTCTCTATCCATCTAGCTGCTGGTCTGCCTCTTCCACATTTTCACTGGACTTTTCCTAGCATTAGTGTCTTCTCCAGAGAATTAGTCACCTTGATTTTGTGTCCAAAATATGCTACTCTAAGTTGAGTCATTTGGCCTTCCAAAGACCACTTTGGTTTAATTTGCTCCAAAATCCCCTGTTTTTCAGGCAGTCCATTGTATTCACATAAGCCTTCTCCAGCACCACATTTCAAAAGAAGCTATGTTCTTTCCATCCTACTTTTTTACTGTCCAGCTTTCAAAGCCATACATTATCACTGGAAACACCACAGAATTGACAATTTGTATTTTTGTGACAATAGTTACATTAGCACATTTCATGACTTTTTTCAGGCTCCTCATAGCAAGTCTTCCTAACATTAATCTTCAGTGTATTTCTTGGCTACTAGTTCCTTTATTATTGATTATCTATCTCAGGAGAGGAAAATTGTCAACTATTTCAATCTTCTCTCCGTCCACTACAAATGTATTAAAACTTCCAGTTGTCATGATCTTTGTTTTCTTTGCATTCGCATATAGGCCCCACTTTTTGCTCTGTTCCTTAACTTTTAATAATTAGCCCTTCAAGTCTTCTTCACTTTCGGCTAGTAGGGTTGAAACATCAGCATAATGAAGGTTGTTTATCCTCCAATCTTTATTCCCCATTCATCTTCATCCAATCTGGCTTCTTTCATTAGGTATTCGGTGACAAGGATGAACAGATAAGGTGATAAGATACATCCTTATCTTACACCCATACTAATGGGAAATTAATCTGTTTCTCCACATTCTGTTCTTATTGTAGCCTCCTGTTACTCATACAAGTTCCATATTACTGCAATTGAGTGATCCGGTATGCCCATTTACCCTAATGTGCACCAGAGTTTCCTGTGATCCACGCAAAGTCTCTAATCAATAAACCACATGTTGACTTCCTTTTGATATTCTCTCAGTTCTCTCATCTGTAAAAAGGCGGGTCGAGACTGTGAACACCACATGGGACAAGGACTGTGTCCAACCCAATTTGCTTGTATCCACCCCAGCACTTAATGCAGTGCCTGGCACATAGTAAGCCTTTAACAAATTCCACTATATATATAAAAAAACTCCTTGGGCTGTCAGTCATATTCCAGGGCTTCTGGTTGGTGATGGAGCAGGAAATCGGCATACCTTGGTTAACAGTGGTATCCATTCATCCCTCTTAGTCCTTCCTCTGATTGCCGGTTGATCTCCGCCTTGTGGCCCAATTTGCCATCTTGGAGCTATATGGTAGGGGAAGGGGAAGTAGGGGTTCCCCCAAAATACCAAAGCACTGGGGAAACACGGGGTGCTAGGGTCAATTCCAAACTGTGATACAGCGGGTGTTGGAGATGTCCTGCCAGGGGCACCTGTTTCAGGAGCCGCCCTGGGCTCCTGAACTCATTCAATTCATTCATTCATTCATTCATATTTATTGAGTTCTTATTGTGTGCAGAGCACTGTACTAAGCACTTGGAAAGTACAATTTGGCAACCCATAGAGACAACCCCTACCCAACAACAGGCTCACAGTCTAGAAAGGGGGAGACAGCACTTGGGAAAGTACAGTATAACCGAGTTCACAGACATGATCCTTGCCCACAGGAGTAAACAATCTAGAGAGAGAGATATTAAAATAGACAGACAACAAAACAAAGCAAGTAAACAAGCATCAATAGCATCAATATAAATAGAATTACAGATTCATTCAACTGTATTTATTGAGCACTTACCGTGTGCAGAGCACTGTACTAAGCACTTGGAAAGTATTATTCAGCAACAAGTAGAGACAATCCCTACTCAACAATGGGCTCACAGTCTAGAAAAGGGGAGACAGACAACAAAACAAGAAAACAGGCATCAATATAAATTGAATTATAGATATATACACATCATTAATAAAATAGAATCATAAATATGTTCCCATATACGAGATCTGGACCAGGAAATGGGGAGGAGGAGGTAGATCCTGGTTCACGAGGTTGCACTGTGTGGCTAAACACCGTCGAGGTAAACCAACAGAAGAAGAGAAGGAAAGTGTTGACTTCTCTTTTGAACCCAACCCTTCCTCTGAAGCAGCCTCTTGGACAGTGAGGTAAAGGCTGTGTGGGGAGTCGGTAGTGTGAGTGACCCTAGTTAAAACCCATTTTTACAATCCTTTTTATTATACTTTATAACTTTTCTCTCTGGCATTTTTCCCCCTGGGCATTGCACATTAAAATACCAATCATTACAGGGTGTTCGTAAAGCATTGCTGGTTTTCTCAAGTAAGATTGCATAAATAAAGTATTTGAAAAGGAAATTAAAAGTTGGAGGAAATCTAGAGATCATTTTGAAGATGTGACGATTAAGAGGATATCATATTCACTTGGACAAATCCATTCCCTAACTCTTCACTTCAGTAACAATAAAATTATATTGTAACAAATTGAAATAAGGACTTCTATTTGACACCCTAAGAAGTGACCATTCATCAGATGTCAACACCAAACCAAATCTCCCTATTTACAGGGCTAAATGGAGGAAGGGTCAACTAAACACAATTCACATACTTTATTACTGTTGCATTACTTTATTACTAAGGCATTCTCTATACTCTGAACTCCTGGGCTCTGGGAACCTCCATGTTCTAACATGGTCTAGAAGAGTGAGTGGGCAATGAAACGCCCAAGTTGGCAATGAAACGCCCAAGTGGGCAATGGAACGCCCAGATGGAATGGACAAGTATGCACAACATGTAAATGCTTAAAGGTGTCAAAATTATGACCATGAAAAACTGTTAAACTAAGCAAGTAACAAATAATAGTGCTAGTGCTGGGACCCTCAGCGTTGGGGTGTGTCAGGGGGTTGGGAGGGGAAGGGGCTGCGGTCCTGGGCCTCTGGAGCCGGTCAGACAGCAGAATCAGGCCCCAGGCGTGCTGAGGGTTGGAGGGTGCAGCGGGCGGGCAGAGACCCCTGCTGCAGCCCGCGGAGGTGATCTAGATGGGCGATGGCTCAGGCCCTCTATGATCTCAGCAGATAAGAGAGGATGGGTGGCGGCAGCAGGTGGGAGCTCCCTCTGTGCGCTGCAGGGACACCTTGGACTAGGGCAGTAACAATGAGGCCTGAATCTGCTCCCTCACCAAGGTGGAACTCAACCATTCTCGCGGTTTGAAGCCAGGAAAAGAAGGGAGCAGCAAGGAAAACTGCCACAGAAGCAGAGACTCTTGGTGCGGAGCTGTATGTTAGAAACAGCCTGGCTCTGAACTTTCTGCCACAGATTCCCAACCTGAGGACAGCAAGGGGAACAAAATGTACCTATCTGCTATTATTCGTTACTTTCTCAGTTTAACATTTTCTCATGGTAATAATTTTGACACCTTGTAAGTACTTATTGTGCCTGCCTGCCCATTGCATTTCATTATCTAGAAAAATTTAGTGCATTTTACCAACTTAGGCATTTCATTGCCAACTCTCTCTTCTAGATCATTTTAGAATATGATAAAAAATATCTCTCAAAAGTCAACCCCAAAGGTAAGAGTACTTGGGGTGAAGTAAGGGAATAGACAAAGTTCAGCGCTCAGAACAGTGCTTGGCACTTAGTAAATGCTTAACAAATACCATAACAATTATTATTCATTCATTCATTCAATTCATTCCATTATATTCATTGAGTGCTTACTGTGTGAAGAGCACTGCACTAAGTGTTTGGGAGAAGTACAATACAACAATGAACAGACACATTCCCTGCCCACAACAAATTTACAGTCCAGAAGGGGGTGGGGGGAAGACAGACATCAATACAAATAAATAATTACAGATATGTACATAAGTGTTGTGGTGTTAGGAGGAGGGAAGAACAAAGCGGGAGCAAGTCAGGGTGTTGCAGAAGGAAGTGGGAGAAGAGGAAAGGGGGGCTAAGTGTGGGAAGGCCTCTTGGAGGAGACGGGCCATCTTAGATTTGAAGAGGGAGGGTGTTCCAGGCCAGAGGCAGGGCATGGGCTGGAGGTCAGTGTGAAATAGGTTAGAACGAGGCACAGTGAGAAGGTTAGCACTAGAGGAGTGAAGCATGTGCATTGAGTTGTAGGAGAGTAGTGAGGTTAGGTAGGAAGGGGCAAAGTGGTGGAGCGCTTTAAAACCAATGCTAAGGAGTTTTTGTTTGCTCCAGAGGTGCACAACCACTGGAATTTTTTGAGGAGTGTGGTGACATGTCCTGGACATTTTTGTAAAAAAATGATCCAGGTAGCAGAGTGAAGTATGGACTGGAGTAGGGAAAGATGGAGACTGGGAGGACAGCAAGGAGGCTGATGCAGTAATCCGGGGGGTGGGGGTGGGGGAATAGGATGAGTGATTGTATCAACATAGTAGCAGTTTGGATGGAGAAGAAAGGAAGGATTTTAGCGATGTTGTGAAGGTGGAGCCAACAGGATTCACTGATGGATTGAATATGTGGGTTGAATGAGAGAGAGAAGTTAAGGATAATGCCAGAGTTACGGGCTTGTGAGACAGGAAGGGTGGTGGTGCCATCTACAGTGATGGAAAAGTCAAGGGGAGGACAAGGTTTGGGTGGGAAGGTGGCTTCATGGAGGTTCATGTAAATCAACCTTCCAAGAACTGGAATTAGAACCCACGTCCTCTGACTCCTAAGCCCGTGCTCTCACCACTAGGTCATGCTGCTTCCATTGATTGATTGCTTGATTGATGTGCAGCCTCCAGAACCATGAATTTCTGTCAGGACTTTGGTCCAATAACTAGGGTAGATCAACTCTCAGTGCAAGTAATTCATCTCCATATTGTGAGTTTTTGGTTACTGACAAAACAGAGAGACAACTGTAAAGGCTTACAAACCAAAACATTTCAACTTGAGATTTTCTTGGAAGGTTTATTAAATGGCTCTTCCACAGAACACTGTACTACTAGAAACTAACCTAAGTGGATCCGGTCTGTGTTGAGGTCAGAGGCAGTCTAACCCTGTCCTCAAGATACAGAGAAGCAGCATGGTGTAATGGAGAGAGCAGGGGCCTGGGAATCAGAAAGCATTGGGTTCTAATCCTGGAAATTCAACTTGTCTGCTGTAATGGCCTTGGGCAAGTCATTTCACTTCTCTTTGCCTCAGTTACCTCATCTGTAAAATGGGGATTAAGACTGTGAGCCCACGTGGGACAACTTGATTACCTTCTATCTACCCCAGTGCTGAGAATAGTTTTTGGCACATAGTAAGCACCTAATACTGTAATTATTGTTATTATACCTCAAATTATTTCACTTGAGGTTGTAACTCTAATGAACCCCACTGTGGTAACCTTTATAAAGTCCACCAAAGTCTTCAGTTCTGAAGATATCAAGAACATGACTTTGAATGACTTGGTTTTCTCCATTTTCTTCCATTGTCATTCTTGGATGGGCTCTTGGGAACTCAGTAGTGTTTAGTCTGAATGACAATGGCTTCGTTTCCTTGTCCCAGCAGAAGTCCATAGATGTGATTTTAACCCAACACAGCCAGCACATTGATGCTTCTCATTCATTCAGTAGTATTTTTTGAGAGTTTACTATGTGCAGATCATTGTACTAAGAGCTTGGAATGTGCAATTTGGCAACAGATAGAGACAATCCCTGCCCAATGACTGGCTCACAGTCTAATCAGGGGAGACAAACAGCAGAACAAAACAGAACAAAACAAAAACAAGACAACATTATTATGATAAATAGAATAAAGGGGATGTACACCTCATTAACAAAATAAATGTTTTGTGCTGAGGGGAAGGGAAGGGGGAAGGGGGAGGGGAAGAGGGGGGATGGGGATGGGAGGGGCGGGGAAGCAGAAGGAAAGAGGGTTCAGCTGAGGGGAGGGAAAGGGGGAATGGGGAGGAGCAGAGGGTGGAGGAGGAGCAGAGGGAAAAGGGGGGGCTCAGTCTGAGAAAGCCTCTTGGAGGAGGTGAGCTCTCAGTAGGGCTTTGAAGAGGGGAAGAGAGTTAGTTTGCTTGATGTGAATATGGAGGACATTCGAGGATAGCGGCAGGACATGGGCCAGGAGTCGACAGCGGGATAGGCGTGAAAGAGGGACAGTGAGAAGGTGAGCGTCAGAGGAGCAGAGTGTATGGGTTGGGCAGTAGAAAGAGAAAATGGAGGTGAGGTAGGTGGAGGAAAGGTGATGGAGGGTTTTGAAGCCAAGAGTGAGGAGTTTTTGTTTTGTGCAGAGGTTGATAGGCAACCACTGGAGGTTTTTAAGGAGGGGAGTGATATGCCCAGAGCGTTTTTGTAGGACGATGATCCGGGCAGGAGAATGAAGAATAGACTGGAGTTGGGAGAGACAGGAGGAAGGGAGATCAGAGAGAAGGCTGACAAAATCATCCTGTCGGGATATTATGAGAGCTTGTACCAGCTTGAAAGCTGTTTGGATGGAGAGGAATAGGCGGTCTTAGTGATACTGTAAAGGTGAGATCGGCAGGTCTTGGTGACGGATTGGATGTGTGGGGTGAATGAGAGAGCTGAGTCAAGGATGACACCAAGGTTGCGGACCTGTGAGATGGGAAGGATGGTCATGCCGTTCACAATGACAGGCAAGACAGGGTACCTTTCGGGTGGTTATGGCCTTTAGGTGGGAGAATAGTTCGATTAGACTGTAAGCCCGTCGATTAGACTGTAAGCCCGTCAAACGGCAGGGACTGTCTCTATCTGTTGCCGACCTGTTCATCCCAAGCGCTTAGTACAGTGCTCTGCACATAGTAAGCGCTAAATAAATACTATTGAATGAATGAATGAATGTGGCTGGGAGAGCAGAACATTCTGTTATCACAAGAATTGTCATTGGCTTTTCCCTCTGTTCTACTTATCTCCTCGGTTTACTCCTGGCCATTACCATCAGATCCAGCAATTCCCGCGGGGCCTATCTCAAACCCAGCATTTCCAAATCCATTTTGCCATCATTCCCCTACTTCGTAGATATAACAAATGTCAAACAAATAAAGCCATCAAGAATGCCACGAACAATGTCAGTAGCAAATTGTTACCTAGTTCACTTCTGGTTACTTTAAACACTGTCACAATTATAAATGCCAAAACATTCCAAGATGCCTTCTTCATGTTTGTCATTATCTGGTCCAGTAGCTACCAGTGATTGTCCTACAACAGCATTGCAAGCAAGACCACTATGTTCACAGCTCCAGGCTAAGCCACAAATCCTTCCCAGTGATTCAACTGCTTTGTTTCCCTTTTGTAATAGTATTTATTAAGTGCTCACTATATGCAGAGCACTGTTCTAAGCACAGGGAAAAAATATAGATGTGGGAATTAACCAGGATCCCTGGTCCTCCAGGAGCTAACAATACATTATTATTATAATTACATCAACTGTAGTACTGTGTTTATGATTTATGAAGTAAAGGATGACTTGAAGTTGTTTGATTTTAGCCCATTTCTGGCCTTGTGTTTTGACTTCTCTTGTACCTTGGTTCTCCTCAACGATAAGCCTTGGCTCCTCAGACTCCAGGGCTCTCACTGATCCTTACACCAGCACCAGAAGGCCTCATTGATTAGTGAAAGCATGAGGTCTTCTCACCTTTTAGAACACTGAGAAGGTCACCTCTGTAGTTGAAAGCTCTGACTTCTTTAACTCTTGGTCTGCGTTACATGGAGTCTCAAATCCTGCTGCTCTTTTTATGTTTGTAGTCTTCTTTGTCATTTGTATTTCTGTTCAACCCTCCTTACGTGTCTTCCTCCAGCCCCCCTCTCCTGTTCCTCTTTTTTCTTCCTTCTTCGTAGTTTGTGAACCTCTCAGGGAGCAGGGATCCTGTCTATAGGCCATCTATTTTTTCTCAGAGTTTAGTATAGTACTTTGCACATAGGTTTTCAGTAAACACTATTACTACTACTTCTTTCTCTGTGTGAAGGGAAAGGCAGGAGAGATTTGGTCAGTGGCAAAAAGGAAGGCCCTGAGACAGGCTACCGGGATCCTACCTCTGACCTCTCTACCTCCTGCCTCTGACCAGCTGTATCATACTTTGACCAGCTCACTTGACACCTCTTGTTTTGTCTTCCTTATATGGTAGAAGAGATAATGATCCCTGTTGATCTATACCTACCTGAAAGTGAGGACCAAATGAGATGCCTGGTGGGAAAATTATTTGGCTAATGAAAGAGACAAATAAAGTCAAAATTATCTCAATTGAAAGTAAAAACAGAAATGGGATATATTTCAGCCTTTCAGATCATTTTCAAAATCAATTTGAATGTCAAGTTTCTTGTGGGTTCCACCAGGATTTCGCTGGACCACTTCTGTGTCTATAAACCTACAAAATTACTTCTTCTTTGACCCATCTCACTGAGCTCAGGCAACCCAGCTTCTCTGTTGAAAGCAAACATTTTCATCACCTATTTTGGTATCTCTGTTCATTCATTCATTCAATAGTATTTATTGAGCACTTACTATGTGCAGAGCACTGTACTAAGCGCTTGGGATGAACAAGTCGGCAACAGATAGAGACAGTCCCTGCCGTTTGACGGGCTTACAGTCTAATCGGGGGAGACGGACAGATAAGAACAATGGCACTAAACAGCGTCAAGGGGAAGAACATCTCGTAAAAACAATGGCAACTAAATAGAATCAAGGCGATGTACAATTCATTAACAAAATAAATAGGGTAACGAAAATATATACAGATGAGCGGACGAGTACAGTGCTGTGGGGATGGGAAGGGAGAGGTGGAGGAGCAGAGGGAAAAGGGGAAAATGAGGCTTTAGCTGCGGAGAGGTAAAGGGGGGGATGGCAGAGGGAGTAGAGGGGGAAGAGGAGCTCAGTCTGGGAACGCCTCTTGGAGGAGGTGATTTTTAAGTAGGGTTTTGAAGAGGGAAAGAGAATCAGTTTGGCGGAGGTGAGGAGGGAGGGCATTCCAGAACCGCGGGAGGACGTGACCCAGGGGTCGACGGCGGGATAGGCGAGACCGAGGGACGGTGAGGAGGTGGGCGGCAGAGGAGCGGAGCGTGCGGGGTGGGCGGTAGAAAGAGAGAAGGGAGGAGAGGTAGGAAGGGGCAAGGTGATGGAGAGCCTCGAAGCCTAGAGTGAGGAGTTTTTGTTTGGAGCGGAGGTCGATAGGCAACCACTGGAGTTGTTTAAGAAGGGGAGTGACATGCCCAGATCGTTTCTGCAGGAAGATGAGCCGGGCAGCGGAGTGAAGAATAGACCGGAGCGGGGCGAGAGAGGAGGAAGGGAGGTCAGAGAGAAGGCTGACACAGTAGTCTAGCCGGGATATAACGAGAACCCGTAATAGTAAGGTAGTCGTTTGGGTGGAGAGGAAAGGGCGGATCTTGGCGATATTGTAGAGGTGAAACCGGCAGGTCTTGGTAACGGATAGGATGTGTGGGGTGAACGAGAGGGACAAGTCAAGGATGACACCGAGATTGCGGGCCTGGGAGACGGGAAGGATGGTCGTGCCATCCACGGTGATAGAGAAGTCTGGGAGAGGACCGGGTTTGGGAGGGAAGATGAGGAGCTCAGTCTTGCTCATGTTGAGTTTTAGGTGGTGGGACGACATCCAGGTGGAGACGTCCCGGAGGCAGGAGGAGATGCGAGCCTGAAGGGAGGGGGAGAGGACAGGGGCGGAGATGTAGATCTGCGTGTCATCTGCGTAGGGATGGTAGTCAAAGCCGTGAGAGCGGATGAGTTCACCGAGGGAGTGAGTGTAAATGGAGAACAGAAGAGGGCCAAGAACTGACCCTTGAGGAACTCCAACAGTTAAAGGATGGGAGGGGGAGGAGGCTCCAGCGAAGGAGACCGAGAATGATTGGCCAGAGAGGTAAGAGGAGAACCAGGAGAGGACAGAGTCCCTGAAGCCAAGGTGAGATAAGGTATGGAGGAGGAGGGGATGGTCGACAGTGTCAAAGACAGCAGAGAGGTCAAGGAGGATCAGAATGGAGTAGGAGCCATTGGATTTGGCAAGAAGGAGGTCATGGGTGACCTTAGAGAGAGCAGTCTCGGTAGAGTGGAGGGGATGGAAGCCAGATTGGAGGGGGTCTAGGAGAGAATGGGAGTTAAGGAATTCTAGGCATCGATTGTAGACGACTCGTTCTAGGATTTTGGAAAGGAAGGGTAGTAGGGAGATAAGACGATAACTGGAGGGGGAAGTGGGGTCAAGAGCGGGTTTTTTTAGGATGGGGGAGACGTGGGCATGTTTGAAGGCAGAGGGGAAGGAGCCCTTGGAGATTGAGTGGTTAAAAATAGAAGTTAAGGAAGGGAGGAGGGCAGGGGCGATGGTTTTAAGAAGGTGAGAGGGAATGGGGTCCGAGGCGCAGGTGGAGGGGGTGGCACTTGCGAGGAGGGAGGAGATCTCCTCTGAGGATACTGCAGGGAAGGATGGGAAAGTAGGGGAGGGGGCTGGTGGGGGGGAGGGGAGAGGCGAAGGGGTGACTTTGGGGAGCTCAGACCTGATCGTGTTGATTTTCGTGAGGAAATAGGTGGCCAGATCATTGGGGGTGAGAGATGGGGGAGGGGGAGGAACAGGGGGCCTAAGGAGAGAGTTAAAGGTCCGGAACAATCGGCGGGGGTGACGGGCATGGGTGTCGATGAGGGAGGAGAAGAAGCTTTGCCTGGCGGAGGAGAGGGCAGAGTTAAGGCAGGAAAGGATAAATTTGAAGTGTGTGAGGTCGGCTTGGTGCTTGGACTTTCGCCAGCAGCGCTCAGCAGCTCGAGCATAGGAGCGTAGGAGGCGGACGGAGGAGGTGATCCGGGGCTGTGGGTTAGTGGAGTGAGAGCGGCGGAGGGAAAGGGGGGCGAGAGAGTCGAGATGAGTAGAGAGGGTGGAGTTGAGAGCGGAGACCCGATCGTCGAGAGTGGGAAGAGAGGACAGGGCTGCGAGGTGAGGAGAGATGCTATTGGAAAGACGGATGGGATCGAGAGAGCGGAGGTCTCTGTGGGGCAGTAGCGAAGATTTGCAGGGGGAGGGAGTGTGAGAGATGAGGCAGGTGAGAAGGTTATGGTCAGAGAGAGGGATTTCAGAGTTGGTGAGGGAGGAGATAGTGCAGCGGTAGGAGATGACGAGATAGAGGGTGTGACCGAGTCGGTGAGTGGGCGCGGTATGGTGGAGGAGGAGGTTGGCAGAGTCGAGGAGGGATAGCAGGCGGGCGGCAGAGGAGTCGTCGGGTACATCCGTATGGATGTTGAAGTCTCCAAGGATCAGAGTGGGCAGAGAGAAGGAGAGGAGGAAGGTGAGAAAGGGGTCAAGGTGGTTGAAGAAGTCGGAGGTGGGACCGGGAGGGCGGTAGATGATGGCGACAAGTAACTGGAGTGGGTGGTAGAGGAGAATGATATGGGCTTCGAAGGAGGGGAAGGAGAGGGAGGGGGGAGGAGGGATAGTGCGGAAGCGGCAACGGGGCGAGAGGAGGAAGCCGACGCCTCCTCCCTTACCGGTGAGTCTGGGGGAGTGGGAGAAGGAGAGGCCTCCGCTGGAGAGAGCGGTGGCGGAGACCGTGTCTTCGGGAGAGAGCCACGTTTCCGAAAGGGCGAGGAGGAGGAGAGAGCGGGAGAGGAAAAGGTCATGGATGAAAGGTTGCTTGCCTGTAATAGAGCGGGGGTTCCAGAGGCCACACTTGAAAGTAGCTGTGGGTGCAAGGGGAGGAGGGGGGGAAGGGCGGGGGGAGGGGAGGGTTTGGATGGGAAGGAGGTGGCGGGGCCCTGGACGGGGAGAGGGGGATGAGGGGTGGCGGTGGGACAAGAGGACTGGGATGGGGCATGGGTGGGGAAGAGAGAAGGGGGGAGGGGGTGAAGAGGGGGTTTGGTGGGGGGAAGAGTAGGGGGAGGGGGAAGAGGGGTAGCGCTGGTAAAGTGGGGTTCTAGGGCGGGAGAGAGGAGGGGGGGGGGAGGAGACAGAGGAGAGAGCGGGAAAGAGCTGAGCGAGAGAGGGGAAGGGGAAGGGGAGGATAGGAAGGGGCGGGGGGGGGGGGAAGGAGGGACATGGCAAGGCCAGAGAGGTGGGTGGCAGCACTGACAACAATAAACAGTAATAAACGAAATCGGTAATATAGCAACATGATACAATATGATACAATACAGTAGTGCTAATATAGCAACATGATACAGTATGATACAATATAGTCGTGTTAATAAAAGGGGTGATGATCAGGGTCGGGGGTAGACTCGATTAAGGGGCGACCTGATCAAATTCAAAGTCTGACGACAATAAACAATGACAAGCGAGATCGCTAATATAGCAACATGCTACAGTAAGGCACACTACAATAGTGTTAATAAGCAGGCGATGACCAGGGTCGGGGGACGAGCCGACCCTACCCGATCAGACTCAAAGTCAAGCGGCCAGCGGCCGAGAGAGTCCCAGAGCTCATGACCAAATAACTCTGTGGCGGCGGGGGGGCCCTGAGGTTGTCCGGGGTGGGTGGCGGCCGTGGGTGGCGGCTGTGGGCGGTGGCTAAGGTAAGGTAACATGGTGAGAACAAGGACGTCGTCGCCCGGGGCGGGGGCGGGAGGGATGAATCACCTCAAGAGGGAAGAGGGAGTGCGGCCTTCCCAAAATGGCCGCCTCAGGCAGAGTGGGGGCTTCCCAAAATGGCCGCCTCGGGTGGAGTGGGGGAGCGGTTGGGGAGCACAATGTCCCCGGGCCCGAGCAGGGGGACACAATGTCCCCCGAGGACACAATGTCCTTGGGGCCGAGAAGGGGAGCACAATGTCCCCAGGATCGAGAAGGGGAGCGCAATGTCCCCGGGCCCGAGCGGGGGGGGGGGTGGACTGG
The DNA here is from genome assembly GCF_004115215.2 of Ornithorhynchus anatinus. Lineage (NCBI taxonomy): Eukaryota > Metazoa > Chordata > Mammalia > Monotremata > Ornithorhynchidae > Ornithorhynchus > Ornithorhynchus anatinus. The sequence continues at coordinate 1,281,318 of NW_024396936.1, read as the reverse complement.
AAGCTGGTGGCTGGGGGTCTGTGGGGGCGAAGATCCGTAGTGTCGGAGTTCCCGAGCGGGGGTGCGGAGATCCAGGTTGTGAAAGGCTGAGGCGGGCGCGGGTCCGGACGGTCCGAGGCTCAGCTCCCCGGTGGAGGCGGAGGAAGCGCAGATGAGTCAGCGAGCGGTAGGCGAAGGGGGGCTTGTCGGGAATCGGGGGAGGGGCCGGGTGGGCCGAGGGTGCGCCTCAGGGGAGCAGAGATCCCGAGCTCACCAGGTAATGGCTCCAAGGGTCCGGGCGATGACAAGGCTCAGCTTCCCGGGAGAGGGGGGGTGGTCTCGGCGAGGATGAGTCGGCGGTCGGCGGTCAAAAAGCCGCTAAAGTCGGCGGTCGGTGGCCAAAAGGCTGCTAAAGAGCTAGGCTGGAAATGGGGGTCAGGCAGCCCAAGGAACCACCGCCTGGGAGGAGAGCTCCCGAGTCCATGTGGTGGTCGATTCAGCCCCAGGGGAGCAGAGATCCCGGACCCACGAGGTAATGGCTCCAAGGGTCCGGGCGAAATCTCTGGACACAAAACACTTAGAAAACCAAACAGGAAATAGGTTGAAGAGGCAGAGATAGCTCCATTCATTTTAGAATGGTTTCTTGATTTTACTTGGAAACACTGCCTAATGTCTCTTAGCTCCAGACATCAATACTTAATAATAATAAGAAGAAGAATTACAGTACTTGTTAAGCACTTACTATGTGCTGAGCACTGTTCTAAGTACTGGGGTAGATACAAGTTAATCAGCTTAAGCACAGTCCCGGTCCCACACAGGACTCACACTCTTAATCCCTGTTTTACAGATGAGGTAACTGAGACCAGATGAGGTAACTGAGACCCTGAGAAGTGAAGTGACTTACCTAAGGTCACACAGCAGATATGTGATAGAGCCAGAAATAGAACCCATGTCATTCCGACACTCAGGCCCCTGCTCCATCCCCTAAGCCATGCTGCCTCTTTGCTTGTTTCTGAGGAAGGAGTTTTGGGATGTCCTTGGAACTCTATCAGTTGAGTTAGCTAAACAAAAAGAAGCTGGTTAAACAGGAAGGAAATATTCCCATTTCTGAGTAGACTGCAAGCTCTAAACAGTAAGCTGGTTTAGGGCAGAGAAAGTGTCTACTAACACTGTTGTACTGTACTCTCTCAAGTGCTTTGCTCAGTGGTCTGCAGACAGTAAGCATTCAAAAAATGCCATTGATTGATGTAATAAAACAAGCATAACAGAAAATCTTAGCATCCTAGGATCATTTCCAAATCTTTGTCTGAATTTTTATTAACAGAATTCAGGGATCCTGACCCATGATCATTCTGTTCTGGGACTGAATTCAACCTCCAAACAGGACCCCGGATACCATCCTCCTTAAAACCTGATGTAAACTAGATTTCCTCAGGTAGATAAAATTCAACTGTCAGATGAATTCAAATCTCTCATTCAACCCACATATTCTGTCCATCACTAAATCCTGTTAGTCGAACCTTCACAACATTGCTAAAACCCACTCTTCCTCTCCATCCAAACTGCTACCATGTTACTATAATCACTCATCCTTGTTGACCTCCCAGGATCTTGTCTCTCCCTACTCCAGTCCATACTTCACTTTGCTGCCCGGATCATTTTTCTATCAAAATGTTCAAGATATGCCACCCCACTCCTAGAAAAATTGCCTGTCCACTTCCACATCAAACAAAAGCTCCTCACTATTGGCTTTAAAGCCTTGACCCCTCCTACCTCACCTTGCTACTGTCCTACTACTACTGTCCTACTACAACCCAGCCGGCAAGCTTCACTCCTCTAGTGCTAACCTTCTCACTTTGCCTCGCTATCTCACCTATCTCACCTATCTTATTTCTCACCTATCTCGCTGCGGACCTCTAACCTGCATCCTGCCCCTGGCCTAGAAAGTCCTCCTCAAATCCAACAGACAATTACCTTTCCCACACTCAAAGCCTAATTGAAGACAACTCCTCCTTCCCAGACTAAGCCCCCCTTTTCCTCTTCCACTCCCTTCTGTATTGCCCTGACTTACTGTCTTTGTTCTTCCCTGCTTCCAGCCTCACAGTACTAGTCTGTAAATTCATTGTGGGCAGGCAATGCATCTCTTTATTGTTGTATTGTACTCTCCTGAGTGCTTAGTACAGTGCTCTGCAAACAGTAAGTGCTCAATAAATATGATTCAATGAGTGAATGAATGAATGAATGAATGAATATGAAAAACACCTCAGCTTTACCATCATTTGGTGTTCCATTGGCCATATGAAGTATCACAGTCTGGTCCCTGACCTAGAAAATATTAATGAAACTTTAGACAAATATCCCTTCTGGATGGGGTAATGACAGGGCTGCCATGAGTCAGGAGGCTTGGAGCAAATAACCTGGCATTATTAATTCTACATCTGGGATTCTTTGAGCAGTGTGAATCTCTAATGAGCTCAAAATGTTTTATTCCCAAAATGATAGTTTCCATTTAATTGTTTACTGCATTAATTGTCAATTATTTAATTCAGCCATTAGTGTGAATTGAAGGAGGCTTGCCAACAGGGAGAACTTTGTTTCTTCTTTGGAGAGGTCTCAAGCTCCTAGTCCAGTCAGTATCTCAGCAACAGTACAGGTCACAGTGTAATCTCATCCCTAGGGAAAGATGGGCTCACAAAATCCGTCTCTATAACTGCTGCTCTGGCTGGACTCCTCCAAACACAGAAGAGACAAGGCCTTCTCTACACAGCGTGGTGGGATTACAAACCAGTCAGGGTGAGTGTGACCTTAGGTGTCAGGCTTTATAATGGGAAGGGAAGGTAGAACCCATTAAGCAGACTGAGCTCAGTGACCTAGGTTCCAATTTCATGTAAGCACATACCAACTTTCCTCTTTTTGCCACACACAGAATTAATGGCCCAGTATTTGGTTCCGTTCAGCCAGGGTTACCAAGAGGAAAATGCCATAATGAAGGGATGTGGAGATGTCTGTGCGTGTGTGTGTGTGTGTGTGTGTGTGTGTGTGTGTGTGTGTGTGTTGGGAGGCACTGCAGCTATGTCCTTCCCTCTCCCCTGATTCCTTCTATGTAAAAAATATTTCCTCCCTCTTGGCCATCCTTCACTGCACAGAAGCAGAGTAATAAAAGCCTTCAGACAGATATCCTGGATGGTTTAGGGAGTCACCGATGGGGAGGAGGGACTGACCTGAATGACCTTAGAAGTCAATTTTAGTGGTAATATCTTTTGAAAATCACAAGCCCCATTATGAACTTTTTTAATGCTCTTTTTTAAAATGCTTACCATGTTCCAGGAACTATCCTACTGATGGGCTAAATACAAGATAATTAGGTGGGACCCAATCCCTGTCCAACAAGGGGATTGCAATCTTAACCGCCATTTTAGAGATGAAGCAACTGAGGCACAGAGAATTGAAGTGACTTGCACAAGACCACACAGCATACAAGTTGTGGAGATAGAAATAGAACTCAGGTCCTGACTCCCTGGCCCATGGATACCCGATTCTGGCCCATGGATAGACTAGGCTGCTTCTCTCATCTGTAAAATGGGGATGATGACTGTGAGCCCCACGTGGGGCAACCTGATTACCTTGAATCTACCCCAGGGCTTAGAACAGTGCTTGACACAGAGTAAGCGCTTAACAAATACCAACGTTATAATTATTATTATTAAAGCAGCTCCTCTAATAAAGCCTCATAATTCAGATTTCCAGATTAACACTAGGAATTTTATAGATACTTGATGAGCTCCATCAGGGAAACTCCTAGTAGTGCTGCAGCAAGGTAAGTAGCATGGTTATCTCAGACTCAGGACCCCATCCCTTTAACAGCTCTGCTGGCCAGGTGCCTCTAGACCAAGACAAGATCAGCCCTTCACTGCCTAAAATTGGTGAAGCATAGAACAACCAAGGTGAATGATTGGCTTTGATGGAAGTTGGAGAGTGGGGAAGGACTGGAGGCAGGTTTGAGTTGGGGTCAGAGTCTCTGGATGCTGAGGCTAGGATGATATAATGGGAAAGATCCCTGAATAGTCTCTGGGTTCAGCTGAATCCTCAGCATCTCTTCCATATCTGCTGTTTGCCCTGGGGGCTGCAGCAGGCTCTCAAAGAGTCTTCCTGAGTGGAGACATTTCAAAAATGGAATCTTTTCCCCAGGCCTTTCAACTGACACCTGTTGTCCAGTTCCTTGACTAATGTTCCTGGTAGCCAACACCTTGCATACTGCTGTTGGGGATTTGAGTTAAGGATCATTGACGAGTAGGTAGAAGGGAATGGGAAAATGAAGAGTGGCTGAGTGGGAACGTGTCTACCAACTTTGATGTATTTAACTCTCCCAATCACTTAATGCAGTATTCTGCACACAGTAAGTGCTTAATAAATACCATTGATGATGAATCAATTTTAAAAGCGTTGCTCAGTGAAAAGAGCCCGGGCTTGGGAGTCAGAGGTCATGGGTTCTAATCCCGGCTCTGCCTCTTGTCAGCTGACTATGGGCAAGTCACTTCATTTCTCTGTGCCTCAGTTACCTCATCTGTAAAATGGGGATTAAGACTGTGAGCCCCACGTGGGGCAACCTGATTACCTTCTTTCCCCCTAGTGCTTAGAACAGTGCTTTGCACATAGAATGCTCTTAACAAATACCATCATTATTATCATTAATATCCTTCAGAACAGGGCTAAGACTCCTTCAGAGGAGGAAATAACAACCATCTCCCTCTCTTTCAAATGCCACAGTGTTCCCCAGCCCTGCCTCTGTACCTTTAGTAAGCTCATGTGGCAGGGAATGTGCCTGCTAATTCCGTTGTATTGTATTCCCAAGCATTAAGTACAGTGCTCTGCACATAGTAAATGCTCAAGAAATACCATTGATTGATTTATCTAAGTCTAACCTGTCATTTTCCTCTAGGAGGTACCATGATGTAACCCCTGAACCGTGCTGCTTCTCAAGAAGCACTGTCCTTTTCAAAGGATTTAGCGCTGTCTTATTAACTTCGATCTGTGAATATACCCTGCCCCAAATCAATCACCTACAAACTGATTAGGGTCATGTCCCTGTCTTTAAAGATGCACGTCTCACTTTCTTATATTACCATAATCTCTTTCCCCAGAGGAATAATTTAGTTCTATGCAGTAGTTTTATGAAATGATGAAAACAGACCCACCAGATTTGATCGTATTTAGTCATTCTTACTCTCAATTACAGTTGAATTTTGTTTTTCTGTCTTCTTCTTTGCTGTCTTCCATTTCATCTTCTTTCTCTCTTTTCCTTTCTCTTCTCTGCCATCTGTGTGTCTTCTCTATTTTATCCTCTTTTGCTTCCAGACCTCACAGACTATTATTGCTAATGCAAACCATTTGTCTTTGTATTGACATTATCACACATATTTTTCCCCTTTTTTAAGCAGTGAACTTTATATTTCTCTTCATCTTCTGGGAAGTTTTTTTTTTCTATGAACCATGTAGTCTAAATCACTTGTTTTATTCTTATCACCTGGTAGTAGCTGTGTTTCTATTTCCCCTGTAGAGTTATTTCTTTACTGTTTTGTCCTCATATGAAGCAACATTCTTCCAGAGCTAAATTTCTCATTGAAGAGATAGCTATCAGGGCTATGAAATGCCAAATCCAGAGCTGCTAGAATCTAATCCCAGGAAGACCCAGAACAAATTATACATTTCTCCCACCCTCGAGCACCAGAAGGCGAGGAGTCAATTAAGAGTCAATAAATACATATGAAGTAGCCAAGATGTGGAAGTGAGGACTATTTATGACACATGGAGATGGAAACTGTTCAGTGAGTAGTGAGATTTCAGGAAGCTGAATAGCTAGCTCTTAGGTACAGTGGGAGTATTGCATAGAGGACAAATGTATGTTCTCTGTCATTTGGAGAAAACACTCATGTTTTAATGTATGTTTTGTTTTGTTTTACTTTAAACACACTTTGTGATGCACATTTTTTCCCTCCACAGTAAACTAATAGATCATTCTTTAAGTCTGTTCCCTTGTTTCATAATTTTTTACATTTATATTTTGTTACATAATATGTTTTGGTTTTTCCCCAAATTCTTTTTAGCATGCATTATTGCCAAGTTATTTTACTTAAATTCAAATTCAAATTTCATATAAGCCCAAATACCTTCTTATCCATCTTCAACATTTACACTAACTTTGTTTGTAAATTACATGCTCTAATTGCCCTAATTTTAAATCCCCAATTGTCATACTAATCCCTTTACAAACAATAAACTGTTTAATTTCATTCTGAGATGTATTCTATCCTGGTGTATTGACAGTACTCTTTATGGCAGTATTTTCAATGTTTGAAGCAAATATAATTTTAGAACAGTCACGCAGATTTAGTGTAATTCTAAGCAGGTTATGAATCTGTTATGACTAACAACCTGGTATGAAGCAAATCCTCTAATTAGCTTCCATTTAGTATTTGCTTTTGTAGGGTTTTCCTAGACATGAGGTTTTAAGAATGTCTTTCTTGAGTTTGTTGATGACAGTGCCAGAATATGTACAAAGTTATGAGATTGGAAAGAGTTTCCATCCTGCACAGGGCAGGCAGTGTATTTTATGTACCTTTTACAGAGTTAAAGGATAACTAGTTGGATTTTCCACCTAGAATTTGAGATGACCAATTTGAGGCTTCATTGGGAGCTACCTTTCAGAGTTTTGCAGAATTAAGAGCCTGGGCTTCGGAGTCAAAGGTCATGAGTTCAACTCCTGGCTCTGCCACTTGTCAGCTGTGTGACTGTGGGCAAGTCACTTAACTTCTCTGTGCCTCAGTTCCCTCATCTGTAAAATGGGGATTAAAAGTGTGTGAGCCCCACGTGGGACAACCTGATTACCCTGTATCTCCCCCAGTGCTTAGAACAGTGCTCGGCACCTAGTAAGCACTTAACAAATACCAACATTATTAACATTATTATTATTAAGTGTGGAATGGGGCTTCCAAATATAATATACAATGATCAGAAATAAACTTACTGTTCCAGAATCCAGCATTCCTTAGCATTATATGGAGGTAAAACTATCACCTTTTTCAATTATCCCATCTCCTTCTTAGTTAGCATTTGGTTGAGGCTTGTCACTTGGAGATCTAATTACTGAGTTATGACTCATCTCTTAAAGCCAACCATCATGTAGGAACAATTTGGATTATTTTTACCTAAATGTATTATTATCTTCTATTTGAACACACTGAAGCTCATCTGCTCTTCTTAAGCCTAGCCACGTCTCTGGGATTCTGTTATAAAAGCACACAGAAATTCCATTTTGCCACCTGGAAGTGCCACCTGCAGTCTTCAAAATTTCACTGCACATTTTAAGGACAATTAGGAATATTTTAAACATTATTTCTCAAATAATTTATAGTACTAAGTAGTACAAAGTAGATTACAATACTAGAAAGTAGATTACAATGGAAAACATTTTGCCTGCCCCCAGGAAGATTGATGGCAGGATTGTGGCACAAACAGGTGTGCACTAAAAGTACCATCAATCACCAAAAGTCATTCTCCAGAAAGGCTCACCTGGTGGGGGACTATAAAAATTTGGTCATCATTCTAAACCTAGATTATCTGACCACTTCCCTTGATATTTCAAATTCTATAATTTTAGGATTTACCACTGATGTGTCATTCTCATTCCTCTTTTAGGTGTTGAATGCTTTGTACTTCTGAAGAAATCAAGAAAATGCTTTTGAGTGACCTGGTCTTCACAGTGCTCTTCATTGCTCAGACAGGGATTGGTCTCCTAGGGAACTCAATACTGCTCATGCTGTATCTTAGTGTCTTCATTTCTCAGCCCCAATACAAGAAGACCACAGACTTGATCTTTGGCCACCTGACTGTGGTCAACGCATTGACACTCTTCACCCAGGTTGTCCCTGGGATGGTTATGGCCTTCAGGTGGGAGAGTACTCTGGATGTAGTTGGGTGTCAGCTAGTCCTTTACATTAGGAGAGTAGCCAGGGGCCTGTCCATCTGCACTACCTGCCTCCTGAGTGTGTTCCAGGCCATCACCATCAGTCCCAGCAACTCCAGATGGGACCAGTTCAAACACCGAGCCCCCAAATATATTCTCTTTGCCTTTGTCTTATTCTGGAGCCTCAACCTACTGTTAGAAATGAATATAATAAAATCCATTGCCAACAGCAAAAATGTCACTGTCCCACTCAAACATCACAGTAGGAAAACTTGTATTAGTATACATTATTTAAATAAGTTAAATAGTATTTCATTCCTAACTGCCAAGACTCTCCGAGATGTTTTCTTTGTCCTTGTCATGAGCTGCTCCAGCGGCTACATGGTGATGGTACTACATAAACACAGCAAGCGAATGCAGCACATTCACAGCACCAGTCTCTCCCCCAAGACCTCCCCGGCATCCAGAGCCACCCTGACCATACTGCTTCTGGTCTCCTGCTTTGTTTCATTTTATTTCATCAACAGTAGCATTACGCTTGCTTTGTCATTTATCAAGGATAATGATTTGAATTATTTTGATCCTACATTATTTCTGGGGTCATGTTATGCCTTCCTCTCCCCATTGGTGCTGATCATCAGTGACCCCCGGATCTCCAAACTCTCCAAACGCCAACATGACCTGTAATACTGTAAGATACCCAACTCCTATTATGAATCCAAGAAATGAGGAATAGGCCATGTGCCTTCAGACCTCAGACTTTTTGTGAAGATCCTGGGCAGAAGGAAGAAGCAGGTTCTGAGAGTCAACCATCCCAATTTAGACAGTGAGAAGAGCTGGGATCTCCAGCAAAATAAATAAATAAATAAATTAAATAAATAAATAAATAAAATAAATGGAGTGGGGAGTCTCTCTCTCTTTCTCATTCTCCACAAGGAATTTTATGTTAACAATGCTTAACATAACATAGACCTTTTTATTACTGGTAAATAAAGCAGCTGTGGGAGCAGCATGGCTCAGTAGAAAGAGTCCGGGCTTGGGAGTCAGAGTTCATGGGTTCTAAACCCAGCTTTGCCTCTTGCCAGCTATGTTACTTTGGGCAAGTCACTTCACTTCTCGGTTCCTCAGTTATCTCATCTGTAAAATGGGGATTAAAACTGTGAGCCCCACGTGGGACAACCTGATCACCTGGTATTCCCCCAGTGCTTAGAACAGTGCTTGGCACATCATAATAATAATGTTGATATTTGTTAAGCACTTACTATGTGCAGAGCACTGTTCTAGGCACTGGGGTAGATACAGGGTAATCAGGTTGTCCACATGAGGCTCACAGTTAATCCCCATTTTACAGATGAGGTAGCTGAGACACAGAGAAGTTAAGTGACTTGCCCACAGTCACACAGGTAACAAGTGACAGAACCTGGATTACAAGCCATGACCTTTGACTCCCAAGCCAGGGCTCTTTCCTCTAAGCCATGCTGCTTCTCAATATAGTAAGTGCTTAACAAATACCACCATTATTATTATCGTTATTATTATTAAAGGCAATGTATTCCATAAAGATGGCCATGCAGTGCTTTATCAGTCATATTGAAGCTCAGGAGCAGAGAATCAGTTCTCACTTAGGAAGGGAACACTTGCACACACCATCTGTTCTCTATCAAATTCTGCCCTACCCTCCTCCACTGCTTTATTTCATCTATTCTCTCTGCAGAAGCTCTATCGAGGTGATATAAGTAACTGTCATGACCATCATCCTCATTATATTCCTGATTAAACAAGGGGTTTCTTCCTCCTCTTCCTTTTCCTTCTTTTTTAACCTTCACCTCCTTCTCTTCCTCCTCCTCCTCCTCCTCTTTCTCTCCTCATCCTCCCCCTCCTTCTCTTCTCCTCCACTTCCATCTTCCCCTTCCCTTTTTCTTCTCCTTCCTGTTATTCCTTCTTGTACTGCTTCTATCTTCCTCCTCTCCTGGCATCTCCTCTTCATCCAATACCTTCTGCTCCTCCTCCTCTTCTTCTCTTTTTTCTTTTTCTACTCCTCTACCTCTTCCCTCTCCTCTACTTCCTCCACCCTTTCCTCCTCCTCCTTTTCCTCATCCTCTTCCTTCTTGTCCTATCCCTCTTAAATTCCAACTTTTCAAAAGAAGAGTATCCCCGAAAAGGATATTTCTGGTGACCTTCAATTACACTGTCTCATGGGAAGAGGCTATTGCTTAGCTGAAAAAAATCTTAGAATTTCTTCTACTCCCTCAGCCAATGTTTCTCTAGCAGCAATAGGTAGTGATGCTTTTTAAAAAAAAAATTAGCTAAAAACTGCTTTAATGTTTCGTTGGTCGAGAGCTCCTTTCTCTGGAAACCCCCCACCAACACCCACGAGCCCTCAGCAGATGTTACACATATAAGGAAGTTTTAGAGAAAGGCCTCTGCTAAGAAAGAGATCATCACCACAACCTACTGGAATATTAACCCAGGGGTTATTTCCATACATTAAAAGATGAATCCTCTTATATTGATAGAATCAGTCAATTTATATGGGTGCGATGAGTTTCTCATCCAATACTGCTACTTGAGAACCCATCAGCTTTCCCCCTAGGATTTACAGTAAATGTCTCTTGTACCCTAGGTCTATGGCTACTGCTTTCTGCTCACTGTTTTAGTCTTCTAATCAAAGAATTTTTGATACTTGCATAGCAAAGGAATTTACATCATTTGCTTTAGAGAAATATCTGCATTGGAATCTCTTTGTATCTGGCTTCTTGGGTTACACTATTTTATTCCAAATAGGTTATTTGAAATCCCTGGCTCTCCATCAGTATTGATAGATTTTATAACTGCCATTCTTCCCGTTCAATTTTGAACTCTATTCCATATTTCTATTCTATCAATTTTTATTTCAGCCTTATTGCCAATCCTCCTTTTTTGGGCTGCTTTTTCCATCACTTCCATTGCAGTATCCATTGTACTAGACGTAAGTTCCCTAAGAATTCCAGGCAGACTACAAATCATAACCTTGAACTCGTGGAATTTTCTCAAATACAGAACTGTAAACCATGGAACAACACATCCCCCCAGCTTCCCACTTTTCATTACCCCAGCACTTATCTCACACTTCTGATAAAACGAGGAGGTGCTGTCATACCCTAAGAGACGGCTATCCAGGACAGGCTCTTCCCCGGAGTAAGACTCCTTCACTTCGTTAGTACCAATATAAATGTCAGTCTTTGTGAAAGAACTGCTTGGAATCTCTATGATGTTACTCACTGCCCACTGTCATCACAGCCCTAATCTCGGTGTCCTCCAGACTTTTTTTCAGGAGGGAGTCTTCCTTGGAAGTCCACTGTGGGGGCAATGGGAATGCAGCACTACTCCCACCCATGCTCATGCTCACCCATGCTCATGCTCAATCAATCAACCAATTGATCAATCAATGAATGCTAACTTCTATCCTCACCAAACTTAAAGTGGGAGGAACTTGCAGGGGTCTGGACCAGCACTTTTCGGACACAGGAAAAGAGGGAAACCTAGCAGGCAGGGACCTATGAAACCCAAGGCGACTCCTGGCAGTGGCATCATATCAGTTCCAGCCTAAAGAGGGTGTAATGTACTCCAAAGTGGTTAAAGGGGCATTTATGATCCCACTATGGGAAGGTCTCTACATGGTGATGTGTCAGGTTGGTCCTGGGATTTATGGGTTACAAGGGGTTGCAGGAGAACCCTGGTTTACCCATGTATCACAACTGATATCCAAAGTACTTTTTTTCTCTCTGGCCTTTCATTCTCGGTCTCCTTCACAGGCTCCTCCCTCCAGCTCCCGTCCCCTAACTGTAGGGGTTCCTCAAGGGTCAGTTCTTGGTCCCCTTCTGTTCTTCCTTGGTGAACTCATTCGGTCCCATGACTTCAACTATCATCTCGATGCAGATGACACACAAATCTACATCTCCTCCCCTGTTCTCTCTCCCTCCCTCCAGGCTCGTATCTCCTCCTGCCTCCAGGACGTCTCCACCTGGATGTCTGCCTCCCACCTAAAACTCAACATGTCTAAAACTGAGCTCCTTATCTTCCCTCCCAAACCCTGTCCTCTCCCTGTCACTGTGGATGGCACTACCATCCTTCCAGTCCGACAGGCCCGCAACCTTGGTGTCATCCTTGACTCAGCTCTCTCATTCACCCCACACATCCAATCTGTCACCAACACCTGCCGGTCTCACCTTCACAATGTCTCCAAGATACGTCCTTTCCTCTCCATCCAAACTGCTGCCGTGTTGGTACAAGCTCTCATAATATCCCGACTGGATAATTGCATTAGCTCTGATCTCCTCTCTGATCTCCCTTCCTCTTGTCTCTCCTCACTCCAGTCTATTCTTCATTTTGCTGCCCAGATCATCTTCCTACAGAAATGCTCTGGGCACGTCACTCCCCTCATCAAAAACCTCCAGTGGTTGCCTATCAACCTATGCACAAAACAAAAACTCCTCACTCTTGGCTCCAGAGCTCTCCATCACCTTGCCCCCTCCTACCTCACCTCTCTTTTCTCTTTCTACTGCCCAACCCGTACACTCCGCTCCTCTGCTGCTCACCTCCTCATGGTCCCCTGTTGGCGCCGTCCTGCCATAGACTCCTGGCCCAAGTCCTACCACTGTCCTGGAATGCCTTCCCTCCTCATATCCGCCAAATTAACTCTCTTCCCCTCTTCAAAGCCCTGAGAGCTCACCTCCTCCAGGATGCCTTCCCAGACCGAGCCCCCCTTTCACTCTGCTCCTCCTCCCCTCCTCACTCCCCCCCGCACCCTCTGCTCTTCCCCTTTACCCTCCCCTCAGCATTGTGCATATATATTTGTATATATTATTTATTGCCCTATTAATTTTGTTAATGATGTGTATATCTCCATGATTCTGTGATTCTATTTACCCTGATGATGTCTTTTTGTTTTGTTTTGTTCTGTTTTGCTTTGCTGTCTTTCTCCCCCGGTCAGACTGTGAGCCTATTATTGGGCAGGGATTGTCTCTATCTGTTGCTGAATTGTACATTCCAAGTGCTTAGTACAGCATTCTGCACATAGTAAGTGCTCAATAAATACTGTTGAATGAATGAAAGAACTGTCTGACCTGATACTGAGCACTTAGAATAATAATAATAGTAATAATGTTGGTATTTGTTGAGCACTTACTATGTGCAAAGCACTGTTCTAAGCGCTGGGGGGGATACAAGGTGATCATTTTGCCCCACATGGGGCTCACAGTCTTCACCCCCATTTTACAGAGGAAGTAACTGAGACACCGAGAAGTTTAGTGACTTCCCCAAAGTCACACAGCTGAAAAGCAGCAGAGCCGGGATTAGTATCCATGACATCTGACTCCCAAGCCCGTGCTCTTTCCACTGAGGCACGCTGCTTCTCTATAGAATAGTGCTGGACACATAGTAAATACATAGCAAAGACTAATAAGTAATTAATAATTGATGAGCAGTCCACAGTGGATTCCTAGAAGGAAAGTGAATGATGTTGAGAAAAAAGTTAGAGATATTAGATGGCCCATATCTAAGCATGAGAATGAATGTTAAAAAGGGCAATCATAATAAAGTTCCTCCAAACAACTTGATCCCACTGTTGGATAGAATCCTGGGATGGATGGATCATTTATTCTGACCCGATAATGGTAGTTTCATTTATGTAGCTCTGCCATGGGGGCAAATTACTGTTTGGGATCAATTATGGGCACCGTGGGTCATGGCCACAGAGATGTTAACCCAAGGGGTTGAGGGACATTTTGACTCTAGCAGGATGAATTTTTATTAGTAGTAGTAGAAGTAGTAGTATCATTATATTTGTTAAGTACCCACTATGTGTTCATCAAAAGTTGAAAAGTTGGGTTGTGTCCACCCAACTAAAAGCTGGGGTAGATACAACTTTATAAGTTTGAACATAGTCACTGTGTTGCATGGGGCTCACAGTTTAAGTAGGAGGGAAAACAGGTATAGCAATCCATTTTTCTGTTGAGGAAACTGAGGCACAGAGAAGGTCACACAGTAAGCCATTAGCAGGGCTGGAATTATGGAAAAGGACACAATTTAGCATTACCCAAGGGTAGGCAGGGGCATCAGAGGAAACACCTAATTGTTCCATGTCCATCTCCTTGGATGCTCATGTTACTACCCCCTCTACCATCACATGGTTTCCTACCACAAGGCTCCAAATTAAGGAACAGGGCTGTACAGGCTGAAGGGGGTGAGACAAAGGAAACAGCATGGCCTAAGGGATAGCGAACAGGCCTGGGAGTCACAAGGACCTGGGTTCTAATCCCAGCTCTGCCACTTGTCTGGTATGGGACCTTGGGCAAGTCACAACTACTCTGTGCTCCAGCTGCCTCATCTATAAAATGGGGAAAAAGAGTGTGAGCCCCATGTGGAACAGGGAATGGGTACAAACTGATTAGCTTACTACAGTCCCTAGCTCATAGTAAGCACTTAACAAATACCACAAAAAAAAAAAGAAAAAGTGGAGGCCAGAGTTGAAGAGGGAGGAGCAGCAGTACCATGAGGCCAGAGATGCCTAGGAACATCCTTGCCCCGAGGACAGGAAGTGGGGGCGGGGCGGGGAAGGGAAGGGGGGGCAGAGTTTTGTGACACGCTAAGCAGCCTTCTCTGTCCCAGTAGGTGCCAGCCTCCTCCAGAAAACACTACTGGATGTTACAGATGCAGCATGTCCCACTGGATAGAGCATGAAACTGGGAGTCAGAAGGACCTGGGTTCTAAACCTGATACACCATTTGTCTGTTTGTGACCTTGGGCATGTCACTTCACTTCTCTGTGCCTTGCATCTCTCATCTACAAAATGGGGATGAAGACTGGGAGCCCTAAGTGGGCTAGGGACTGTGTCTGAAATGATCATCTTGTAACTACCCACTGCTTAGTACAGAGCCTAGCATGTAACTAGTGCTTATAAATTTCAAAATGATTTGCTACTTGTTCATCAGACACAGTACCACAAAGATTAATGGTAGTCCCTTGGTCCTCTTATCTGCCTTGCCCATCAAACACACAGATCTCACTGCAGCTCTGTCCTCACATCCCAATTGCACCATGGGGAGAAGATGAAAGGAATTGGGATTATTGTGTCTTCAGTTCTAAGTAGACCTTTCCCAAGCCACTGACCCGCAGTCTGTTCTCTTTGCCCCACAAGGACTGGGGAGAAGGATATGGGAGTTTTTGGGCCTGTGGAAAGGAGCAAACTCCAAATCCATCTGGCGCCAGATCAGGTGTACCCCCTTGATGCTCTGAGCCCTCAATCCCTGGGAAAGGCAGCCACGGAAAGTGGTCAAGGCTCTCCATCTCTATTCTCTCGTCTAGAAGTAGGGGATCAGCCCTGCTGATCTCTCCAAGTCTTTTCCCAATAATAATTACGGTATTTGTTAAGCGCTTCCAATGTGTCAAGCACATATGTTCTAAGCGCTGGGGTAAAATACAAGGCAATCAGGTGGGGACATCCCATGGGGCTCACAGGCTTAATCCCTGTTTTACAGATGAGGTAACTGAGTCACAGAGAAGTTAGGTGGCTTGGCCAAGGTCAGGCCAGTAGGCCAGTGGCGGAGCCAGGATTAGAACCCACACACTCTGACACCCAAACCCATGCTCTATCTACTAATCCTAATCATCATCATCATGGTATTTGTTAAGTGCTTCCTATGTGCCAAGCACTATTCTAAGCGCTAAGGTAGATAAAAGGTAATCAGGTTGTCCCACTAAGCCATGCTGCTTCAAGGTTCTATAAGATTCTGAGATCCAAAGACTTTTCCAAACCCTTTGTGACACTGAAGAGGATTTTTCTTCCGCCCTCCACCCCCAGCTCCCCCGGTTCAAAAAATATCTTAGAAAAGTGGCCACGCAAATCTGTTGTGGTCTCCGTGCTTTTTTGTTCCGGGGCGCGGCACCTCCTCCCACTTGAGATTTCTCTCCGCCCCCCGCGGCCTCAAGACTGTAAGCACCTCGTGGCCACGGAACGCGTCTACCAACTTGGTTGCATTGGACTCTCCAGAACGCTTAGGCCAGTGCTCTGCATTCAGTAGGTGTTTGAGACATACCACTGACGGATCGATCGATTGCCTCCGGCGATGGAGAAAGGGGCGGGGTTGGGGCGTTTGCATACCCATAATATACGGCGTTCGGGGCATTGGTCAAATCATCGATGAGTGGACGAAAAATGGAAGTCCTTCTGTGGTCTGCCTGTCCAGCTTCGGCCTGTGTGTCTCCCACCCCAGCGGTCCCGACCTGCCCCCGCCCCCGGGGCGTGAGCATTCCTCTCAGAAAAGGAGTTTGCGAGGCGCCAGCGTTGGCCACCGTGACCTAGTTGGGCCTGGCGGCTGTCTGGTTGGCTGGGTGGTGAGGGTACGCGCTTCCCCCCGCTTTTCTTCAAAGCGCATAGACCTTTCGCCTTTTACTAAAGATTTCCGTGGAGAGGCGGAACGGAGAGACTGAAGGTAATTTTTGCAGGCCCCCTCGTAGTGGAGCCTGGTTCATCCCGTCTGAGAAAGAGGGCTGTGCTTCTCTAAGGGTGGATGCTTCAGGCAGTTGGGGTCTCCTGAGCTTTGTCCACCTGCTGAGGCCGTATGGGGTCGGAGCCTTTCTGGACGTGCACCTCCTGGGAGAAGCGGGAGCTAGCCGTCCCTCATGGTCGTGGTTCCCAACGTAAGATACTCCCCACCACACAGATACACACACACACACGCACCACTCACTTTCCTGCTGCTGCCGCAGTCGACCGGCGTAAGAAGATGGGGCTCCGCATCAGTGGCCCAGGCTTATCATGTCACACTTCCACAAATATCATCAGTGCTGGGACAGAGTACAATGAAGCATCCTTGGTCTCCATTTCCCCAATAGCAGCAGGTCGCTGCTTAAGTTGGTGGCCATTTGGGGCCGGGGGAGGAGGGGGGCGGAAGGGGGGAAGGAGAGGTTCCCGACGGGGATGCTGAAGGGATTTCTGATTTAGCCCCCAGTGTCGCCGCTCTCCCACCTCGCCAACCACTCTTCCCCGGCCGGGGAAATGCAGGACGGTTTCCCTCGCCCATCCTCTGCCAGGGGTTAACTCCGGGGAACAGCGCTAGCTCCGAACCCCTCTGGTAGGAAACGATCCCAAGAGGTCCCCTTCCTCAACAGGGTGCCTCATAGCAGGGTTGGACGGCTGCTGCCACCCCGGCCCCCACCCGACTAGGGACCTCGCTCTGTTGACCCGCTCCGCGCCTCGAAAACGAATCTTTGACTCGGTGTTCAGAGCAGTACAGGGACCCGGGAATCCCTTGGACAGAGGGGCAGGGAAGGTGACTCCCCACTCTCTCTTATATTGTAGTCTCCCATGCGCCTGGCCCAGTGCTCCACACCCAGTAATCGCCGCCCTCACTCAATTACCGTGGATTGGCCGTTTATCGCGTTGAACGGATTGGGTGAGCCCCTTGTGAATGCATCCCGTTGAGTGCCTCATTAGCGTTATCAAGTCCTCTGGGGCTCGCTAACGGATCCAACAGCCAGGTCAAGTCCCGTTTAGCCGTTGGGGATCTAGGCCTACCCACACCATCCTTTAGCCCTTGGGTCTAGAGGGCGATGCAACTGTCCATTCCACATTTGATTCAGCCTCAGTTCATCTCCTTTTCTCCTTTTCTCTCTTGGAGTGGTATTTGTTAAGCGCTTACTGCGAGCCAGGCTTACTAGATTGTAAGCGCTGGGGTAGACACAAAGTGATCGGGTTGGATACACGAGGTAACTGATGCCAAGAGACGTTAAGTGGCTTGCCCAAGGTTACCCAGGAAGTGTCAAGTGGCAGAGCAGGGATTCAAACCCATGTCCTTCGGACTCTCAGGCCCGTGCTCTTGAACCACTAAGCCACGCTGCTTCTCCACGATAATTCGATGGTTGTCACCTCATTATTTCATTATGGTCTAAATGTCTTTGGGGCAGAGAACGCGTCTTGTGCTGCTGCCGTACTTTTCTGGCCCCTGCTCTCCCTTGCAATTGAATGAATCCCTTACATCCTGACATAGAAAGCGACCCCCTAGGATACCTAATAATGTTGGTATTTGTTAAGTGCTTACTATGTGCAGAGCAGTGTTCTAAGCGCTGGGGTAGATACAGGGTAATCAGGTTGTCCCACGTGAGACTCACAGTCTTAATCCCCATTTTACAGATGATGGAACTGAGGCACAGAGAAGTTAAGTGACTTGCCCACAGTCACACAGCTGATAGGTGACAGAGCCGGGATTCGAACCCATGACCTCTGGCTCCCAAGCCCGGGCTCTTTCCACTGAGCCACGCCTAGCGGCGAAAGACTGCTCAGCTCATAGACCAGTCCCATTTACCGGAAAAATGTACCAATCGCTTTGATGCCTTGGGGAAGTTGAGCACATGGCGACTCTGTGGTGTCCACATACACCTATCCTACATCCTGTGTATCTCTTCTTTTCTGTGGGCGACACAAGGGAAGCGGCAGGACATTGGAGAGCTGCCTTTCCTGGTGAGGCATGGAAGGATGCGGGTGGGACAGAAAGAGATAGAGAGAGGCAGAGAGAAAGAGAGAGAGACAGGGTGAGAAAGAGAGAGATAAATAAGCCGCGTGGTATAGTCGGAAGAGCACGGGTTGGGAGTCCAAGGACATGGGTTCTAATCCGGGGCCCGCCACTTGTCTCCTGTTTGTACTTGGGCAAGTCACTTAACTTATTGGTCCTCCACCCTGGCCCGCGCGAAAACACACGCAAACATGAACACACACACTCACACACACACGCACACACACACTCACACACACTCACACACACACACTCACACACAAACATATCAGCGTTTGGCCTCGGTTACAGAGCGCCAGGATGGCCGTCGGCTTCCCGATTGAATTAGGAGCTCTTGAATTAGGACCTACATGACATAGGTCCCTCTCGCCCCCAAATCCTTCTCCTTTCCTTCTCGGAGGGCGCCCGCTTCCACGTGGATGCCGTACTTTCTAGCCGAATTGGCTCATTTTCTTCTCCTTCACAATGAATTAGTGAATAAATGGGGCTGCGACCCGCCGGGGAAAGGTTGAATTTCGGATCTTAGTCCCTGAGGCCAAGCAGGCAGCCTATGGTAATGATAAAGATAGCATGCAGTTTCGGACTACCCCTTCCTCCTCTTTCCACCTTCTCTCCCCGCCCTCTCCCCTCTCTTCCCCCCCCCCCGCAGCCCCCACCCCACTACCTCCCTACCACCCAGCCACCTCATCTGTCCAAAGACCCTGTCTCACCACTTTCCCATCCCTCACACTAACTCACGACCAATCCCAGTTTTCTTCTATTATTTCGCACTGCATCGAGAGGAATTGATGGCAACACTACCCAGGGGGAAGCTGGGGCATAATGGAGTCTGTTCACAGTTCGTGGAGGGCCTTAAACTAGGGAATTCAGAAATCTGCTGGGCTATCTTCAGTCTTTCCTTCCTTCCTTCCTTCCTTCCTTCCTTCCTTCCTTCCTTCCTTCCTTCCTTCCTTCCTTCCTTCCTTCCTTCCTTCCTTCCTTCCTTCCTTCCTTCCTTCCTTCCTTCCTTCCTTCCTTCCTTCCATTGAGAGCTTGCTGTATGCAAAGTACTAAGTACTGAGCGCTTGGGAGAGGACAACATAACAGCAAAACAGATATATATATATCCTCCTCACAATGTGCTTACCGACTAAAGGGGGAGATGGACATTAGTAGGAATAAATCAATTACAAATATGGACAGTGAACTCCATCATCCCCAGCAGCAGCAGCAACTGTGTTTAGCAATCGCTCCCTCCTGCTCCCTTGGTTCCCTGGGTCCAGGTGTCTTCCCCGCTCCCGAAGCTTCTCCCCTAGTCGCTGCTGCCGGCAGATACCAAGATCTGAGATCTCAACAAAGTTCAATAGTCTCTTCATAAGGAAACCAAAAATCGTTTCAAAACGTCTTTTCCTGGATCTAACGTTTCCTCCGCTTGCCCTCCGTCCCGTCCCAGCATCCACTCCTTACTTCCTCTCCCCGGGCCACCCCTCCCCTCCCCCCACCCCCTTGAAAAAACCGAACAACTATCCTCTGAAGTTCTTCCCCTTAGGCGCCACGGGTCTCACTTTCCCCTGGTTCTTGAACCGTCTTCTCTCGGGGTGTCCCAGGGTTCTGCTCTCACCCTTTCCGAATCAGTCCTTCTTGAGCAGGCTCTCTCCGTGTCCTTCTGTCTTTCCATCCCTTCAGGGACTAGAGGCTCGCTCCTCGGGAGGCTTGACTCGGGATCTCCATTGTCCAGGGTGCCAGACCGAATCCAGAATCGCAAGAGGTTTAACCGATAGTTCATCCCCAGTTTTACAAGAGTGGAAGCTGAGGAACACAGATTCCAAATTGCCTTAGCCCAGATCACGCAGAACAAAAGTGTCAGAGCCGGTACCTGGGCCCAGGACGCTCTCCTCCCATCCCTGCGCCCTTTCCAACTCGCTTCGCTACTTCTCGAGGGTTGTGTGAGGTTTCTTGGAAGGCAACGGAGCTCCGAGAATCCAGAGCGACCGACGGTGGCCAGAATAATCTCGGCAGGCACCCTTTTGTGGCACCTCTGGAGTATTGCATCGGCGCTCAACAGATGCTTCACTTGTTTTGTACTTCGTCATCCTCCATGGCGATGTCCTACCGGGAATATATTTTCTGTCTCTACAACCATCTACTTCGTCCACCTTCTTGGGAAAGGGAATACGTGTACTACGTCCCGCTGACACCTCCAACTAAACAGGTCCAAAACACAAGCACTTCTCTTCTCATTCTATCCCTGCCCCAGCATCTGCTTTTTTATTTCTTTACAAGAAATATTATTTTTATAAGCCCTTGGTATGTGCCAGGTACTGTATTAAGCACTGAGGTAGATTCAAACGAATCTGGTTGAGCACACTCCTGTCCTACATGAGACTCACATACTTCACCTTCCCTTTACTAATGAGGCAACTGAGGCCCCGAGAATTCTGTCATTTATTCATTTATTCAATCATATATTCAATCGTATTAATGGAGTGCTTACTGTAAGTATAGCACTGTCTTCAGACCTTGGGAGAGTGCACTGTAACAATAAACAGACAACTTCCCTGCCTACAAGGAGCTCCCAGTCTGGAGGGGGAGACAGACATTAATATTCAGAAATA
This sequence comes from Ornithorhynchus anatinus, assembly GCF_004115215.2. Taxonomy (NCBI): domain Eukaryota; kingdom Metazoa; phylum Chordata; class Mammalia; order Monotremata; family Ornithorhynchidae; genus Ornithorhynchus; species Ornithorhynchus anatinus. The sequence goes on along the minus strand of NW_024396936.1, from coordinate 1,260,232 downwards.
GATAAAGAAAGAAACGTCTAAATTAGTCCATTACAGAGAGCTGACTTGCTTGAAGGGTGACATAGTGGAAAGCCGGAATTAGAGCTCTATCCACTAGATCAAGCTGGGGTTGAAGCAGCGTGGCTCAGTGGAAAGAGCTGGGGCTTTGGAGGCAGAGGTCATGGGTTCAAATCCCAGCTCCGCCACTTGTCGGCTGTGTGACTTTGGGCAAGTCACTTCACTTCTCGGTGCCTCGGTTACCTCATCTGTAAAATGGGGATGAAGACTGTGAGCCCCACGTGGGACAACCTGATTCCCCTGTGTCTACCCCAGCGCTTAGAACAGTGCTCAGCACATAGTAAGCACTTAACAAATACCAACATTATTATTATTATTGTTATTATATATAACATTATTATTATTGCGGGCCCGCAATCTCGGTGTCATCCTTGACTAGTCTCTCTCGTTCACCCCACACATCCTATCCGTTACCAAGACCTGCCGGTTTCACCTCTACGATATCGCCAAGATCCGCCCTTTCCTCTCCACCCAAACGGCTACCTTACTGTTACGGGCTCTCGTTATATCCCGGCTAGACTACTGTGTCAGCCCTCTCTCTGACCTCCCTTCCTCCTCTCTCGCCCCGCTCCAGTCTATTCTTCACTCCGCTGCCCGGCTCATCTTCCTGCAGAAACGATCTGGGCATGTCACTCCCCTTCTTAAACAACTCCAGTGGTTGCCTATCGACCTCCGCTCCAAACAAAAACTCCTCACTCTAGGCTTCAAGGCTCTCCATCACCTTGCCCCTTCCTACCTCTCCTCCCTTCTCTCTTTCTACCGCCCACCCCGCACGCTCCGCTCCTCCGCCGCCCACCTCCTCACCGTCCCTCGGTCTCGCCTATCCCGCCGTCGACCCCTGGGTCACGTCCTCCCGCGGTCCTGGAACGCCCTCCCTCTTCACCTCCCCCAAACTGATTCTCTTTCCCTCTTCAAAACCCTACTTAAAACTCACCTCCTCCAAGAGGCGTTCCCAGACTGAGCTCCTCTTCTCCCTCTACTCCCTCTGCCATCCCCCCTTTACCTCTCCGCAGCTAAAGCCTCATTTTTCCCTTTTCCCTCTGCTCCTCCACCTCTCCCTTCACATCCCCACAGCACTGTACTCGTCCGCTCAACTGTATATATTTTCGTTACCCTATTTATTTTGTTAATGAATTGTACATCGCCTCGATTCTATCTAGTTGCCATTGTTTTTACGAGATGTTCTTCCCCTTGACTCTGTTTATTGCCATTGTTCTTGTCTGTCCGTCTCCCCCGATTAGACTGTAAGCCCGTCAAACGGCAGGGACTGTCTCTATCTGTTGCCGACTTGTTCATCCCAAGCGCTTAGTACAGTGCTCTGCACACAGTAAGCGCTCAATAAATACTATTGAATGAATGAATGAATGAATTATTATTATTTGTTTTTCCACCACTCTGGGCCATACCAGTTTCCTTCCTGTCTCCCAAGCCTGATTCTTTGGTGTTGTGTTTGACTCAATCGATGGATTGATCATTCACGTTGATTGAGAGCATTCTGTTGTATGCCCTTGGGGCAGTACAACAGAAATATATTCCCTGGCCACAATGAGCATTCACTCTACAAGGGGAGACAGACTTCAATAGAAAACAATTACTTATGGCTATTGATGGAAGTGCTGGAGGGTTGGGGACTGTGGGGAGGGGCTCAGAGTGGCCGCAGTGCTGCGCAACGCTCCCCTTTGCCACTCTGAGCATGGGCCACACCCGCCTTTATGCGCCCCCAACTGCCGCGAGCCAGGCCACGAGGCACTCCTGGAATGGTAGTTGGACAGGTGGAGATGAACGCAGTCCACAGTGAGCTTCGGAATACGAATTCCAGAGGTCTTTGAGGCTCGAGCCTCCACAGAACCCTCTCGACAGGATTCTGATGGGCTGGGTCAGTGCCTTGGCTGGGCTCCAGTGAAACCCGAAAGAGAGCATGGGGACTAATTAGGATTCTCTCCCGCGGGAGCACACTGGAGAGGGCCAAGTACAGCCGCCTGAACCAACTTGGAGTGGGCTCCTGCCAATGAAAGGATGTTGGGTCTAAGCACAAAGCCAACCTTATTCACTTCAAAAGTATCCTTTCCTGCCTTGACACTGCCCTCTCCTCTGCCAGGCAAAATTACTTTTCTCCCCTCATTGACGCCCATGCCCATCACCCCCGCCAATTGTTCCGGACTTTTAACTCTCTCCTCAGGCCCCCTGTTCCTCCCCATCCCCCATCTCTCACCCCAAACGATTTGGCTACCTACTTCATTATGAAAATCAACACTATCAGGTCCGAGCTCCCCAAAGTCACCCCTCCCCCTTCTCCATCCTCCCCGCTCCCAGCTCTCTCCCCTACTTTCTCATCCTTCCCTGCAGCATCCTCAGAGGAGATCTCCTCCCTCCTCGCAAGTGCCACCCCCTCCCCCTGTGTTTCAGACCCCATTCCCGCTCACCTTGTAAAAACTATGGCCCCTTCCCTCCTCCCCTCCTTAACTTCTATCTTTAACCAGTCAACCAGTCACTCTCCAATGACTTCGTCCCCTCTGCCTTCAAACATGCCCATGTCTCCCCATCCTAAAAAAACTCTCTCTTGACCCCACTTCCCCTTCCAGTTATCGCCCTAACTCCCTCCTACCCTTCCTTTCCAAACTTCTAGAACGTGTCATCTACACTCCCTTCCTTGAATTCCTCAACTCCAACTTTCTTCTGGACCTCCTCCAATCTGACTTCCGTCCCCTCCACTCCACCAAAACTGCCCTCTCAAAGGTTACCAGTGACCACCTTCTTGCCAAACCCAATGGCTCCTACTCTATCCTAATCATCCTCGACCTTTCAGCTGCCTTTGACACTGTCGACTATCCCCTCCTTCTCAACATTTTATCTAACCTTGGCTTCATGGACTCTGTCCTCTCCTGGTTCTCCTCTTATCTTTTTGGCCGTTCATTCTCGGTCTCCTTCACGGGCTCACGGGCTCCTCCCCCTCCTCCACCCACGAACTCTAGGGGTTCCTCGAGAGTCAGTTCTTGGCCCTCTTCTGTTCTCCATCTATACTCACTCCCTTGGTGAACTTATTCGTTCCCACGGCTTCAACTATCATCTCGATGCAGATGACACCCAAATCTACATCTCCTCCCCTGTTCTCTCCTCCTCCCTCCAGGTTCGTATCTTCTCCTGCCTCCAGGACGTCTCCACTTGGATGTCTGCCCACCACCTAATTCTCAACATGTCTAAAACTGAGCTCCTTATCTTCCCTCCCAAACCCTGTCCTCTTCTTAACTTCCCTGTCATTGAGGACGGCACGATCATCCTTCTCGTCTCACAGTCCCGCAACTTTGGTGTCATCCTGGACTCAGCTCTCTCATTCGCCCCACACATCCAATCTGTCACCAATACCTGCCAGTCTCATTTTTACAATGTCACCAAGATCCGCCCATTCCTCTCCATCCAAACAGCTAGCGAGCTGGTACAAGCTCTCATAATATCCCGACTGGATTATTGTCTCAGCCTTCTCTCTGATCTCCCTTCCTCCTGTCTCTCCCAACTCCAGTCTATTCTTCATTCCCCTGCCCGGATCATCTTCCTACAGAAATGCTCTGGGCATATCACTCCCCTCCTAAAAAACCTCCAGTGGTTGCCTATCAATCTCTGCACAAAACAAAAACTCCTCACTCTTGGCTTCAAAACGCTCCATCACCTTGCCCCCTCCTACCTCACCTCCATTTTCTCTTTCTACTGCCCACCCCGTACACTCTGCTCCTCTCCCGCTTACCTCTTCACTGTCCCCCGTTCACGCCTATCCCGCCGTCGACCCCTGGCCCACGTCTTACCGCTGTCCTGGAATGTCCTCCTTCCTCACATCAGCCAAACTAACTCTCTTCCCCTCTTCAAAGCCCTACTTAGAGCTCACCTCCTCCAGGAGGCCTTCCCAGACTGAGCCCCCCTTTCCCTCTGCTCCCCCTCTTCTTCCCTCCCCTGCCCCGCTCTTTCCCTTCCCCTCCCCTCAGCACTGTGCTCATTTGTATATATCATTTATTACCCTATTTATTTTGTTAATGAGGTGTACATCCCCTTGATTCTATTTATCATGATGATGCTGTCTTCTTTTTGTTTTGTTCTGTTTTGCTTTGCTATCTGTCTCCCCCTTTTAGACTGTGAACCTGTCACTGGGCAGGGATTGTCTCTATCTGTTGCCAAATTTTACATTCCAAACCCTTAGTACAGTGCTCTGCACATAGTGCCTAATTTGGACCGATTTGGGGGTCTCTGAGTTTTCTGTGCTACACCTCACAGGGAGTGGTTGCATGTACTTAATAAATACCATAATTACTATCAATCTCAATCGGAAAACAGCCTGAACAACTGCCGCCCACGCTTTCCACGCTGTGCCCAATGGCGGCGGATCCCGCCACTTGGCCCGATGGAAGTGGTAGTTAGGCAGCCGGTGGTGAACACCATCAAGAGCGAATGTCAGACTACAGCTTCCAACGGCCTTTGTGCCCCGAGCCACCATGCCACCCTTCCTCTGCTCGCGACATGGCCTGCTTGGCTGGTTGGTTTGCCTGGGCTAGACTCCGTCATAATAATAATGTTGGTATTTAGAGAAGCAGCGTGGCTCAGTGGAAAGAGCACGGGCTTGACACTCAGAGGTCATGGGTTCGATTACTGCCTCTGCCACTTGGCAGCTGTGTGACTGTGGGCAAGTCACTTAACTTCTCTGGGCCTCAGTTACCTCATCTGTAAAATGGGGATGAAGATTGTGAGATTCATGTGGGACAACCTGATTACCCTGTATACCACAGTGCTTAGAATAGTGCTCTGCACATAGTAAGCGCTTAACAAATACCAACATTATTATTATTAAGCGCTTACTATTACATTGGGGTTCGCAGCCTGTGGAAGTGGGTAAACAGCTAATTCCTCCCCAGTTTTCCAGGAGTGGTAGCTGAGGAACGCAGATTCCAAACTGCCTGGGCCCAGGTCACGCAGAACAAAAGTGTCGAAGCCGGGACACGGTCCCAGGTCTTCCTCCTCCCAGACCTGCGCCTTTTCCAACTCTCTTCGCTGCTCCTCGAGGGTTTGCGCGGTTGCTTGGATGGCGGCGCGGTTCTGGGAATCCAGAGGAGCAGAGGAGGACCGTGGCCAGAATAATCTGGGCAGCTGCCCTCTTGTGGCAGCTCTGGAGTATTACATCGGCGCTCAGACAATGCTTCAGTCCTTTTATACTTCGTCATCTTCTATGATGATCTCCTACAGGGTAAATCTTTTTTGTCCCTCCACCCACCTACGCCGTCCACTTCCTTTGGGCAGGGACCATGTGTACTACGTCCCCCTGACACTTCCAACTACCCACGTCCTACAGAGAACTCCTTCTCTTCCCATTCTAACCCTGTCTCGGAACCTGCTCTTTTATTTGTTGATTTGGTTTTTTTCTTCTAATGGTATTCATTCATAAGCCCTTGCTATGGCCAGGTACTGTACTAAGCGATGGGGTAGATTCAAAAGAACCTGGTTGAGCACATTCCTGTCCCACATGGGACTCATAGTCTCCTCCTTCCCTTTAATGATGAGGCAACCGAGGCACTGAGAATTATTTCATTTATTCGTTCATTTTTTCATTCATTTTTTTCAATCGTCTTTATGTAACACTTACTGCAATAATAATAATGATAATGGTAATTGTTAAGCGCTTTCCATGTGCCAAGCACTTTTCTAAGCGCTGGAGTAGATACGAGGTCATCACGTGGGGCTCACAGTCTTAATCCTCATGTTAATAATAATAATGAAGAAGGTATTTTTTAAACACTTACTATGTGCCAAGCACTATTCTAAGCGCTTGGGGGAGGGGGGAGGGGACAAGGTCATCAGGTTGTCCCACGTGGGGCTCAGAGTCTTAATCCCCATTTTGCAGATGTGGTAATGGTGGCACAGAGAAGTTAAGTGACTTGCCCAAAGTCACATAGCTGACAAGTGACGGAGCTGGGATTAGAACCCACGACCTCTGACTCCCAAGCCCTTGCTCTTTTCACCTAGCCATGCTGCTTCTCTTGTTACACATGAGGTAACTGAGGCCCAGAGAAGTTAAGTGAGTTGCCCAAAGTCACACAGCTAACCAGTGGACGAGATGGGATTAAAACCCACAATCACTGACTCCCAAGCACGGACTCTTGCTACTTACTTCAGAGCTTGAGAGAGTGCATTGTAACACATTCTATCTAGTGGCTTGCAGCCTGTGAAAGAGGGTTAACTGGTAATTCATCCCCAGTTTTACAGGTGTGGCAACTGTGCCACACAGATTCCAAAATGCCTTGGTCAAGTATACACCACACTATAGTGTTGGAGCAAGGACCTGGTCCCTGGTCTCCCACCTCCCAGCCTTGAGCCCTTTCCAACTCGCTTCGCTGCTTCTCGAGGGTTGTGCGAGCTTATGTGGGTGGCGGCGGGGCTCGGGAATCCAGAGGAGCCGGCCATTGCCAGAATAAACAGGGAAGCTGCATTACATCAGCACTCAACAAAATGCTTCAGTCCTTCTGTACTTTGTCATAATCTATGACAGTCTCCTAATGGGAATATATTTTTTGACTCTCCTCCATCCACATTGTCCACTTCCTTGGGGCAGGAATCATGTGTAGTCCATCCCACCAACTGCTCCCACTTCATATGTCCAAAATAGAACTCCTCTTTCCAGTCAAACCCTGCTCCTGCAGCTGCTTTTTCATGTGTTTCCTTATTTTTTCTTTGACTGGCATTTCTTCAGGAACGCTACCTATGTGCCACCTACTTTACCAAGTGCTGAGGTAGAAACAAGCTAATCTGGTAAAACGGACTCCTGTCTTACATGGGACTCACAGTTTTCACCTTGGTTGTGTGGATGAGGCAACCGAGGCCCCGAGAATTCATTCCTTTCTTTGTTCATTCATTCGTTCATTTGATCTTATTGATTGAGCATTTAATGTTTGCAAAGCCCTGTCCTCAGAGCTCGAGCTCAGGAGAGTCTGTTATAACAATAAACCGAGCCCTTCCCTGCACACAGGGAGCTCACAAGGGAGCTCACAATATAGATGGGAAGATAGAAATATATACAGAAATAGATATAGAAAGAAAAAGATGAGTAAATCAGTCGATTACAGAGAGGTGACATGCCCACAGGATGACATACTTGAGAGCTGGAATTAGAGCTTTATCCACCTGATTAAGCTGCTTTCCTTTTCCCATTCCTCTAGACCGTACCACTTTTCTTCCTGTCTTCCAAGCCTGAATCTTTGGTGTTGTGTTTCACTCAATCAATCGATCGAAGAATTGCGTTGATTGAGAGCATTCTGTCTGTAAAGTACTGTACCAAACTCTAGGGCAGTACAACACAAACACATTTCCTGGCCACAATGAGCATTCAGTCTACAGGGGGAGAATGACTCCAATAGGAATCAAGTAATTATGACTATAGGGGGATGTGCTGAAGGGCTGGGAATTGTGGGGTGAGGCAAAGAATGCTCACAGCACTGCGCAAGGCCCTCCTTTGCCAGCCTGAATATGGGCCAATCGCACCTTTTTTGCCACTTCCCCTTCCCCCCCGCCAATGGCCATGAGCCAGGCCACGGGGCACTACGGGTATGGCAGTTCGGTAGGTGGAGGAGAAGCTGTTCAGAGAGAGCTGAGGTTTTTGGGGCTCGAGCCTCAACAGAACCCTCTGGACAGGATCTGATATGCTGAGTTGGTGCCTGGCCTGGGATACATGCGAACCTGATGGAGAGCGAGGGGACTAATGAGGGCTCACTTCTGTAACACATCAGGAATTGCTTCCTGTGGAAGAGGGTTAATAGGTAGTTCATGCCCAGTTTTGCAGGTGAACGCAGCTGAGGCCCAGAGATTCGAAGGTGCCTTGGCCAAGGTCACACAGAACAAAGGTATTGGAGCAGGGACTTAGTCCCAGGACTTCCACCACCCAGCCCTGCGCCCCGCCGCCAACCCCCACCCATGACACATGTCCAAAACAAACCTCCTTTTCTTCCTAGGCAAACCCCGCCTCCCCCCACCCCCCACCCCAGGCAGTTGCCTTTTTATTTGTTTCTTTGCTTTTACTTCCACTGCTATTTCTTCAGGAGAGCTTGCTATGTGCCAGGTACTGTAGTAAGCACTGGGATAGATTCCAACGAATCTGGTCGAGCACACTCCTGTCCCACCTAGGACTCACATTCTTCACCTTTCCTTTAATGAGGCAACCGAGGCTCCAATAATTCTTTCATTTATTCGTTCATTCACTTATTCATATTTTCAATCGTAGTTATGGAACACTTACTGTGATAATAATAAAGATAGTATTTGTTAAGCACTTACTATGTGCCAAATACTGTTCTAAGTGCTGGGGGGGAGGTGATTAGGTTGTCCCACGTGAGGCTTACAGTCTTCATCCCCATTTTCAGATAAGGGAACTGAGGCCCTGAGAAGTTAAATGACTTGCCCAAAGTCACACAGGTAGATACAAGGTCATCAGAGTTTCCCACCTAGGGCTCACAATCTTAATCCTCATGTTACAGATGAGGTAACTGAGGGGTCCAGAGAAGTTAAGTGACATGGCCAAAGTCACAAAGCCCCAAAGTGGCAGAGGTGGGATTTGAACCCACGTCCTCTGACTCCCAAACCCAGGCTCTTGCCACTGTCTTCAGAGCTTGAGAGAGTGCACACTAACAATAAATGGACATCTTCCCTCCCTGCAGGGAGCTCACAGTCTAGGGGGGAGAAAGGTGTTATTATATAACTGATAAAGAAGGAAAAGAAACAGAAAAAAAATCAGTTACAGAGAGGTGACTTACCCACAGGGTGATATAGTCGAGAGTTGGATACTAGATACTTGAGCACTACTAGAGCAAGCTGCTTTCCTTTCCCATCAGAGTAGATTGTCGCACTTTTTTTCCTGTCTCAAATGCCTGAATCTTTGGTGTCGTGTTAACCAATCAATCTATCAATCATGTTGATTGAGTGTATTCTGTGTGTAGAGCACTGTTCTAAGATCCTGGGGCAGTACAACGCAGATACATTCCTTGGCCCCAGTAAGCCTTCAGTCTCCACAGGGAGACAGAATCCAATAAAAATCAATTAATTACAGCTATAGATGGATGTGCTTAAGGGCTAGGTATTGTGGGGCGAGGCTCAGAGCGGCCATAGCGTTGCGCAAGGTTCTCCTTTGCCAGCCTGAATATGGGCCACCCGCGCCTTCGGTGCACCCCCCGCCCCTCCCACCCCCCCACGGCTGCGAGCCAGACCACGGGGCACAACGGGAATGGTAGTTTGGTAGGCAGAGGCGAACGCCGTCCAGGGTGAGCGTCAGACTACAACTCTCAGAATTTTGGGGGTCTCGAGCCTAGAGAGAACCCTCCTGAGATGCTCTGATCGGCTGAGTCGGTGCCTGGGCTGGGCTACATGGGAACTCGACAGAGAGTGCGGGGCCTAGGTAGGTTTTGCTCCTGTGGGAGCATCCTGTGGAGGGCAAAGAGTACCTGCCTAGACCATCTCGGAGCAGAATCATGCCAATAAAAGGATGTGGAAGAATCCCACCCTCAGTAGGTGGGGTCGCTCAGAGTTGCTTGTATGACAAACTCTCCCTGGAGGAATGGGAGGAATGGAGCCTGAATTGGACCAAGTTTGGGGTTTCTGTGTTTTCTATGCTACACCTCACAGAGGAGTGGTAGCATGTACCTAATAAAAACCATAATTCATACTATCAATCTCAATCGGAAAACGGCCTGAACAACCGCCGCCTGTGCCTTCTGCACTGTGGTCAATGGCCGCAGGCCCCGCTGCGGGGCAGGACGTGAGTGGTAGTTCGGGTGGTGGAGGTCAATGCCAATAAGAGCAAATATCAGATATCTCTTTCTAGGAGTGTCTGTGCCCTGAACCACCAAGCCAGTGTCCCTCTCATTGTGACATGACCTGATTGGCTGGGTGGGTTGCCTGGGCTGGACTCTGTTGTCCTGGCATTTTCGTGGTGTTGTTGGGAAAGCGAATACTCTTGACCAATAGCCGGATGTGGGGACAGAGAAAGCCTGCGTCCCATCTCGCAGTTTGCAGCCTGTAGAATGATAATTTTGGCATTTAATAATGTTGGTATTTGTTAAGCGCTTACTATGTGCTAAGCACTGTTCTAAGCGCTGGGGGGATACAAGGTAAGAGGGTTAACAGGTAGTTCATCCCCAGTTTTTCAGGTGTGGAAGCTGTGGCACACAGATTCTAAAGTGCCTTGGTCAAGGTCACACAGCACAATAGTGTGGGAGCAGGGACTGAGCCAGCCGTGGCCAGAGTCAACGGGGAGGCTGCCCTCTTCTGGCACCTCAGGAATATTATATTGGCTCTCAACCGATGCTTCAGTCCTTTTGTACTTCTTCATCCTTTATGACAATCTCCTACTGGGAATACATTTTTGGTCTCTCTGCCCATCTACGCCATCCACTTCCTTGGAGCAAGGACCATGTGTACTGTGTCCCGCCAACACCTCCAACTGCACATGTCCAACACAGAACTCCTCTTCCCATTCAAATCCAGATCTAGCTCTTGTTTTCTTCATTTGCTTCTTCGTTTTTTCTTCTACTGGTACTTCTTCACAAGCACTTGCTTTGTGTCAGGTACTGTACTAAGCGCTAGGGTAGACTAGGTACCCCAGGGGCCTAGGTTGGGGCCTTAGGCAGGCCAAGTTAACCCAGGGGCTTGTAATATGGCCTGAACGGCCTGTAATATGGCCTGAACTGGGTCAAACTACCCCGGAGTTTGAGCTGCAGCCTGAACCAGAATGAATTACCCCAGGGGCCTGAACCAGGTTGAGCTACCCCTAAGGCCTGAGATGAGGCCTGAGGAGACCAAGTTATTCCAGGGGCTTGATTTGGGGACAGAGATGTGCAAAGCTAACTCAGGGGCCTGGGACTGGGCCTGAGCCAGAATGAGCTACCCCAGGGAAAAAAGACGGGGCCAGAGCTGGGCCTGAGCTGGGGCTTGAGCCAGGATGAGTTATCCCAGGAACCTGAGCTGGGGTCTGAGCTAGGCCTAGGTAACCCAGGAGCCTGAGTGGGGCTGAGCTACCCCAGGGTTTTGAACCAGGATGAAGCACACAACCACACCCATGAAGAATTCATTCGCTCCCTAGGCTTCAACTCCCATCTGTCACCCGTCTCCGGGGATGGGTTCATTTGGGATCGGCTTGGTGTGTGTGTGTGTGTGTGTGTGTGTGTGTGTGTGTGTGTGTGTGTGTGTGTGTGAGAGAGAGAGAGAGAGACAGAGAGAGAGAGAGAGAGAGAGAGAGACCAGGGATGGAAAGCCCGAGTTCATATAAAATGGATTCTGCCAAGCAAATTGAATTATGTGATTGTTTAGAGGCAACAAATTGAACTCCTTTCCAGGAGGAGTTCACCTAATTATTATTGATTATTGATCATTATAATATGATTATTGGTGGAGTTACAGCTTCCCTAGTGGGAGGAATATACTTGTATGGTAGTATTAGAGCTTAGCTAATGGGAGGAGGAATACTCTGGCCCACGCAGGTAGGAATCGACTTACAGTTTGCTCTCATGCGGTGAGGCGGCTACCTCTCACACATGTGCCCTCTGCACATGGGAGGAATCCACTTAGGTGATAAATCAACTTATGTGCTATTTGCACTTGGTGAGGCAGCTAGCTCCCACCATGTTAACATCCCACTCGGGAGGAATCCACTTAGGCGTTAAATCCACTAATGTGCTACTCGCACTTGGTGAGGCGGCTAGCTCCCACCGTGTCCCACCATGGAGAAGTAGCGTGGCTCAGTGGAAAGAGCCCGGGATTGGGAGTCAGAAGTCATGGGTTCTAATCCAGATCCTCCATTTGTCAGCTGTGTGACCCTGGGGAAGTCACTTAATTTCTCTGTGCCTCAGTTCCCTCATCTGTAAAATGGGGATGAAGGCTGTGAGCCCTACGTGGGACAACCTGATTACCTTGTATCAACCCCAGCGCTTAGAACAGTGCTTGGCACATAGCGCTTAACAAATACCAACATTATTATTATTATGTTCACATCCCAATTGGCATTAAATCCACTTATGTGCTCCTCACATTTGGTGAGTCAGTAGCTCCCACCATGTTCACGTCCCACTCAGGAGGAATCCAATTAAACGGTACATACCCATGGCGAAGCGTCTGGCTTCCAGCCCCACGAGCGTTCAGCAGGACGGGACACTCATCCATCCCACGTTTCCTCACTTGGCGCAGGCAAAGCAGCCTTCTCATGCTCTTGACAGAGGCGACCTGCAGACGGCTCTTGCAAGTCTCGTTCCTCTGCACAGAAGGTTAGAGGCTACAGGTATTTATCACCTGTGCCCTTAGGCCATTCCAGCTTCAGGCCTCAATTTATCCAATCTTTGCCCTTCCCCCTCCTCCATACTTAATTTGATTGGCACTGGGAGGAGGGGCACCTTCTGTATTCCCAGCTTGGGCTGTCAATCTGGTAGTTTTGATTGTGGGGGCAGTATCTTACCCTCACTTCCGAGTTCTGCCTGCTGGCTCAGGAGGTCACGAGATAGCATTTGACCTTGAGATGGTCGGTACCCCAGAGTCACTTTGGGACACCATATCTATGCAGATGACTTCCAAATCTACCTCTCTAGCCCTGATCTCTCTCCTTCTCAGCAGACTCATATTTCCTCCTATTTTCAGGACATCTCTACTTACATGTCCAACTGATACTTCAAACTTAATATGCCTAAAACTGAGCTCCTCTTCCTACCCAAACCCTGTCCTCTCTGCCACTTTTGCAACACTACAGGCAGCACCACTATCCTCCCTGCCCGAGAAGCCTGTAAACTTGGCATTATCCTTGACTCTTCTCTCTCATTCCATTCATTCATTCAGTCAGTCATTCAATCGTATTTATTGAGCGCTTACTATGTGCAGAGCACTGTACTAAGGGCTTGGAATGTATAATTCAGCAACAGATAGAGACAATCCCTGCCCAGTAGCGGGCTCACAGTCTATTCCATCGAATCTGTCAACAAATCCTGTCGGTTCAACCTTCACAACATCTCTAAAATCTGCCCTTTCCTCTCCATCATTCATTCATTCACTTATTCGTTCAATTCTTTCTGCATCAAACAGAATCCCCTTCCCATAGGCTTTGAAGTAATCTTGCTCCCTCCTACCTTACCTCCTTGGGATTTCTTACTACAACCCAGCCCACACACTGTGATCCTCTAATGCCACTGTACCTTAATTTCATCTATCTCTCCATCAATCCCTCGACTACATCCTGCCCTGGTCTAGAAATTCCTCCCCCTTTTCTATTTAACAGCTGATCACTCTTTCTGCCTTCGAAGTCTTATTATAGCACATCTCCTCCAAGAGAACTTCCCTGTCAGCCCTCTTTCTCTTCTCCAACTTCTTCTGTTTTGCCCTAATACTTGGATTTGCACCCTTTATTTTCCCTTCCTTCAGTCTTACAGCACTTATATACAAATACATACTTTATTCATTTGTATAAATGTCTCTCCCTCTAGATCACACGTTCGTTGTAGGCAGGAAATGTGTCTGCCGGTTCCATATCATACTCAAGGTCTTCCCCTTTTGTGGAAATGGAATAAGCCAAAGGATCCCAAGGAGACCCCTATGTGATCAAACCACATTTGGTCACTGCCACTGGCGAATTCAAAGCACCTCCACCCATGTCTAGGGAAGTGGGTGAGAGCTGGGAAGAGCTCTCACAGAAATCTCCCCCTTGGACTGAGGCTGTCAGCACATATTGATCATGAGTTCTACTCTCTTACTTCTGTCAGTCTGCAGTTTGGGTACCATTCTTCTACCTAGCAAACAAAACAGATCAGTGAATCTAAAAATGGAACTAAATGAACAATAACCACAAGCAAGTAACAGCCAATTCCAAACCCAACAAGAATTGTTCAATTTTAGCAACTCACAGTCCTTCATTAACCTACAGGATATCCCCACCTACTTTGTCAAAAGTCTCAAGATCTACTCTACTCTACCTTGCATCATTCAACAAGGACAAGCAAAGCTATGACCAGGAACCCCAATGGTCTCCATGAAGCAGCATGGTCTAGTGGATAGAGCACGGATCTGGGAGTTAAAAGAACTTGGGTTCTAAACCTTGCTTTGCCACTTGTCTGCTTTGTGACCTTGGGCATGTCACTTGGTTTCTCTGTGCCTCAGTTACCTCATTTGTAGCAGATGAGAAGCAGCGTGGCTTAGTGGGAAAAGCATTGGCTTGGGAGTCAGAGGTCATGGATGTGAATCCCTGCTCCACCACTTGGTTGTGTGACTTTGGGCAAGTCACTTAACTTCTCTGCGCTTCAGTTACCTCCTCTGTAAATGGGGAATTAAGACTGTGAGCCCCACGTGGGACAACCTGATAACTTACTATCTACACTAGTACTTAGAACTGTGCTTGGCACATAGTGGCTCAGTGGCTCAGTGGCTCACTGAGCCACGAAGCAGTGTGGCTCAGTGGAAAGAGCACGGGCTTTGGAGTCAGGGCTCATGAGTTCGAATCCCAGCTCTGCCACTTGTCGGCTGTGTGACTGTGGGCAAGTCACTTAACTTCTCTGTGCCTCAGTTCCCTCATCTGTAAAATGGGGATTAAGACTGTGAGCCCCACGTGGGACAACCTGATTCCCCTATGTCTACCCCAGCGCTTAGAACAGTGCTCGGCACATAGTAAGCGCTTAACAAATACCAACATTATTACATAGTGCTTAACAAATACCATTATTATCATTATTATCTGTAAGATGGTGACTAAGACTCTGAACCTCATGTGGGACATGGACTGAGACCAAACTGATTAGCTTGTATCTTCCCCAGCACTTAGAACAGCTCCTGGAACGTAGTAAGCTCTAAACAAATATCATAAAAAACAGATTAGTCAGATGAATGGTTCCCTGATCATTTAGAAGCCTTGAGAACAATTTACAATAATAGGAGACCCCATAGTTGATGTGTACATGAGCAAAGACACCCTTATTTGGGGGAAATATGATGAGTATGAAGCAGTGTGGCCTCATAGAAAGAGCACAGGACTGGAAGCCAGTTTTAATTCCAGTTCATCCACTTGCCTGCCGTGTGACTTTAAGCTAGTCACTTAGTTTGTGCTTCAGTTTTATCATCTGTAAAATAGGGAGTGAATACCTGTTAATTCTCTCTCTTAGACTGCAAACTCCATATAGGACGGACACTGTGTCTAATTTGACTCTGTCTATCCTAGACCTTAGTACAGTTCCTGGGCTCAACAAATGCCACAGTTATTATCTGTTATTTATTATTGCTCCTCTTTTGCATGAAACATCAGTAGGATCCCCCCCCTCCACCTAGGCTGCAAGCTTGTTGTGGGCAGGGAATGTGTCTGTTTATTGTTGCATTGTATTCTCCCAAGTGCTTAGTACAGTGATCTGCACCCAGTAAGCATTCAATAAATATGATTGAATGGATGAATTTTATACCATGAGTGTGAAACTGGTTGTAGCTTCAGATGCGGCAGCTGAATTTGGAACTCCAGGAAGACTAGGCATCCCTTATTCTATAATAACAATAATAATATTTAAGTGCTATCTATTTTCCGGGCACTGTTGGAGTCTTGGGCACAGTCCATTTCCCACATGAAATTCATAGTCTTAAATCCCATTTTACAGCTGAGTTAACTGAGGCAGAGAAGTGAAGTGGCTTGACCAAGGTAACACAGCAGACAAATGGTGGAGCTGGGTTTAGATCCCAAGTCCTTCTGACTCCCAGGCATGTGCTCTACCCACTAGGCCATACTACTTCTCTACAGTCCAAGAAGATTCATTTGGCATGTAGAAAGCTGAGGTGGGTGGACCAGAGATTCAGACTGTCAGAGAAGCAATGCCGACACGGTCCACTTGTATGCTAAAAATGAAGAGAGTGGAGGAGTCCCAGGGGGAGGTACATGCAAGGAGCTTCCTGCAGATAGAATCTAGGCTAATTAAGGTGGGCTAACTGTGGTCTCCACAATGTCTGAGTTGCTGTTGCCCCCACCTGCCAGCAGGGAAGGGTGCTAATCCCAAGGTCTTGAGAGAAAGAACCACAACTGCACCCAGAGGGCCAGGAGAAGGGGCTGCCCATTGTGGAGGAACAGGACAAGAGCTTCAAAGAATCAGAGCAGCACTGGGAAAGACCTTAGTATCCAAGGAGATAAGCACTAGGATGGAATGGGCTCCTCTCATTCACTCAACTCTGGTGACAGTGTGCTAAGGACTAGTGGGAATTTTGGACTCTAGTACAGTGCAGTGCAATTCAAGTACCTCATAGCAGCTGATTTAGAGCCAGAGGGTGTTGAGCAATAGCAGAAAAAAATCAAAATCATGACCTGCCAGAAAAGAGCTAATTCCAAAGAACAGACTGTTCTACTGTCTTGCAGGTACAGCAAGAGGCACTGAGGCTCAAATAGGGGCTGTGCAGAGATATCCTCAGGAGAGGGTGAGAGCAGGCCTCAGACCCAGTGTTTCTTGGGAACCCCACCACAGAGCTTGTCCTTGGGGAGAATCAAGAGTTGGGGCACCCACTAAGCAAGCTCTGCAAGGGGAGGGCTTCGTTTGAGAGCAGGCAATCCTAGGGGAAGAAGAGGGTATAGAACCTGCCAGAGACAATGAAACCCCTCATGTAAAAGAAGCCTTTGTAGATTACAAGACTGGAAACCAGACTTCCAGGGGAAGCATGACAAGGGCACTTCTGATTGAGGTACTAAACTCTGCTGATTTTGGAGGATGGGGAGAGCATGAAAACTGTAGCTGAGGCCTCACACCTTCATATCACCCCTCCTAAGTCTTACATGCTTTTCTCAGAAGGAGATTAGCCATTCTCCCTTCACTGTCTGCTCTGAGCATGCAGGCAGATGAGACAGGTTTCTGGATTGAAGTGATGGAGGCAAAAAGCGTTTCTCAGCTGTTGTGCACAAATCATCTAGAGCAGTTTCCTGGCAGCCATGGTCTGGGGGTAGACAGGTCTAGATCTACTCAGGGTTTGGCAGAGGAAAAAGTTGCAGAATTATGAGGAGAGAAGCAGAAATCCCCTGACAGCTAGAGTAGATTTATTTCAAGTCGGAGAGCTTGCTTGACTGTTTCATTATGATCAATAAAACAGATGGAGCAGGTATAAGGGACATGAGAGGGAGACGTAGGGTCACTGGTGACTTCATGAAGAAATTAAAGATCTGGAATGATTCCTGTGGGAATGGGTATGGAAGCAATATGGGAGAAGAAAGTGGGCAAACAGAAGAAAGGGCAGCACTGTAGCGGGAGCATGGTAAAATTGCAGGAGTCAGCCGGGTGCCTAGAGGTCCACCAATAGCACTGGGTACCTTGAATGCAAGAGTTAATAAGTAATAATAATAATAATAATGATAATGACATTTGTTAAGTGCCATGTACCTGGCACTGTTCTAAGTGCGGGGGTAGATACAGTGCAATCGGATTGTTCCATATGGGGCTCACATTTTTTAATCTCCATTTTACAGATGAGGTAACTGAGGCACAGAGAAGTGAAGTGGCTTGCCCATGGTCAAACAGCAGACAAGTGGTGGAGCCAGAATTAGAACTCACATCCTCTGACTCCCAAGCTCGGCCTCTTTCCACTGAGCCACGCTGCTTCTCAGCAGAGTGAAATCTGCTCTGGAAGTGATCCAGGTTTGGGGGTTAGATGTCCATAGAGTCATTCATTTGGTCAGTCAGTCAGTCATATTTATTGAGCACTTACTGTGTGCAGATCACTGTAATAAGAGAGTATAATACAACAGTGAACAAATTCTTTAAAAAAAACGAGCTCACAGTCTAGAGGGGGCAAGAAAGACATTAAAATGAATAAATAAATTACAAATATGGACATAGGTGCTGTGGGGCTAGGAGGGGGGATGAAGAAAAAAGCAAGTCAGGATGACAAAGAAGGGAATGGGAGAAGAGGAAAGGGGGGCTTTGTCGGGGAAGCTCTCTTGGAGGAGACATGCCTTCAAAAGACTTGAAAGGGGAGGAGAGTACTTGTCTGCAGGATTTTAGGAGTGAGGGCATTCTAGGCTACAGAGTGGACATGGGTGATAGCTTGATAGCGAGATAGATGAGATCGAGGTTCAGAGAGGTTAGCTTCAGAGGGATAGGGGGCTGAGGCAGTTGAATATAGTAGAGCAAGTTGTGTTGGGGAGGTAGACTTTTGAATCAAGAGGGGGAAAGGTCTGTAGGGAATCTAGATGGAGGGGCACATTGTTTAAGCACTTGCACAAACTCTTCCTCAACACAAAGATCACTGGGGAAATGCCATAAGATTTCAAAAGTGTCACCATTACCATGATATTCATGAAGAAGGGCAAATAAACAGATTACTAGAATTACTGAAATACATGGTGCTCTCCGTTGCCCACATGACTGCAATCAATGCCTTCTGGATCGGCCGCTAAAGAACATGGTTGAACAGCAAAATACAGGACCCAGGAGAAGTGTAGTGAACAGCACCAGGACCACAACACAGTTTTCTAAAACCTAAATAAAGCATATCTATTCAAATAATTCCCAAATACATCTCTCCAGACCTGACCTCACTCCTTCCTCCTTCAATTCTTCCTGCCTTCAGGACATTTATTAGTAATAATAATAATGGTCATATTTGTAAAGGACATACTATGTGACAAGCACTGTACTAAATGCTGGGGTGAATACAAACAAATCGGGTGGCACACTGTGAGCCTCATTCAGGACAGGGACTGTCTTAATCTCCATTTTACAGAAGAGGTAATTGAGGTCCAGAGAAGTGAAGTCACTTGCCCAAGCTCACACAGCAGAAAGGTGGAGGAGCTGGGATTAGTACCCATGATGTTCTGACTCCCAGGCCTATGTTCTATCCACTATGCTGTTTCTCACTATGCTGTTTCTCACTATGGTTATCCTGTCAACACCTTAAACTTAAAATATCCAAAAAAGAACTTCTCATCTTTCCACCCTAACCGGTCTCTGTCTGTCTTTCCTATCACTGTAAACAACAGCACTATCCTCTCTATCTTACGAGCCCAAAACTTGGGCATTATCCTTGATTCTCCCCCACTTCAAAGTTTTACTGAAATCACATCTCCTCCAAGAGATCTTCCTTTACTAAGCCATCTTTTCCTCTTCTCCCACTCACTTCTACTTCACCCTTTATTCATTCCCCCTTCCCAACCTCCCAACACATGTACATATCTGTAATTCACTTATTTATATTAATGTCTTTGTCCACCTCTAGACTGTAAGCTCGATGTGGGCAGTAAGTGCTCAATAAATATGATTGACTGACTGACTCACTAAATCTGTCAACAAATCCTGTCAGTTCTACCTTCACAAACTGCTAAAATGTTCCCTTTCTTGTCCATCCAAACTACTACTACTACACTGATCCAAGCACCATTATTATCTCTCCTTGACTACTGCATCAGTCTCCTCAGTGGTCTCCCTGCCTCCTCCATCTCCCCAGCTCAGTCCGTACTTCACTTTTTCATTAAAAAAAATTCAGTGTATATCTCCCTACTCCTCAAGAACCTCCATCTCTGTGTTAAATCACTCGGTGAGGTCATCTCCTCCTATCTTACCATGTTTATTTTCCTACAACCTAACCTGCACATTTCACTTCTCTAATGCCATTTTACTCACTGTACCCATGCAAATCATCTCGCACCCACTATTCATTCATTCATTCATTCATTCATTCAATAGCATTTATTGAAAGCTTACTATGTGCAGGGCACCTCCTTGGTACCTCCTAGAGGTGCTGCCATTCCCACCAAACTCACCAAATCACAGCTTGGGATTGACCCCTCACACCCAGTGTTTCCCCAACACCTTTGAATTTGGGGCATTTTCCCCGACTCTCTCACCTCTGGGCCATCTGACCTGTGCAGATCAGAGCACAAGATGAAGAGCAACAGGACCCTTGGAGGAAGGGCCAAGAGTGATTCATTCGTTCATTCAATCAATCTTATTTATTGAGTACTTACCAGGTGCAGAGCACTGTACTAAGCGCTTGGGAAATTGGGAATGTACAATACAACAATACACAGACACATTCTCTGCCCACAACAAACACAGTCAAAAGGGGGGAGAGAGACATTACTATGAATAAATAACATATATGTACATAACTGATGTGAGACCAGGAAGGGTGATAAACAAGGAGAAAGTCAGGGAGATGCAGAAGGGAGTGGGAGAAGAGGAAAGAGGACTGAGTCAGGGAAGGCTTCTTGAAGCAGATGTGCCTTCAAAAGGCTTTGAAGGGAGAGTAATTGCCCGTAGGATTTGAGGAGGGAGGGTAGTCTAGCCAGAGGCAGGATGTGGGCCTTGGGTTGGCAGCAAGGTAGAGACACAGTGAGGAAGTTAGCATTAGAGAAGTGAAATGAGTGGTCTGGGTTATAGTAGGAGAGTATTGAGGTGAAATAGGAGATGGCAAGGCAATTTATCACTTTAAAGCCAATGAGGATTTTTTTTTTTTTTTTGATGCAGAAGTGGATGGGCAACCACTGGAGTTTCTGGAGATGTGAGAAAATATATCCTGAATATTTTGTAGAAAAATGATCTGGGGAGCAGAGTGAAACATGGACTGGAGTAGGGAGAAGTCCTGAAGCCCAGACTCCAGTGGCAAAGATGGCAAACAGTGAGACCTGTGTCTAAAACCTCCAGGAACAAAAGCAGCACAAATTGCTGTTTTATTCATAGTATTGTCTCAGAGTGAAACATGGACTGGAGTAGGGACTGGTGCGGAGGCTGGGAGGCCATCAGGGAGGCTGACGCAGTAATCCGGGCAGGATAGGATGAATGATTATGATAAGATGGTAGCATTTTGGGTAGAGAGGAAAGAGTGGATTTTAGCGATGTGTGAAGGTGGGACCAACAGGATTTAATGATGGATTGAATACGTGGGTTGAATAAGAGAGAGGAGACAAGGACAAGGACAAGGCTACGGGCTTGTGAGACAGGAAAGATGGTGGCGCCTTGCTTTTCTCCTCACACCAAAGGAGCAAGCCTGAGTGGAGATACAGGAGGTATCAGAAAAGGAAATGAGGAGCTACCTCTGTGGATGCTGAAATAAAGAGCACAGAGAAGGAGCTCTGGCCATTCTGATCTGGAGAAGGGGATTGGGAATCCAGTGATGGTGTGGGGATGCTTGAGACAATATTGAGGCAGACTTCCTGGCACCCATTTTTAGGCAGCTTGCCAGGTTGTAGGTGGAGGTGACCACCTCTTACCTAATACTGCTTACCTCTTACCCTTGCTATAGCAGTCATATGTGCACAGTGGCAAAGACAGTGATTTTCACATAGGGAGAAACTAATTTGAATGATCATGTCAAGTGTATTTATCATGCTAGCTCATACTAAACCTGTGCACTAGAAATGTCGGTGGAAAAAGAAGTGATTAACATCAGTCTGCCCTCTGAGCAGTGCTAACATGAGTCAAATGAGATAAAATTGTGTTCTGGAGAGCCAGACAGGGGCCTTTTTGTTCATTGGTGCCCCTGTCTGGCTCTCAGGAACAAGTTGTACTTGTGCTGCTTTTTGTTCCTGGGGGTTCTAGACCCAGGTCTCACTCTTTGCCATTTTTGCCACTGGAGTCTGGGTTTCAGGACTTTGGGTGCCAGGCTCCTAGATCTATTTTTTGGTTTGGTCTTTATATCTTTTCATTCACTTGTATTTATTGAGCACTCACAATGTGCAGAGTACTGTACTAATCGCTTGAGAGAGTACATTACAACAATAAACAGACACATTCCCTGCCCACAAACGAGCTTACAATATAGAGGAGGGGAGAAGGACATTAATATAAATAAATAAATTACAGATATGGGCATAATTGCAGTGGGGCTTGGAGGGGGGATGAAAAAAGGAGCAAGTCAGAGATATGCAGAAGGGAGTGGGAGTAGAGGAAAGGGGGGCTTAGTCATGGAAGACCTCTTGTAGGATATCTGTCTGCAATAAGACTTTGAAAAGCGGGAGAGTATTTGTCAGTAGAATTTGAAGAAGGAGGGTGTTCCGGGCCAGAGGCAGCATGTGGGCAAGGGGTCAAAGGTGAGATAGGCGAGAGTGAGACACAAGGAGGTTAGCATTAGAGGAGTGAAGTGTGTGGGCTGGGTTATAGTAGGAGAGTAGCAAGGTGAGGTAGTAGGGGGCAAGGTGATTGAGTGCTTTAAAGACAAAGGTGAGGAGTTTTTGTTTTTTGTGGAGGCAGATGGAGAACCACTGGCTTTTCTTGAGGAATAGGGAAACAGGTCCTGAAAGCTTTTGTAGAAAAATGATTTGGGCAGCAGACTGAAGTATTGACTGGACTGGAATGGAGACAGGCAGGAGGTTGGGAGGTGAGCAAAGTGGTTGATGCAATAATCCAGGTGGAATGGGATGAGTAATTTTATTAACAGGGTAGCAGTTTGGATGGAGAGGAAAGGACAGATTCTAACAATGTTCAGGTGGGACAGACATGATTCAGTGATGGATTGAATATGTGTGTTGAATGAGAGAGAGGAGTCAAGGATATTGTCAAAGTTACGGTCTTGTGAGACAGAAAGGATGGTGGTGCTATGTAATAATAATAATGATAATATTTTTGGTATTTGTTAAGTGGTTACTATGTGACAAGCATTGTTCTAAGGGCTGGGTTTGATACAAGGTAATCAGGTTGTCCCATGTGAGGCTCACAGTTGTAATCCCCATTTTACAGATGAGGTAACTGAGACACAGAGAAGTTAAACTGCTTGCCTAAGGTCACACAACAGAAAAGTGGTAGAGGTGGGATTAGAACTCACGGCATCTGACTCCCAAGCCCGTGCTCTTTCCACTAAGCCATACTGCTAGTGATGAAGCAGCGTGGCTTAGTGGAAAAAGCATGGGCTTGGGAGTCAGAAGTCGTGGGTTCTAATACTAACTCCACCACTTGCCTGCTGTGTGACCTTGGGCAAGTCACTTAACTTCTCTGTGCTTCAGATACCTCATCTATAAAAATGGGGATTAAAAAAATGTGATCCCCACGTGGGACAATCTCAATACCCTGTATCTATCCCAGCGCTTGGAACATAGTAAGTGCTGAGCAAATACCATAATAATAATCATAATGAGAAAGTCAGGGGGAGAACAGGGTTTGGGTGGAAAGATAAGGAGTTTTGTTTTGGATATGTTAAGCTTGAGGTGATGGGGGGACATCCAAGTAGAAATGTCTTGAAGGCAGGAGGAAATGTGAGACTGCAGAGAGGGGGAGAGATCAGGGCTGGAGATGAAGATTTGTGTAACATTGCATAGGGGTGGTAGTTCAAGCTATGGGAGCGAATGAGTTCTCCAAGGAAGTGCGGTTAGATGGAGAATGGAAGGGGACCCAGAACTGGATCTTGAGGGACACCCTCCCCCCACCAGTAGAAGGTGGGAGGCAAAGGAGGAGCCTGTGAAGGAGACTGAGAATGAATGGATAGAGAGATAAGAGAACCAGGAGAGGACAGTTTCAGTGAAGCCAAGGTTGGATAACATTTCCAGGACTAGGGGGTTGAGACAGTGTTGAAGGGAGTTGAGAGGTTGAGGAAGATTCATTCATTCATTCATTCATTCATCAGTATTTATTGAGCGCTTACTATGTGCAGAGCACTGTACTAAGTGTTCGGAATGTACAATTCAGCAACAGATAGAGACAATCCATGCCCATTGATGGGCTTACAGTCTAATCGGGGGAGACAGACAGACAAAAACAATAGCAATGAATAGAATCAAGGGGATGTATATCTCATTAACAAAATGAATAGGGTAATAAAAATATATACAAATGAGCAAATGAGCACAGTGCTGAGGGGAGGGGAAGGGAGAGGGGGAGGAGCAGAGGGAAAGGGGGGAAAGGGGGCTTAGCTGAGGGGAGATGAAGAAGGGGGTGAGAGGCAGCAGAGGGAGCAGAGGGAAAAGGGTAAGCTCAGTCTGGGAAGGCCTCTTGAAGGAGGTGAGCTCTCAGTAGGGCTTTGAAGAGGGGAAGAGAGTGAGTTTGGTGGAGGTGAGGAGGGAGGGCATTCCAGGACAGCGGGAGGACATGGGCCAGGGGTCGACGGTGGGATAGGCGAGAACTGGGGACGGTGAGGAGGTGGGCGGCAGAGGAGCAGTGGATAGGCAACCACTGGAGGTATTTAAGAAGGGGAGTGACATGCCCAGAGCGTTTCTGCAGGAAGATGATCCGGGCAGTGGAATGAAGAATAGACTGGAGCGAGGAGAGACAGGAGGAAGGGAGATCAGAGAGAAGGCTGATACAATAATCCAGCCAGGATATTATGAGTGCTCATAATGTACCAGTAAAATAGTAAAAAACCAGTAATGTACCATATGTACCAGTAAAATAGCCGTTTGGATGGAGAGGAAAGGGCGGATCTTGTCGATATTATAAAGGTGAGACCGGCAGGCCTTGGTGACAGATTGGATATGTGGGGTGAATGAGAGAGCTGAGTCAAGGATGACACCAAGGTTGCGGGCTTGAGAGACGGGAAGGATGGTCATACCATCCACAGTGATAGGGAAGTCAGGAAGAGGACAGGGCTTGGGAGGGAAGATAAGGAGCTCAGTTTTGGACATGGTGAGTTTTAGGTGGTGGGCAGACAACCAGGTGGAGACGTTCTGGAGGCCGGAGGAGAGACGAGCCTGAAGGGATGGGGAGAGAACAGGGGCGGAGATGTACATTTGTGTGTCATCTGCATAGAGTTGATAGTTGAAGCCATGGGAGTGAATGAGTTCACCAAGGGAGTGCGTGTAGATGGAGAACAGAAGAGGGCCAAGAACTGACCCTTGAGGAACTCCTACAGTTAGAGGATGGGAGGGGGAGGAGGAGCCAGGGAAGGAGACTGAGAATGAACGGCCAGAAAGATGAGGAGAACCAGGAGAGGATGGATTCTGTGAAGCCAAGGTGAGCTAAGGTGTGGAGGAGAAGGGGATGGTTGACGGTGGCAAAGACAGATTGGGATAGAGTAGGAGCCATTGGCTTGGGCAAGAAGCAGGTCATGGGTGACCTTAGAGAGAGCAGTCTCAGTAGAGTGGAGGCGATGAAAGCCAGATTGGAGGGGGTCCAGGAGAGAACTGGAGTTAAGGAATTCTAGGCAGCGAGTGTAGATGACTCGTTCTAGGAGCTTGGAAAGGAAGGGTAATAGGGAGATAGGGCAATAACTGGAAGGGGAAGTGGGGTCGAGAGAGACTAAGCGCTTAGTCCAGTGCTCCGCACACAGTAAGCGCTCAATAAATAAGATTGAATGAATGAATGAATATGATTGACTGAGAGATTAAGCCCTTACTACAGCGCTCTGCACACAGTAAGCGCTCAATAAATACAATTGGATGAATGAATGAATACATTTGACTGAAATTAATCACTTAGGAAAGCGCTCTGCACACAGCGCTCAATAAATATGATTGAATTAATGAAGGAATAGGATTGATTGATTGAGATGAAGCGCTTAGTCCAGTGTTTCGCACATAGTAAGTGCTCAATAAATACGACTGGATGAATGAATGAATGAAACTGACCCATCGAGATCAAGAGCTAAATCCAGTGTTTTGCACATAGTAAGCGCTCAATAAAAACTATTGCATGAATGAATTAATATGCTTAATCCAGTGCCCCGCACACAATAAGCGCTCAATAAATACAATTGCATGAATGAATGAATAAGATTAACGGAGACTAAGCGCTTAGTTCAGCGCTCCGCACACAGGAAGCGCTCAATAAATGAGACTAGATGAATGAATGAATGAATGAATGAATAAATAAGACTGACCGATCATTTGAGATCAAGGGGTTAGTCTAGTGTTCTGCGCACAGTAAGCGCTCAATAAATACGATTGCATGAATGAATGAATGAATGAATACTGTTGACCGATTGATTAAGCGCTTAGTCCAGTGCTCCGTATACAATAAGCGCTCAATAAATTCGATTGAATGGATACGATTAACCAATCGATTATTGTTATTAATAATAATGATGATGGCATTTGTTAAGTGCCTACTATGTGCAAAGCACTGTTCTATGTGCCGGGGAGGACCCAAGGTGATAAGATTGTGATGAGATGAGACCGTGGGTCTCACGGTCTCAGTGGAAAGAGACCGGGCTTGGGAGTCAGAGGTCATGTGTTCGAATTCCAGCTCTGCCACCTGTCAGCTGTGACTGTGGGCAAGTCACTTAACTTCGCTGTGCCTCAATGACCTCATCTGGAAAATGGGGATTAACTGTGAGCCCTACCTGATTGTATCTACCCTAGCGCTTAGATCAGGGCTCTGCACAAATACCAAATACCAAATCTTAACAAATACCAACATTATTATTATTACTATTATTTTCCAGAGGAGGTCACCGAGGCCCAGATAAATGAAGGGACTGGCCCCAAGTCCCCCAGCCGCCACGGAGCAGCTGCGGGATGGGCTTCGGAATTTGAACCCACGACCTCTGCCTCTCCAGCCCGGGGCTCTTCCCGCTGGATTTCTATCTGTTGCCGAATTGTATATTCAAAGTGCTTAGTACAGTGCTCTGCACTTAGTAAGCGCTCAATAAATACTATTGAATGAATGAATGAATAGATTAAGCGCTGTCCCCCTTTGGAAATAATAATAATTCATTCATTCATTCAATAGTATTTATTGAGCGCTTACTATGTGCAGAGCACTGTACTAAGCGCTTGGGATGAACAAGTCGGCAACAGATAGAGACAGTCCCTGCCGTTTGACGGGCTTACAGTCTAATCGGGGGAGACGGACAGACAAGAACAGTGGCACTAAACAGCGTCAAGGGGAAGAACATCTCGTAAAAACAATGGCAACTAAATAGAATCAAGGCGATGTACAATTCATTAACAAAATAAATAGGGTAACGAAAATATATACAGATGAGCGGACGGGTACAGTGCTGTGGGGATGGGAAGGGAGAGGTGGAGGAGCAGAGGGAAAAGGGGAAAATGAGGCTTTAGCTGCGGAGAGGTAAAGGGGGGATGGCAGAGGGAGTAGAGGGGGAAGAGGAGCTCAGTCTGGGAAACGCCTCTTGGAGGAGGTGATTTTTAAGTAAGGTTTTGAAGAGGGAAAGAGAATCAGTTTGGCGGAGGTGAGGAGGGAGGGCGTTCCAGGACCGCGGGAGGACGTGACCCAGGGGTCGACGGCGGGATAGGCGAGACCGAGGGACGGCGAGGAGGTGGGCGGCAGAGGAGCGGAGCGTGCGGGGTGGGCGGTAGAAAGAGAGAAGGGAGGAGAGGTAGGAAGGGGCAAGGTGATGGAGAGCCTTGAAGCCTAGAGTGAGGAGTTTTTGTTTGGAGCGGAGGTCGATAGGCAACCACTGGAGTTGTTTAAGAAGGGGAGTGACATGCCCAGATCGTTTCTGCAGGAAGATGAGCCGGGCAGCGGAGTGAAGAATAGACCGGAGCGGGGCGAGAGAGGAGGAAGGGAGGTCAGAGAGAAGGCTGACACAGTAGTCTAGCCGGGATATAACGAGAGCCCATAATAGTAAGGTAGCCGTTTGGGTGGAGAGGAAAGGGCGGATCTTGGCGATATTGTAGAGGTGAAACCGGCAGGTCTTGGTAACGGATAGGATGTGTGGGGTGAACGAGAGGGACGAGTCAAGGATGACACCGAGATTGCGGGCCTGCGGGACGGGAAGGATGGTCGTGCCATCCACGGTGATGGAGAAGTCTGGGAGCGGACCGGGCTTGGGAGGGAAGATGAGGAGCTCAGTCTTGCTCATGTTGAGTTTTAGGTGGCGGGCCGACATCCAGGTGGAGACGTCCCGGAGGCAGGAGGAGATGCGAGCCTGAAGGGAGGGGGAGAGGACAGGGGCGGAGATGTAGATCTGCGTGTCATCTGCGTAGAGATGGTAGTCAAAGCCGTGAGAGCGGATGAGTTCACCGAGGGAGTGAGTGTAAATGGAGAACAGAAGAGGGCCAAGAACTGACCCTTGAGGAACTCCAACAGTTAAAGGATGGGAGGGGGAGGAGGCTCCAGCGTAGGAGACCGAGAATGATCGGCCAGAGAGGTAAGAGGAGAACCAGGAGAGGACAGAGTCCGTGAAGCCAAGGTGAGATAAGGTATGGAGGAGGAGGGGATGGTCGACAGTGTCAAAGGCAGCAGAGAGGTCAAGGAGGATCAGAATGGAGTAGGAGCCATTGGATTTGGCAAGAAGGAGGTCATGGGTGACCTTAGAGAGAGCAGTCTCGGTAGAGTGGAGGGGACGGAAGCCAGATTGGAGGGGGTCTAGGAGAGAATGGGAGTTAAGGAATTCTAGGCATCGATTGTAGACGACTCGTTCTAAGATTTTGGAAAGGAAGGGTAGTAGGGAGATAGGACGATAACTGGAGGGGGAAGTGGGGTCAAGAGCGGGTTTTTTTAGGATGGGGGAGACGTGGGCGTGTTTGAAGGCAGAGGGGATGGAGCCCATGGAGATTGAGTGGTTAAAAATAGAAGTTAAGGAAGGGAGGAGGGCAGGGGCGATGGTTTTAAGAAGGTGAGAGGGAATGGGGTCCGAGGCGCAGGTGGAGGGGGTGGCACTTGCGAGGAGGGAGGAGATCTCCTCTGAGGATACTGCAGGGAAGGATGGGAAAGTAGGGGAGGGGGTTGTTGGGGGGAGGGGAGAGGCGGAGGGGTGACTTTGGGGAGCTCAGACCTGATCGTGTTGATTTTCGTGAGGAAATAGGTGGCCAGATCATTAGGGGTGAGAGATGGGGGAGGGGGAGGAACAGGGGGCCTAAGGAGAGAGTTAAAGGTCCGGAACAATCGGCGGGGGTGACGGGCATGGGTGTCGATGAGGGAGGAGAAGAAGCTTTGCCTGGCGGAGGAGAGGGCAGAGTTAAGGCAGGAAAGGATAAATTTGAAGTGTGTGAGGTCGGCTCGGTGCTTGGACTTTCGCCAGCAGCGCTCAGCAGCTCGAGCATAGGAGCGTAGGAGGCGGACGGAGGAGGTGATCCGGGGCTGTGGGTTAGTGGAGCGAGAGCGGCGGAGGGAAAGGGGGGCGAGAGAGTCGAGATGAGTAGAGAGGGTGGAGTTGAGAGCGGAGACCCGATCGTCGAGAGTGGGAAGAGAGGACAGGGCTGCAAGGTGAGGAGAGATGCTATTGGAAAGACGGATGGGATCGAGAGAGCGGAGGTCTCTGTGGGGCAGTAGCGAAGATTTGCAGGGGGAGGGAGTGTGAGAGATGAGGCAGGTGAGAAGGTTATGGTCAGAGAGAGGGATTTCAGAGTTGGTGAGGGAGGAGATAGTGCAGCGGTAGGAGATGACGAGATAGAGGGTGTGACCGAGTCGGTGAGTGGGCGCGGTATGGTGGAGGAGGAGGTTGGCAGAGTCGAGGAGGGATAGCAGGCGGGCGGCAGAGGAGTCGTCGGGTACATCCGTATGGATGTTGAAGTCTCCAAGGATCAGAGTGGGCAGAGAGAAGGAGAGGAGGAAGGTGAGAAAGGGGTCAAGGTGGTTGAAGAAGTCGGAGGTGGGACCGGGAGGTAGGTAGATGATGGCGACAAGTAACTGGAGTGGGTGGTAGAGGAGAATGATATGGGCTTCGAAGGAGGGGAAGGAGAGGGAGGGGGGAGGAGGGATAGTGCGGAAGCGGCAACGGGGCGAGAGGAGGAAGCCGACGCCTCCTCCCTTACCGGTGAGTCTGGGGGAGTGGGAGGAGAGGCCGCCGCTGGAGAGAGCGGCGGCGGAGACCGTGTCTTCGGGAGAGAGCCACGTCTCCGAAAGGGCGAGGAGGAGGAGAGAGCGGGAGAGGAAAAGGTCATGGATGAAAGGTAGCTTGCCTGTAATAGAGCGGGGGTTCCAGAGGCCACACTTGAAAGTAGCTGTGGGTGCAAGGGGAGGAGGGGGGGGAGGGCGGGGGGAGGGGAGGGTTTGGATGGGAAGGAGGTGGCGGGGCCCTGGACGAGGAGAGGGGGATGAGGGGTGGCGGTGGGACAAGAGGACTGGGATGGGGCATGGGTGGGGAAGAGAGAAGGGGGGAGGGGGTGAAGAGGGGGTTTGGTGGGGGGAAGAGTAGGGGGAGGGGGAAGAGGGGTAGCGCTGGTAAAGTGGGGTTCTAGGGCGGGAGAGAGGAGGGGGGAGGAGACAGAGGAGAGAGCGGGAAAGAGCTGAGCGAGAGAGGGGAAGGGGAAGGGGAAGGGGAGGATAGGAAGGGGCGGGAGGGGGGGGGGGAGGGACATGGCGAGGCCAGAGAGGTGGGTGGCAGCACTGACAACAATAAACAGTAATAAACGAAATCGGTAATATAGCAACATGATACAATATGATACAATACAGTGGTGCTAATATAGCAACATGATACAGTATGATACAATATAGTCGTGTTAATAAAAGGGGTGATGATCAGGGTCGGGGGTAGACTCGATTAAGGGGCGACCTGATCAAATTCAAAGTCTGACGACAATAAACAATGACAAGCGAGATCGCTAATATAGCAACATGCTACAGTAAGGCACACTACAATAGTGTTAATAAGCAGGCGATGACCAGGGTCGGGGGACGAGCCGACCCTACCCGATCAGACTCAAAGTCAAGCGGCCAGCGGCCGAGAGAGTCCCAGAGCTCATGACCAAATAACTCTGTGGCGGCGGGGGGGCCCTGAGGTTGTCCGGGGTGGGTGGCGGCCGTGGGTGGCGGCTGTGGGCGGTGGCTAAGGTAAGGTAACATGGTGAGAACAAGGACGTCGTCGCCCGGGGCGGGGGCGGGAGGGATGAATCACCTCAAGAGGGAAGAGGGAGTGAGGCCTTCCCAAAATGGCCGCCTCAGGCAGAGTGGGGGCTTCCCAAAATGGCCGCCTCGGGTGGAGTGGGGGAGCGGTTGGGGAGCACAATGTCCCCGGGCCCGAGCAGGGGGACACAATGTTCCCCGAGGACACAATGTCCTTGGGGCCGAGAAGGGGAGCACAATGTCCCCAGGATCGAGAAGGGGAGCGCAATGTCCCCGGGCCCGAGCGGGGGGGGGGGGGGGGGGGGGGGTGGACTGGAAGCTGGTGGCTGGGGGTCTGTGGGGGCGAAGATCCGTAGTGTCGGAGTTCCCGAGCGGGGGTGCGGAGATCCAGGTTGTGAAAGGCTGAGGCGGGCGTGGGTCCGCACGGTCCGAGGCTCAGCTCCCCGGTGGAGGCGGAGGAAGCGCAGATGAGTCAGCGAGCGGTAGGCGAAGGGGGGCTTGTCGGGAATCGGGGCAGGGGCCGGGTGGGCCGAGGGTGCGCCTCAGGGGAGCAGAGATCCCGAGCCCACGAGGTAATGGCTCCAAGGGTCCGGGCGATGACAAGGCTCAGCTTCCGGGAGAGGGGGATGGTCTCGGCGTGGATGAGTCGGCGGTCGGCGGCCAAAAAGCCGCTAAAGTCGGCGGTCGGTGGCCAAAAGGCTGCTAAAGAGCTAGGCTGGAAACGGGGGGCAGGCAGCCCAAGGAACCACCGCCTGGGAGGAGAGCTCCAGAGTCCATGTGGTGGTCGATTCGGCTGGGAAGAGGGGGCCCGGCGGTCTGAGACTTACCCCCAGGGGAGCAGAGATCCCGGGCCCACGTGTTGTTGGTATTTGTTAAGTGCTTACTATGTGCCAAGCGCTGATCTAAGCGCTGGGGTAGATACAGGGTCATCAGGTTGTCCCACGTGAGGCTCACAGTCTGCATCCCCATTTTACAGATGAGGTCACTGAGGCACCGAGAAGTCAATTGACTGGCCCAAAGTCACCCAGCGGACAGGTGGCGGAGGCGGTAATCGAACCCATGACCTCTGACTCCTAAACCCGGGCTTTTTCCACTGAGCCACGCTGCCTGGCCCCCAAGTTGCTCCAGGGCCGCCCCCTCATTCATTCATTCATTCATTCATTCATTCATTCATTCATTCATTCAATCAATTGTAGTTCTGGAGCGTCTATGTGCGGAACCCTGGACGAAGCGCTGGGCACGGACGATCCGGCAACAGAGAGAGACCGACAACGGGCTTACGACCTGAGCCGGGGGGAGACTCCCCTTCCCCTCCCCCTCCTCCCGCAGCCGCAGCCTTGTCCCCCGCAAGCTCAGAACAGTGCTTTGCACATAGTAAGCGCTTAACAAATGCCATCACCAAGATCATCCCGAGCAGAGCGGCGCCCCGCCCCGCCCCCGGACCCCTCAACGGGACGTTGGAGGTGCTCTTGCTGCAGGTCCAACCTCCGCCGCCAGGGAGCGCGCTGAGCTGCACCCCTTCGCCCGACGCCCCCGCTCTCTCCCTGGCCGATGTGCGCATGCTCTGCTCCTCACCCTTGCCCCCTCCGGCCCTGGGTGATGTGCGCATGCTCCGCAACTGACCCTCACCCTCCCCCCCCCGACGATGTGCGCATGCTCCGCTTCTCGCCCTCGCCCCCTCCTCTCTCTCAGAGCCCGCTCACCTCGGCACTGGTGTGGGCGAGGCCTCAGGTGCTGAAGCATCTAATACTGTTACTATTAATAACAGTTATTAATATTAATAAGTATAAGAATTCATTAATAATTCTTAATGATTAGTAATATTAACAATAATAATGGTACTTCTTAAATTCTGACTTTGGGCCCAACATTACCCTAAGCGCCTCAGGTAGATACAAGTTAATCAGGAAGGACGCAATCCCTCTCCCACATGGGGCTCACACTCATCCCCATTTCACAGAGGTGGTAACTGAGGCACAGAGAAGTGACTTGCGCAGGGTCACAGAGCAGATATGTGGTGGAGCCGAGATTAGAACCCTGGCGGTGGGCAATTTAGTCCGCCCCGAGAGGGAGAAGGGGAAGGGAAAATGGGGTAAATTGGAGAGGAGGAGAGGCCAACTTGCAAGATGAACTGCCCTATTTCGGACCAAGACGGGTCAACTGTAATCGCTGGCCAGGGAGGCCGTGTGGTGCAGCCAGGGTAAGGGGGAGCAAAGAGGCACAGAGATCGGGGGGCATGATGGGCACATGAGAGGAGAGGACCTAAAGGCTACCACTAAGCTGGCCCTATTTCTTTTTGAGAAGCCCTGTCCTCCACCAACAAGTAGCTAATAACAATTGTAGTGTTGGTTAAGAGTTTATGTGCCGGGCACTTTACTAAGCGCCGGGGTAGATTCATTCATTCAATAGCATTTATTGAGCGCTTACTATGTGCAGAGCACTGTACTAAGCGCTTGGAATGTACAAATCGGTAACAGATAGAGACAGACGGGCTTACAGTCTAATCGGGGGGAGACAGACAAAAACGATAGCAATAAATAGAATCAAGGGGATGAACACCTCATTAAAACAATAGCAAATAAATAGAATCAAGGTGATGTACATCTCATTAACAAAATAAATAGGGTAATGAAAATATATTCAGTTGAGCAGACGAGTACAGTGCTGAGGGGAGGGGAAGGGAGAGGGGGAGGAGCAGAGGGAAAGAGGAGTGGAAGCCAGCTGCAGGAATGTATGTAAGAGGGAGAGTGTCAGAGGGATCCTTAATATGATGATTAAAAGTAACTGAGTTGAATACAAGAAAGAAAGGGATGGGGTAGGGAAGAAGAGAAAAGAAAGGAAAAAAACCCACTTAGGTTCCTTAACTGTAGAGATTGGCCCTCAACAGCCAAGTGATCCACAGGCTTTGTGTCACTGATAACTCTGAAAACCAGTACAGACAACGAGTCAGGTTAAAGCAGTGTAGCCACACGTTGACAATTAACAGATGAGTCATCCTAGCCTCCAAACCCCCAACCCAAAACAGCCCCCTACCTCTCTACATACCACATCTCAAAACAAGTGCCCACATCCCCCACCCACGATCAACATTGCAAACCCCACCCCACACCTCAGAGCAACATCCCTTAGATAGATAAAAGATAGTAGGGCCAGACACAGTCCATGTCCCACATAGGATTCCCAGTCTCAATCCTCCATTTTGCAGATGCGAGAACTGAGTCACAGAGAAGTGAAGTGACTTCCCCGAGGTCACACAGTGGATAAGTAGTAGAGTAGGGATTAGAAGCAAGATCCTTCTGACTTCCAGGCCCAGAGTCTATCCACTCTAACATCTAACATCGTGTAGGGTTTTCAGGAAGAGGTTGGCACAGCCTGAGACAGAGAAGGCCTCCCTGGGTGGCCCAAACCTCCCTTCCATCACCCCCCAAAAACTCTCTGAGAGTCCTCAGGGCAGGGATGTCCCTAGGCATCCCTGGGCTCGGGGTACTGCTGCAAAGCTCTGGAAACTTGTGTGTGTGTGTGTGTGTGTGTGCTATTTTTAAAGTGCTTACTATGTGCTGGGCACTGCACTGACTAATGAGGTTGATACAAGCTAATCAGGCTGGACACAGTCCCTGTTCCACATGGTGCTCACAGTCTTAATCCCCATTTTATAGATAACTGAGACAAAGAGAAGTTAAGTGACTTATCCAAGGTCACTGAGCAGACCACAAGCACCACAGCACCTCACTGAGCCACTCCCCCCAGCCAAATACATACCTCAGACATGAAAAAAGAGCCTCTACCATGAAGTGCCTCAAAAGTTATATTCAACCTGTGCATTGTTCTTTCCATGGAAACATTTAATAAAATGCAAAATATTTAGTCTCTGTGAAGGGAAGCAAGCCAGCCTACATGGCCAGGTAGGTCACAATGGGCAATGTCAGCATCTTTCAATCCTATTCTCTGGGACGAATGGCCATGCCTGAGGGGGACACAGTCAGAAACTGGACAGGTAGACCACAGATGAATTCCCTTTTCAGTCCATTCATCAATGATTAGACTGCTGTCCCAAACGCCACACATTATGAGTATGCAAATGCTCCAGGGGTGCCCCTTTCTCTGGGTCAGAAGCAATCAATCGATCCATCAGTGGAATTTCTTGAGCGCTTACTGTGTGCAGAGCACTTGTCTAAGCGTTTGGGAGAGTACAATACAAGGAAGTTGGTGGACACGTTACATGCCCGTGAGGAGCTTACAGTCTAGAAGCAGCAGGGAGAGCAGGAGAACAGGGTGGCGGGGAGATCTAAAGTGGGAGGGGTGCAGCGCCCCGGAAGAAAAATACATGAAGGGATGCAACAGATTTGCGTGGCTGCTTTTTCAAAACAATTATGAACCGGGGGAAAGAAAAATCCTCTTCAAGATCAAACTGTGTTTGGAGAAAGTCTTCAAATACCAGAATCCTGTAGAACCTTTAGAAGGGACTTGCAAAGATTATCAGGGCCAACTCCCTAAGTCTGGAAAGGAGAATAATGATATAACCAAAGAGCCTATTCTTTTCTTAAGGATGCCTTGGGATGGAGAACCTTGACACTTTTCCTCATGTCACCTCAAGCTTAAGATGTTCAAAACAGAACTCCTTATCTTCCTACCAAACCCTGTCCTCCCTGTCACTTTCCCATCACTGTAGATGGCACCACCATCCTACCTGTCTCACAAGCCCAGAACCTTGGCGTTATCCTTAACTCCTCCCTCTCATTCAACCCATATAGTCAATCCATCACCAAATCCTGTCGGTCCCATCTTCACAACATCACTAAAATCCTCCCTCCAAACTCCTACCACGTCAATACAGACAGAGTCCTTCTTACACATGGGGCTCCCAGTGTAAATAGAAGGGAGCAGTTACAGAGATGTACATAAGTGCTGTAGGGCTGAGGGAGGGGTGAATAAAGGGAGCAAATCCAAGTGCAAAGGTGACACGGAGGGAAGTGAGAGAAGAGGAAATGAGGGCTTAGTTGGGAAAAGCCTCTTAGAGGAGATGTGCCTTCAAGAGGCTTTGAAGCTAGGGAGAGTAATTGTCTGTAGGATACGAAGAGGGAGGGCATTCCAGGCCAAAAGCAGGATGTGGGCGAGAGGTCGGTGTTGAGATAAATGAGATTGAGATACAGTGAGTAGATTGGCATTAGATGAGTGCAGCGTGTGGGCAGGGTCATAGCAGGAGATCAGCGAGGGGAGACAGGAGGGGTAAGCTGTAAATCAGATGGTAAGGACTTTCTGTCTGATGCGGAAGTGGATGGGCAACCACTGGAGTTTCTTGAGGAGTCGGGGGAAATATGGACTGAATGTCTTTGTAGAAAAATGATCTGGGCAGCAGATTGAAATATGGACTGGAGTGGAGACACAAGAGGTTGGGCAGTCAGCAAGGAGGCGGATAGAGTAATCAAGGTGGGTTAGGTTAAGTGCTTGGATTGACACGTTAGCAGTTTGATAGAGAGGAAAGGGCAGAGTTTAGCAATGTTGTGAAGGTGGAATCAACAGGATTTAGTGACAGATTGATTATGTGGGTTGAATCTGTAGAATGGGGATTAAGACCACGAGCCCCATGTGGGACAGGGACTATGTACATCCCAAGGAACCCAGAGAAACAGCATGGCTTAATGGAAAGAGAATGGGCTTAGGAGTCAGAGGTCATTGGTTCTAATCCCTGCTCCGCCACTTGTCAGCTGTGTGACTTTGGACAAGTCACTTAACCTCTCTGTGCCTCATCTGTAAAATGGGGATTGAGACTGTGAGCCCCACGTGGGACACCCGAATAACCTTATATCTACCCCAGCACTTAGTACTTGGAACATAGAAAGCACTTAACAAATTTTATTATTATTGTTATTATTAATGAGAGAGAGAAGTCAAGGATAAACTCAAGGTTACGGGCTTTTGAGACAGGAAGGTGCTGTCTACACTGGAGGGAAAATCACAGGTAGAGCAGGGTTTGGGTGGGAAGGTAAGAAGTTCTGTTTTGGACATGCTAGGTTTGACGTTGTGTTATGCTATGTTAAGTTATTTGCCCAAATTTATACAACAGGCAAGTGGTGGAGCCAGGATTAGAACCCAGGAGTTCTGACTCCCAGGCCCATGTTTTTTCCACTAGATCATACTGCTACTTAGAAGAATCTTACTTTAATTTTCAATTTACATTCCCTCTATTGGGGAATTCATCCATTCTCTGGTTTCAACTACCACCTCTCTATGGGTGACTCTTAAATCTACCTTCAGTTCCAGTTAGCATGGACCTGGGAGTCAGAAGATTCTGAGTTTTAATTCCAGCTCTGCCACTTGTCTGCTCTGTGAACTTGGGCAAGTCACTTAACTTCTCTGTGCCTCAGTAACCTCTTCTGTAAATTGGGGATTAAAACTGTAGGCCTAAAGTGGGACACGGACTGTGTTCAACCTGGTTAGCTTGTATAATAATGTTGGTATTTGTTAAGTGCTTACTATGTGCAGAGCACTGTTCTAAGCGCTGGGGTAGATACAGGGTAATCAGGTTGTCCCACATGAGGCTCACAGTCTTAATCTCCATTTTACGGATGAGGGAACTGAGGCACAAAGAAGTTAAGTGACTTGCCCACAGTCACACAACTGACAAGTGGCAGAACTGGGATTCAAACCCATGACATCTGAATCCCAAGCCCGTGCTCTTTCCATCTACCCCAGTACCCCAGTACCATGCCTAGCAAATAGAAAGTGCTTAACAAATACCATAAAAAAAATAGTTTGGTAGAGGGGCGTGGAATTTGGGCACAGACTCTTTCCGAGATGCCAGGATAAATAAATTTATAAAACGGCTGATAACAGGACTGGAGATTTTATTAAACTACCCATTGTTAATCAGTTAATCAATGGTATTAATTGAGCAGTTATTGTGAGCAGAACACAGTACTAAGTACTTGGGGGAATTCAATAATACAATATCCAACCTGATTAACTTGTATCTACCTCAGTGCTTCTTACTGTTCCTGGCACATAGTAAGCTCTCTATAAATACCACTGAAAAAAAGACTTCCCGAACTAAGCTTTCATTTCTTCTTCTCCCACTTCCTTCTGCGATGCTCTTGCACTTTCATCCTTTATTCACTCCTCCATCGCCCTCACAGCACTTTTGTACATATCTGTAATTTATTTATTTATATTAATATCAATCTCCTTGAGAATATAAGATCATTGTTGGCAGGGAATGTGTGTACCAACTCTGTTTTAACGCACATTCCGGAGTGCTTATTTCAGTGCTCTGCACAAGGTAAGCTCTTAGTATTTATGCTTGACTGATTGATTGATTTATCAGTCATCTACCTATTTCAAGCAAGGTTCCAATGGGATTATTTTTCCTTCCCAAACCCCGAAAAGTCTCAGGTGAATATTAAAAACTGGAGTGAATGAGAATAAAAAGGAAAAGGACTCTTTTTACAATTCACACCCTATGTAAGCCCTAAACAGAGGCTAATGTTTTCGCTTCTTTGTTCTGCAGTTAATCAGCTGAGAAGATGAATCAGAAAAGATCAGTGATATTTTATACAGTCCAACCTGTGCCACTGTGTTGTACATGTTACCTTGCTGAAAATCACTGTGAATGAATATCAGAGGTCAAGATGATGAGGTAGGAATGATATTGAGCATAGCTTCTAAAAACCCTCTATTTCAAGAGGCCCCATTTATTTTGTCCCAAATGTATAGGACTTTCCCTTTTATATGTAAAACCTTTACAATCACAATGGTAACAGTAATAATGATGATGGTGATGATAATAATAATAATCATTAAGCAGTTAATATGAACCAAACCCTTTACTAAGCCCTGGGATATATACCTAAAAGGCTCATAGTTTAAGGGGGAAGGAAAAACAGATATTGATTTCCAGTTTAACAAATGAGGGAACTGAGGCAGAGCAGTTAAATTATTTGCCCAATGTAACAGAGTAGGTAAGTGGAGGAGCTGGAATTACAACCCAGGACCTCCTAACATTTATATTCTTTCCACTAGGCAACCCTGCTTTTCTACGTACCTGCGTGTATGTGCATCTGAGTCTTATATGACTATATGAATCTGTAGATTGCTTGATAAAAGAGTGAGGGTTGTGGGTTGAGGAAGTAGCAGGTGAAGAGAGCAGATATGTTAACTGGAGAAAGCTGGTGGAGAGTTTTGAAGCTAGTGATAAAGAGTTTTTGCTACATAAGGAGGGAGAAGGCAGTCATTACAAGTTTATAGGAGTGCAGCATGTGCTAAGCTTTACTGTAGGAAGATTATCTATGTCAGAACTGAAGGGGTAAGAGGCTGTAGCCAGTGATATTGACGAGTAAACTGGCACAGTACTCTAATCATGATATGATAGGAGTTAGACCAGGGTGATAGTGTTTAGGTCGAAAGCAGTAGATAGATTTGGGAAATGTTACGGAGAATCAACAAGCTTTAGCTGAAGACTGAATATGAAGGCTGAAAGACAGGGAATCATCTAAGATGATACCAGAATTGTGACTTCCTGGGACAGGAATGGTGTGGGTGTTATCAAGAGAAATAAGGATTTTAGGTAAGAAGCTGAGAAGTTCCCATTTGAGTTTGTGTGGTTGGTGGAACAGCCCTGTACTTATGTCACAGGAAGGAGGAAAAACAGGTTTGGAGATTCTGTGAGAGGTCAGGGTTGGAGAAGTAGATTTGGGAGTCTTTCACAGAAAGGTGAGCTGGGGAAATGGGAGACCGAGGAGAAGGTGAAAATCTGATGACTTTCATAGGTCCCACCTGAATTTAGTTGATACTGAACTGTGTAGAACTGTGTAGACAGAGATAAATGTATACAGGGCCAAACAACAGTGGCGACAGGAGAGATTTAGTAGTGTTCTGGGAGATGCTAGAGTGAATGGAAGGATTGAATTCAGGAGAGTCAGTTTCTCAGTACTTCAATCTGTCTCCCTCGGTGAAATCCAGATCAGTCAGGCAGGCAATAGTATTTATTGAATGTTTATAGTGTGCAGAACACTGTACTAAACACTATGGAGAGTACAATATAACAATAAACACATTCCCTGCCCACAGTGAGTTTACAGTCCCGAGGAAGAGAAAAACATTAATATAAATAAATAAATTACAGATATGTACAAAAGTACTGTGGGAATGGAAAGGGGGATGAATAAAGGAAGGAAGTCAGGATGTCACGGAGGGAGTGGGAGAAGAGGAAGGGAGGGCTTAGTAAGGGAAGGCCTCTTGGAAGAGATGTGCCTTTAATAAGGCTTTGAAGGTGGGGAGAGTAAGTGCCTGTTGGATATGAGGAGGGAGAGCATTCCAGGCCAGAGGCAGGACACGGGTGAGAGGTCGAGAGTGAGATAGACGAGATTGAGGTACAGTGAGAAGGTTAACATTAGCGGAGCAGAATGTGTGCACTGGGTTGAATAGTATAGTGAAGTGAAGTAGGAGGGGGCAAGGAGATTGAATGCTTTAAAGCCAATGGTGAGGAGTTTTTTGTTTGATGCAGAGGTGGATGGACATCCAGGTCATCTTCAAGGGATACCTGTGTCTTTCAGAGTCTTCCACATTCAGGCAGGAGCATAACAAATGTTCCTGGTGTGAAGAGGGTTTGCAGAGAGCATCAGAGTCTGTAGACCTTTACCTGAAAAATTTACCTTAGGAACTAGATGATTCTTGTGTCACAGGTGAGCAGCACAAAAGGGCTGAGAGTGGTATAGCCATTGAACACAGATGTGTTAGCATTAGAAAGGGAGGCATCATTCTTCATGGTTGTCCCTAGAAACATGGAGAGGATGAAATCTCCAAAGTAAAAGGACACAAAGCAGGTAACCAGCAGTGTGATAGTTTGGGTGGCTTGTCTCTCTGGGGAGTTCTCGGAGGAGAGGTGGAAGCTGTGGAGATGTTGGACTTGGTGGTGATGTTGGAGAAGAAGGACCATGTGACCGCTGAAGCAGCTTATAAGCCCCTTAGAAAGGACATCACGGAGAGTCATGAGGATGAGAATCAGGCTCTGAGGAAAGTGTTGATGGGCACAATCAAACAATTGGCATGAATGTGGTGACATTGTAGGAAATGATTAATTGGAAGAGAAGGTTGATGCTTATCAGCAGGTTGAGGATCCACAAGCTGACTGACCCGGGGAAGATGAGTTTTGGGATGCTAACTTTGAGCTGGAATAGGTGGGAGTTGCTGGGACTGATGGTGATAGCCTGAAGGACGCTCAGCAAGCAGGTGGTGTAGATGGAGAGGCCACTGCTCACGTAGCTCAGGTAGGAGAGAATCACACACCCAAAATCGCTGTGGATGAGCTGCAGCCCGAACATCTCAGCTGCTGTGATGATTCCCCCGGGGAGTAACGTCAAGATATGGACCAGGGCCAGGTGAATGATGATAAGATCTGTGGACTTTGCTTTGAGACCCAGGAGGAACATGGAAAAATATAGTCCGAAGAGGAGGGAGTTGGCCACAATGCCCAATCCACTCTGGGAGAGAAAACAGATGCTTTTGATTACATCAGTGCTCATCATTTCCAGGAACAAATTTCTGTAATGATGCTGGAGGAAAGTGGATGGCACAGACACTATGAAAACAATTGGTTGTCAAGCATCTGGATCCTGGAAAAAAAGGCAAAGGATCTAAAATAAATTAAGAGATCATTCAGTCAAGATGGTATTCAAGTTTCTATGTGCTGAGCCTTCAGGGGTTGATGGGAGTGATTAAGGGCAGAACGTATTTGTCAGTCAATCAGTGGTAAATAAATTAATGGGATTTGTTGGATGCTTACTATATGCGCAGTATTATATTAAGTGCTTGTGGGAGTACAATAGAGTAGGTAGACAGGATCCCTGCCCTCAAGAAGCTTACAGTCTATTAAGGGAGACAAATGTTAAAATACATTACAGGTAAGGTAAGTAACAGAGTAGAAAGAGGTTTACCTGAGTGCTGTGGAATTAAAGTGAGTACCCAAGTGCATAGGAGGACAGAATGAAGAAGACAGGATGAAGGAGGAAAAGACAGAATGAAGAGGAGAAGACAGAATGAAGATGAAGAAGACAGAATGAAAAAGGAGGAAGGAGAGGAGGATGAGGAGGGGAAGAATAATGGTATTTGCTAAACATTTATGTTATGTGCCAAGCACTGTATTAAGCACTAGGGTTTATACAAAAGCATCAGGTCAGACATAGTCCTTGTCCTACGTGTAGCTCATAATTTAGAGGGGAGAGAGAAAAGGAATTTCATTATACTGATGAATAAACTGAGGTACAGAGAAGTTACATAATTTGCCCAAGGTTGTGACACAGAAAGCAAATTTTGGAGCTAGCATTAGAACCCAGGTCCTCTGACTCCTTGGCCTTTCTCTTCCCACTAGGTACAGAATAGAAAGAAAATGGACTAGAGAGATGAGACACTAGTCAGACAAGGTTTCCTGGAAGACATATGATTTTAGTGGGGCTTCGAAAATGGGGAAGTGATGGTGTGTAGGACATTAAGCAGGAAGGAGTTCCAGGCAGGAGTGAGGGCATTAGCAAGGGGCTGATGGTGCCTGGGATGAAATTGAGACACAGTAAGTAGCTTGGTGTTACAGAAGTGGCTTGTGTGAGTTAATCGGTAGAGGGAGAGAAATGAAGATTAGGTGTGGAAAGTTGATTGAGGGCTTTAAAACTGAAGGTGAGGGGTTTCTGCCTGATGTAGAAATGGATGGACAACTACTGAAGGGTTCTGAGAAGTGTGCAGAGAGTAAATCTGTTAGAAAAATAATCCAGGAGACAAAGTATGAACTGTAGAGGAGAGAGATTGAAGCGGGGAGGTCAGCAAGGAGGCTGATGCAATAATCTCGATGGGATATGACAATTGTTTTGACCAGTACGATAGCATTCTCAGTGGAGAGAAAAGGGGCAGACTGTGTTGGTGTCGTTTGTTAGGGGGTTAGAATAGAATAGATAGAGCAAAAGCTAAATAAAACAAAATTTAAGGTGTTGAGGTGGGAGATGAAGATAAGTGGATTCTGTAGTTGTAAAAACCTTGTTCAAGGAGTTTGGACAAGAATGGTAGGAGGGAGATGTGATCATTTGGAAGCAGCAGAGGATTGAGGGAGGATTTTTTTCAAGCAGATGGGCAGGAACCCCTGGAGAATGAGCTGCTGAAGATGGAGGTTAGGGAAGGAAGTAGGGGCGCAAGTGTTTTAAAAAAGAGTGAAGAGATGGATGCAGTCTAAGGGAATAGATTTTGAAAAGAGGTTGGAGATCTTCAGAGAGATGGTTGGGTAAGATGAGAGAGTGGATGAGGGGTACTGAAGGGTGAGAATGGCCCAGAGAGATGAAGTGACTTGCCCAGGGTCACACAGCGGACGGGTGGCAGAGCCGGTATTAGAGCCCAGGTCCTTCTGACTCCCAGGCCTGTGCTCTGTCCACTAGACCACAATGATTCTGATCGTCTTCATCTTCAGTGGTATCTATTGAGCTCTTGCTGTGTGGAGAGCACTGTGAAAAGCACTTAGGAGAGTACAACAGTGTAGGTAGATGCGAGCCCTGTCCTTGAGGATTTTACAATCCAGTGGAGGAGACAATAAAATAAATTGAAGGCAAGGGAAGCAACTAAGTGTAAGGCGATGTACATTACTGCTGTGGGGGTGGGGATGGGGTTGGGCTGAGTACTGTAGACAGTAGGAATGATGGTATTTGTTAAGCGATTACTATGTGCCAAGCACTGTTCCAAGGAGGCTACCTCTCGACTGTAAGCTCTTTGTGAGCAGGGAACAGTGTCTACGATTTCCCAACCAATTAGTACAGTGCTCTGCACACAGTGGGTGCTCAATAAATACCATTGAGTGATTTTTTTGGGGGTATGGACATAAGCACATAGGTGACGCAGTTAGGAGGGTGGATAGGGTGGAGGGAGGAGAGATTATTCAGGGAAGATTCTCTGGAGCCAATACGATTAGGGTTTTGAAGATGAGGAAGGTTGTGGTCTGTCAGATATGAAGGGGTAGGAGGGAGGACATGAGCAAAGAATAGAGGGTGAAAGATACAAGAATGAGGGACAGTGACACAGTTGATAGAGAAGCAGTGTGGCTCAGTAGAAAGAGCCCAGGCTTAGAAGTCAAAGGTCACGGGTTCTAATCCCAGCTCTGCCACCTGTCAGCGGTGTGACTTTGGGCAAGTCACTTTACTCCTTGGTGCCTCAGTTACCTCATCTGTAAAATGGGGATTAAGACTGTGAGCCTCACGTGGGACAACGTTAATATCCAGTATCTACCCCAGCGCTTAAAACAGTGTTCGGCACATAGTAAGCACTTAACAAATACCAACATTATTATTATTATTATATTAGATGAGCTACGAGTGTTTATGCTTGAATGGGATCGGCTTTTTTTTCTTGGTATTTGTTAGGCTCCTATTGTGTACCAGTCACTGTACTAAGTGCTGGGGTAGATTCAAGCTAATGAGGTTGAATGCAGTCCATGTTCATTCATTCATTCATTCATTAAATCGTATATACTGAGTGCTTACTGTGTGCAGAGCACTGTACTAAGTGCTTGAGTGAGTACAATATAACAGTAAACGGGCACATTCCCTGCCCACAGTGAGCTTACAGTCTAGAAGGGCTCAGCAGGCATGTATGCACATGTTGGTGCCCTGTCCCATGTGGGGCTCACCATCTTAATCCCCATTTTGCAGATGAGAGAATTGAGGCACAGAGAAGTTAAATGACTTGCCCCAGATCACACAGCAGACAGGTA
Organism: Ornithorhynchus anatinus; assembly: GCF_004115215.2. Lineage (NCBI taxonomy): Eukaryota > Metazoa > Chordata > Mammalia > Monotremata > Ornithorhynchidae > Ornithorhynchus > Ornithorhynchus anatinus. Next base: position 1,215,832 of record NW_024396936.1, on the reverse strand, counting down.
GCAGAGGGAGGATCGGAATCCAGATCCTCCGACCACCAGGCCTGCTCTCTTTCCACTATGTCACTCTGCTTCCTAAATAATAATAAATACAGCAGAGTGGATAGAGCATGAACCTGGGAGTCAGAAGAACCAGGTTGAGTCCTGGCTCTGCCACTTGTCTACTGTGTGACCTTGGACATGTCCCTTTAGTGCTCACCACCTCAGTTGCTTCATCTATGAGATGGGGATTAAGACGGTGAGACCCACATGGGACAGGGCACCAACAGGCTTGGTGACTATGTCCATCCTGTTTGGCTTGTTTCTACCCCAGTGCTTGGCTGAGTGTCTGGCACATAGTAAGCACTTAAATATCATAAAAACAATAAATAAATCAATTCTGATCTTATGAATACACTGTTGTTCCTGTACTGTTCCTTAGATAATCACTTTCCTCCCTTTCCTCATTCATTTCTTCCTCCTTTCCCACTAGCTGGGAACCTTACCTTTTCTCTCTATGTTTGTTGCTTTGCTGGATGCAACTCCTTCCAAATGTTGTAAGATGAGCTCCCCACACAGTTCGTATCACATTCATCCTCTTTCCCTCACCAACCCTTGAGTTGCTCATGATAATACTGAGGAAGTAAGGGGAGGACTTTGGGACACTGGTCCAGGCCAGGGGAAGCATCTGGAAGGAACAGGTACCAAAGATTTTGATTCTCAGCCCTTCCAACTCAGCGGAGGTCCTCCCATCTCTTCCCGACGCTCATTATGGTTTGGACATAGCCACTCTAAGCTTCAAGGTTCTCCATCACCTTGCCCCTTCCTACCTCTCCTCCCTTCTCTCTTTCTACTGTCCACCCTGCACGCTCCACTCCTCTGCCGCTCACCTCCTCACCGTCCCCCATTCTCGCCTATCCTGCCATCGACCCCTGGGCCACATCCTCCCGCGGTCCTGGAACGCCCTCCCTCCTCACCTCCTCCAAACTAATTCTCTTCCCCTCTTCAAAACCCTACTTAAAGCTCACCTCCTCCAAGAGGCCTTCCCATACTGAGGTCCCCTTTTCCATATGCTTCCTCTACCCCCACCTTCACCTCTCCGCAGCTAAACCCTCTTCTCCCCCCTTTTCCTCTGCTCCTTCCCGTCTCCCATCCCATCCCCTAAGCAATGTACTCATCCGCTCAACTGTATTTATCTTCATTACCCTATTTATTTTGTTAATGAGATGTACATCACCTTGATTCTATTTATTTGCTATTGTTTTAATGAGATGTTCTTCCCCTCGATTCTATTTATTGCCATTGTTCTTGTCTGTCTGTCTCCCCCGATTAGCCTGTCAAAGGGCAGGGACTGCCTCTATCTGTTATTTATTTGTACATTCCAATCGCTTAGTAAAATGCTCTGCACATAGTAAGCACTCAATAAATACTATTGAATGAATGAATGAACTGTGAGCCCCACGTTGGACAATCTGATTACCTTGTATTCCCCCAGTGCTTAGAACAGTGCTTGGCATATAGTAACTGCTTAAGAAATGCCATTATTATTATTATTATTAATTAACCTGTACCCAGCCCAGTGCTTTAGAATAGTGTTTGACACATAGAAAGCATTTAACAAATGCCATAAAATACCATAGTTATTATCATTATTATTACTACTAATAATAATAATTCTTTTTACTGCATTTGCCTCCTGTCTCTCCCCAGTCTAGTCTATTTTTCACTCAGGTGTTCAGATCATTTTTCCAAAAAAAAAATTAGTCTACAACTCCCCACTCCTCAAGAACCTCCAGTGGTTGCTGATCTACATCTGCATTGAACAGAAACTCCTTACCATTGGCTCTAAAGCACTCAATAAGCTTGCCCTGACCTAATTACCTGAGCTATCTTCTAGTAGGGCCCAGCCCGCACATTTCACTCCTCTGGTTCGAGCTCACTGTGCCCTGATCACGTCTATGTCACTGCTGACCCCTTTCCCTGGTTCTCCTTCTGACCCGGAATTCCCTCCCACTCCAGGTATACCAGACCACCACTCTTCCCACCTTCAGACTCTTATTAAGGTCATGTTTCCTCCATGAGGCCTTCCCTCATTAAGCCTTCTTTTGTATGGATCTCTCTCCTTTCTGTGCCATCTATGCATGGATCTGTGATCTTTGGGCATTCACCCCATCCTCAGCCTTATGGCACTAATGTATATATCTATAAATTATAAACTATAAATTATTTATATTATGTCTGTCTCCTCCTCTAAACTGAAAGCTTGGTGTGGGCAAGGAACCGTGTCTACCAACTCTCTTAGATTGTACTCTTTCAAGTGCTTAGTTCCAGTGTTTTGCATACAGTAAGCATTCAAAAAATGCCATTGATTGACTGATTGATCCATTTCTGCATCGAACAGAATCTCCTTTCAAATGGCTTTAAAGTACTCAATCACCTTGCCCCCTCTTACCTCACTTCTTATTTCCTATTACAACCCAGCCCACGCATTTTGCTCTTCTAATGGAAACTTACCTATGGTACCTCAGTCTTACCTCTATAGCCAACAATTCCTGCAAGTGTCCTGCCTTTTACCTGGAACTCCCTCCCCTTTATATCTGACAATCATTCTCCCCACCTTCAAAGCCTTATTATAAGCACATCTCCTCTAAGAGACCTTCCCTGACTAAATGCTCATTTGCTTTTCTCCCATTTCCTTCTGAATCACCCTTGTGCTTGGATTTGCACCCTTTATTCACCCCCTCTTCAGTTCCACACTTAAGTCCATACCTATTTTCACTCCTATGAATCCCATGTGGTAAAGGACTGTGTCCAACCTAATTAACTGATAACTACCCCAGGGCTTACAAGAGTGCTTGACACATAGTAAGTGCTTAACAGAGGTAATAATAATAATAAGAAGAAGAATCCCTGCAATTAATCGATTAATATTAATATCTGTCTCCCACCCTGGACTGTAAGTTCACTGTGGGTAGGGAACATGTCCACCAACTCTGTTATATTGTACTCTTCAAGTACTTAGTACAGTGTTCTGCACATAGAAATGATTGAATTATTCATTCATTCAAATGTACTTTGAGCACTTACTGTGTGCAGAGCCCTGTACTAAGCATTTGGGAAGTACAGTTCAGCAACAAATAGAGACAATCACTGCCCACAACGGGTGATTGATTCTCTCACCCTCAGTTTCCTCCTCTGTTAAATGCATACAAGATACCTGTTATCTCTTCCTCTTAGGCTGTGAGCCCAGGTAGGACAGAGATTCCAAATACCACAGTTATTAACAGGATGAAATAACTGAATGTGCATATAAATAATTTTGACATATATATATATATATATGAGTGCTGAGAATAGGACTAAAAAACAAACTTACTAGGATGGATGGTGAACTAACATGACAGAGTTGTGAGAAATTAGTTGGGGAAGGCCTCCTGAAGGATGTGGGATTTTAGTAAGGCTTTAAAAATGGGGAGAACCCCAGTATAGTGGATTAGGGGACAGTGAAGTTTCTGGCTGAAGCTTGAGCTAGTAGTTGGAAGCAGGAGAGTCAAAAATAAAATTCAGATAAATTTGGCAATGGATAAAGCGTCAAAGGTGGGAATACTTGGTGAAGAGAGACAATTCCCACATTCTAGAGACATCAGTGCATGGACAGAAAAAGTATGGGCATTTATAGGGTCAATCAATCAATGATATCCGTTGCACTATGTGCAGACCACTGTACTAAACATTTAGGAGAATAAAATGCAACAGAATAGGTAGACAAAATCACTGTTCTTAAGGAGCTCAAGGTCTGGAACAGACCTTAAAACAAGTTACAGATTGATGTGAAAATGAATACATTAAACCTGAGGGTGGGGTGAATAATAATAATAATAATGTTGGTATTTGTTAGGCCCTTACTATGTGCTGAGCACCGTTCTAAGTGCTGGGGTAGATACAGGGTAATCAGGATGTCCCACGTGAGCCTCACAGTTAATCCCCATTTTACAGATGAGGTAACTGAGGCACTGAGAAGTGAAGTGACTTGCCCACAGTCACATAGCTGACAAGTGGCAGAGTCAGGATTCAAACCCATGACCTCTGACTCCCAAGCCCGGGCTCTTTCCACTGAGCCAAGCTGTCTATAACCAAGTGCTTAAGGGAACAGACAAAACTACGTAAGTGGCAAAGAAGGGATGGCAAATAGGGAAAGTGAGGGCTTAGGCAGGGAAGATGTCTGGAAGGAGTTATGATTTTAGAAGGGCTTTGAATATTGGGAGAGTGGCAGTTCATTATACATGAAGGAAGAGGGAGTTTCAGGCCAGAAGGAGGGCAAGGAGTCGGTGGCCAAATAGAAAAATCTCTAGTGGTTGCCTATCAACTTTCCTATCAAGCAAAAACTCCTCACTATTGGCTTCAAAGCTTTCCATCACCTTTCCCCTTCTTTCCTTGCCTCCTTCTTACACCTTCTTTCCTTCTACATCCCAGCCCGCACACTCTAGTCCTCTGGTACTAACCTTCTCACTGTGCCTCATTCTCACCTGTCCCGCCGTTGACCCCAAGCCTACATTCTACCTCTGGCCTGGAATGCCCGCCCTCCTCAAATCTGCCAAACAATCACACTTCCTTGCTTCAAAGCCCTACTGAAAGCTCACCTCCTCCAGGAGGCCTTCCCAGGCTAGGTCCCCCTTTTTCTGTGCTCCCCTTCCCCTCCACATCCCCCCAACTCATCCCTTTGCTCTACCCCCCTCCCCACTCCATAGCACTTGTGTATATATGTACATATTTATAATTATAATTCTATTTATTTTTATCAGCTATAGCTATAATAGCTGATAATAGAATATAGCTATAATTCTATTTATTTATAGTGATGCTACTGATGTCTGCTCACTTGTTTTGATGTCTGTCTCCCCCTTTGAGTGAGTCAATTGTGAGTCAATTGTGGGCAGGGATTGTCCTGCAGTGTGGTGCAGTGGAAAGTGCACGGGCTTTGGAGTCAGGGCTCATGAGTTCGAATCCCAGCTCTGCCACTTGTCAGCTGTGTGACTGTGGGCAAGTCACTTAACTTCTCTGTGTCTCAGTTTCCTCATCTGTAAAATGGGGATTAAGACTGTGAGCCCCACGTGGGACAACCTGATTCCCCTGTGTTTACCTCAGTGCTTAGAACAGTACTCTGCACATAGTAAGCACTTAACAAATACCAACATTATTATTATTGTTTCTATTTGTTGCTGAATTGTACTTCCCAAGCACTTACTACAGTGCTCTGCACATAGTAAGCGCTAAATAAATTCGAATGAATGAATGAATGAATGCATGAATGAATAAATGAGATCGAAGTATGAGAGGTAGGTTGGCATTAAAGGAACAAAGTGTGAAGCCTAGGTTGTAGTAGGAAATCAGTGAGGAAAAATAGGAGGGGGAGGCCTGATTGAGTACTTAAAACCAATGGTAAAGAGTTTCTGTTTGATACAGAGATGCACCAGCAACCTGTGGAGGTTTTTGAGGAAAGGAGAGATGTGGACTGAGGTTGTTTTTAGAAAAATGATTGGGAAAGCGGAGTGAAGTATGGTCTGGAGAGGGGAGAGACAGGAAACAGGGAGGTCAGCAAGAAGGCTGGTGCAGCAGTCAAGGCAGAATATAAGTGCTTGGACCAGCATGGTAACATGCTAGATGGAGAGAAAGGGCATTTGTGAAGGAAGAGCTGACAGGATTTGGTGACAGTGAATATATAGGTTGAATGAGAAAGATGAGTCGAGGGTATTGCCAAGGTTTCAGAGTCGTGAATCATGGAGGATAGTGGTATTGTCGACAGTGATGGGAAAGATATGGTAAAGACAAAGTTTGATTAGAAAGATGAGGAGTTCTGTTTTGGACCTATTAATTTTGAGGTTCAGTGGAATAATCAAGTAGAGATATCCTGAAGGCAAGAAGAAATGAGAGACTTCAGCAAAGAATAGATGTCGGGGCCGGAGAGGTAGAATTGGAAATCAGTTGCTTAGAGATAGTAGTTGAAGCTGTGGGAGTGAATGAGTTGTCCCAAGGAAGTGGGTATAGATGGAGAATAAAAGGGGACCCACAACTGAACCTTGAGGGATTCCACAGTTAGTAAATTGGAGGCAGATGACACTGGCAAATAACACTGAAAATGAGCAGCCAGAGAGGTAGGAGGAGAAACAGGAGATGACTGTGACAGAGAAACCAAGTATAGACAGTATATCCAGGAAAATGTGGCATTTGAAATAACAGTGGTGGTCATGGTGGCAGAGTTATTGTTTGGGAAGAAAGTCCAAATTTGACTTCCAGTGCTTAGAAATGTAACCAGTTGAAGAGAAGTTATGCAACAAAGGCAGGATGACAAAAGATGACATAGCTCACATAAGAGAGACCTGCCAGTAGTTCATCTAAATTGTTTAACCTACTTTGAATTCAGTGGAGTGATTTCATGGATGGAGATAAAGTCGTTTTCTGAGAGATGTAATTTTGACAGTATGTAGTTAAAACTGCAAAGGGCTTATCCTTCTCAAAGGTCACCAACGATCCTCTTCTTACCAAATCCAATGGCCTCTACTCCAACCTAATCCTCCTCTACCTCTCAGCTGCCTTCAGCACTGTCAACCACCCCCTTCTCCTGGAAACATTATCCAACCTTGGCCTCACTGACACTGTCCTCTCCTGGCTGTTCATTTTCAGTCTCCTTCATGGGTTTCTCCTCTGCCTCCCAACCCATAACTGTGGGGGTCTCTCAGGGCTCAATTCTTGGTCCTCATCTATTCTCCATCTACACCCATATCCCACAGCCTTGGACAACTCATTCTCCAAGGGCTTCAACTATCACTTCTGAGTCGATGATACCAAAATCTACAACTCCAGCCCTGATCTTTCTCTGTATCTGCAGTCTTGTATTTCCTCTTACTTTCAAGACATCTCTACATGGTTGTTTTCCTCTCACCTCAAGTTTAATATGGGAAAAACAGAACTCTTTATCTTTGCCCCAAACTCTCTCTTCCCCCTGTCTTTCCCATCAATGTAGACAGTAGCAACATCCTTCCTGTCTCACGAGCCCGTATCCTTAGCGTTATCCTTGACTCTTCTCTCTCATTCAAGCCACATATTCAATCCAACATTAAATCCTGCTGGTCCCACCTTCAAAACATTGCTAAAATCACCCTTTCCTCTCTATCCAGACTCCTACCGCATTAATACAATCACTTATCCTATTCCACCTAACTTACTGCATCAGCCTCCTTGCTGACCACCCAGCTTTCTGTCTCTCCCCACTCTGGTCCATACTTCACTTTGCTGCCTGGATCATTTTTCTTCAAAAACATTTAGGACATGTCTCCCCACTCCTCAAAAAATTCTAGCAGTTGTCCATCCAGCTCCACATAAAACAAAAACTCCTCACAAGCAGTATGGTGTAATGGATAGAGTAGTGGCCTGGGTTCTAACTCTGGCTCTGCCACTTGTCTGCTGTGTGACCTTGGGTAAGTCACTTAACTTCTCTGTGCCTCAGCAACTCCATCTATAAAATGGGGATCGAGACTTGAGCCCCACGTGGGACAAGGCCTGTGTCCAACCCAATTTGCTTGTATCCACCCCAGTGCTTAATATTGTGCCTGGCACATAGTAAGCATTTAACAAATACTTAATGACCTTACCCTCTCCTACCTCAACTCGTTACTCTCCTTCTACAACTCAGCCCCCACACTTTGCTCTTCTAATGCTAATTTTCTCACTGTGCCTCAATCTCCTCTATCTCACTGCTGACTCCTCTCCCACATCCTGCCTCTGGCCTGGAACCCGCTCCCTCCTCAATCACTCTCTCCACCTTCAAACCTTATTGAAGGCACATCTCATTCTCATTCTCCAAGGGTTTCAACTATCACTTCTGTGTGGATGATACCCAAATATGCATCTCCAGCCCTGATCTATCTCCCTCTTTGCAGTCTTGCATTTCCTTTTACGTTCAAGACATCTTTACTTGAATGTTCCCCTGTCACCTCAAGCTTAATATGTAAAAAACAGAACTCCTTAGAAGTCTTCTCTAAGACCCCTTTTCTCTTCTCCCATTCCCTTCTGCATCGCTCTGACTCGCTCCCTTTGCTCTTCCCTCCTCCCAGACCAACAGCACTTATGTACGTATTTGTAATTTATTTATTTATTTTAATGTCTGTCTCTCCATCTCTAGACTTTAAGCCTGTTGTGAGCAGGCAGTGTGTTTGTTTATTATTGTACGGTACTCTCCCAAATGCTTAGTACAGTGCTCTGCCCACAGTAAGTGCTCAATAAATATCATTGAATGAATGAATGATTGAGCACTTACACTGCCTGAGAAGAATAGAGCACTAATCAATCAATCAATAGTATTTATTGAGCACTTACCACGTGCAGAGCACTGTACTACGTGCTTGAGAGAGTACAATACAAAAGAGTTGGTAGACATATTCACTGCCCACAAGAAGCTTAGAGGAATAAGGGTAGACAACAGGGATTTGGAAGAAACAGGACTCAAGGAAGATGAAAGAGGATGCAATTGAGGATACTCCATATACTGCTGGAGCCCAGGGAGAATAGGAGGAATATTATCGATATTGAGTGAGAAGAATATGGGGAGAACTAGATTCTTTAAGATGATGACCCAGAAGATAAAGACAGACTCAAAGACTGATTCAATCTCTTTTAAACCCTTAATATGAAGATTCATTTAAAAATATAAAGTAAATATTTCTTATGGAGGATACTTGAGGATCATATAATCCAGAAAACCACTCAAAGACCTGCTTTCTTCTGCTAGAAGACAAAGCACAACCAAAATTTGCTCTCCAGACCTAAGGATGTGGGGGGGGGGGATGGTGGGGGGAGTGTCTGTTATGTATTTGGAAGAAAGATTGCTTTCATCTCCAGAGTCAAAGGAAAAGAGTGTATGTGAGAGAGAGAGAAGCCGAAAGAGACAGCAATTATTTCCTCTTTCATCCCCTAGACCCAGACGAGGGCTCTCAGCCCTACCGCTTTCCCTCTGCACTATCTTTCCCTGTGTCAAAGGGGAATAGCCCACTGCCCCAGAAATGGGAGGGGAGCAGGGTGGTGTGAGAAAGGGCAAGCCAAGAACTGGAGAGACCCACTGAAAGATTTTGAAGGTGTCCAACAACAGGGCTGGCCCATTGCTGACAGTTCCCCACTACCAGAACAGCAACGCCTATGGGGAGTCCAGAGCCTGAAAGGGATTGGAAATTACCTGCTGGGAAATGGAGAGTGACCAAACTGACTGGGGATAGGCATGGGGGTCCAGTGGTACAGTGTTGCAGGGGAGAGGAACTATGCCTACCAGTAATGTTCCGTCCTGTTTTTGCTTACCAGCTTTCCCCTGGTCCAGGGTTCCATCTGTCTCTCATCGCTCGCTATCTGGCCTCAGAGTATAAACTAGAAGGAATAACTCACCAGTATGTTCTTTGTTGCTAGGACTGGGAAAGGTCTGGTCTGTTCATGTGATAAGGGCAACAGTTACAGGGAAGGACACCATGAGCTCATCTCCCTCTGGGGCTGCAAGTTTTCTTGTCAATGGCAAGATCCTGACACTGTCAAGGAGGAGCAGGAGATTAGGAGTCCTCTTTACAGAGAAACCACTCGTGTCTCCTTACAAGACAACAGCAAGCTAGGGCTACCTCAGCCACAATTTCCCTCTGAATTTCTGGCCCCTACAGATTTGACTGCCTGCAGGGAGTTTGTAGTCAATTAATACGGAAAGTTTAGAGTACTTCTTCTGTATTACCCCACCACACATACCTACAGAATTATTCATATGGACAATGTTAATGCCCTAACTCATTCTGAGAGCTCACCTCCTCCAGGAGGCCTTCCCAGACTGAGCCTTCTCTTTCCTTCTGCTCCTCCTCTCCTCCCCATTCCTCCTATCCCACACTTTGCTCTTCCCCCTTCCCCTCCCCTCAGCACTGTGTATATTTGTATATATTATTTATTACTCTATTTACTTCGTTACTGATGTGTATACATCTATGATTCGATTTATCTTGGTGATATCTACACCAGACTGTTTTGTTTTGTTCTGTTTTGCTTTGCTTTGCTGTCTGTCTCCCTGTTTAGACTGTGAGCCCATTATTGGGCAGGGAATGTCTCTATCTGTTGCCAAATTGTACATTACAAGCGCTTAGTACAGTGCTCTGCACACAGTAAGCGCTCAATAAATATGACTGAATGAATCGATAAATACGATTGAATGAATGAATTTATTCATTCATTCAATCGTATTTATAGAGCGCTTACTGTGTGCATAGCACTGTACTAAATGCTGTACTCATCTGTACAACATATAAATATATATTTCTAGCTATTCCTTTGGGAGATTGGGAGATAGCTCTTGAGGCTAGCATAGCAGAAGATTTAATGAGGGTGAGATTGGAAACTGGGCTGCCCCAAGAGAAGAGGGGAAAGATACAGAAGAACCTGTGCCCTACAATGCCTACAGGGACCTGGAGGGTGGGGTGGGGGGAAGAAGGGAGTATTACACCTAAGAAAAGATGATCTAAACTGGAATTATTTTTATTGCTATTGTATTAAAAAATTGTTAAACATTACTGAGATCTCAGATCTTCATGTCTGCCTATGGGATGGGCTGGAGGAGAAGCTCCAGGATCCAAGTAGCCAGGAGACCTGGAGGGACCAAAGGTGTGGGAGGGAGTATTTTCTCCTCAAGCTTCCTGTAGCCAGCCCCGAAGAGGTGATGGTGGAAGATTAGTCGCTTTTGACCCCTTCATCTATGGGGGGAGTTACCGGGAATTCAGTCAGAGGATGGTGGCAGCAAATAAAGGTATAGGGATTTGGGCTGCCCTGAGCAGAATATCCCTAATCCTGTGATTCAAGAACAGTAGACCTAGAGTCTAGAGGGTCTGGAAGCTCCCCAATTGACTCCAATGGTAAACCACACACATCTCAGTGTGTCCAAAACTGAACTCCTCATCTTCTCACCTAAATCCTCTTTTCCCCACAACTTTCCCATCACGGTTGACAACCCCATCATTCTCCTTGTCTCCCAAGCCTGTTGACAATTCCCAGTCTTCTCCGCCCTACTAAAAAAAAGAACTCCTCCAGGAAGCTTTCCCTGACTAATCACTCATCTTCCACCCTATTTTCCCTTCACCTTTCTTGCCTATGCAATTGAGTCTGTAGCTGCTAAGAACTTTGGTACTTACTGCACCACAGCACTTATCCTTATTTTCTGCCATTTCCCCTATCTGTAATTTAGTTAAATGCCCATTTCCTCTTCTATATTGTAAGATACTTGAAGGCAGAGAATGTGTCTACCTGCTCTATTGTTTTGTCCTTTCAAAAAAGGTCTGCACACAGTAAGGGCTCAGTAAATATCACTGATTGATTTATTAATTGATTGAGGCAGTAATACAATATTATGAATAGTTTTCATTGATGCTCAGACTGTATAAACTGGCAGATCCTTTCATTGTATGAGTTTTCTTTTCCATTTGTCTTTTGCATCTATACTCTTGGCACTTAGAGTCCAAAAGACTTAGCTACAGGGACTGCAGAGCTGCAGACTTTCCAGTGTTCAACATTCTGTGGAGGCAGCCTGCTTTCATTGCTTCCATCCCTCCTGCTGAGATGAAGTGAGGCAGGTCAGGAAGGAGGCCCCAGGATGATATCTTTGGGGGCAGCAGAGAATGCTATATCAGCCTCCTTGCTTGTCAGCCTCCCACCAGGGTCTCCCCTCCACAAATTACACTTCATGCTGCAGCACTGATCATCTTCAAGTAGTGCTGACTGGCACATATCTCCCCATTCCTCAAAACCCTACATTTACTTCCCATCTACTTCTGAATCAGGCAAAAACTCCTCACAATTCACTTCAAGGCTCTCCACTATCATACCCATCTTATTTATCCAGTCTCTTCATCCACTACTCCCCTGCTCACTCTAATAGTATCACTCTTTACCATGCCTTGCTTTGACTCATCCATCTCCTACCCCTCACTCACCTTGTTCCCTTTGACTGTAACCCCTTTCTTTCCCACCTCAATCAGACCATGACTCTCCTCATGCTCAAAGCCCACATAAAATCCGACCTCCTCCAACAAGTCTTCCCTGCTTAAACCTTCATACCATTAATAATCCAAACCCATATATGTATATATGTATATTTCTATGTTGATCAAACCCTGGTTTCACTCACATTGTCCTATCCTGGTTCTCCTATTTCTTTAGCTGTTTCTTCTTAGTCTCCTCAGACTCCTCCTCTGCCTCTCATCCTCTAACTTTGGAAATTCATTCATTCAATAGTATTTATTGAGTGATTACTATGTGCAGAGCACTGCACTAAGCGCTTGGGATGTACAATTCGGCAATAGGTAGAGATGATCCCTGCCCAATGACAGGTTCACAATCTAAATGGGGGAGACAGACAGCAAAGCAAAATAGAACAAAACAAGATATCATCAAGCTAAATAGAATCAAGGAGATATACACCTCATTAACAAAATAAATATAGTAATTAATATATACAAATGAGCACAGTGCTGAAGGGAGGGGAAGGTGGAAGAGCAGAGGGTGGGGGGAGGGGAGAAGAGGGGGGAGCAGAGGGAAAGGGGGGCTCAGTCTGGGAAGGCCTCCTGGAGGAGGTGAGCTCTCAATAGGACTGTAAAGAAGGGAAGAGAGGTTGGCAGATGTGTGGAGGAAGGGCATTTCAGGTTAGTGGTAGGAGATGGACCAGGGCTCCACAGCAGGACAGGTGAGAATGAGGGACCATGAGGAGGTTAGTGGCAGGGGAGCGGAGCATATGGGGTGGGCTGTAGAAGGAGAGAAGAGAGGTGAGGTAAGAAGGGGCAAGGTGATGGAGAGCTCTGAAGCCAAGAGCAAGGAGTTTTTGCTTCATGCAAAGGTTGATAGGCAACCACTGGAGATTTTTGAGGAGCAAGCAGAGTGACATGCCCAGAGCGTTTCTTTAGAAAGATAATCTGGGCAGCAGAGTGAAATATAGACTGAAGCAGGGAGAGACAGGAGGATGGGAGATCAGAAAGGAGGCTGATGCAGTAGTCCAGTCGGGATAGTATGAGAGATTGTACCAGCATGATAGCCATTTGGATGGAGAGGAAAGGGTGGATCTTGGTGATATTGTAAAGATGAGACGGGCAGGTTTGGGTGATGGATTGGATATGTGGGGTGAAAGAGATAGCAGAGTCAGGGGTAACACCAAGGTTGTGGGCCTGTGAGACAGGAAGTGCCATCCACAGTGACGAGAAAGTCAGGGAGAGAACAGGGTTTAGGAGGGAAGATAAGGAGTTCAGTCTTGGACATGTTGAGTTTTAGGTGGCGGGTGGACATCCAGGTGGAGGTGTCCTGAAGGCAGGAGGAAATACGAGCCTAGAAGGAGGGGGAGAGAACAGGGGAGGAGATGTAGATTTGGGTGTCATCTTCATAGAGATGATATTTGAAGCCATGGGAGCAAATGAGTTCACCAAGGGAGTGAGTATAGCTGGAGAACAGAAGGAGGCCAAGAACTGACCCTTGAGGAACCTCTACACTTAGTGGATGGGAGGGGGAGGAGGAGCCCCCGAAGGAGACTGAAAATGAAAGGCCAGAGAGATAAGAGGAAAACCAGGAGAGGATGGAGTCCATGAAGCCCAGTTTGGATAAAGTGTTGAGGAGAAGGGGTGGTCGACAGTATCAAAGGCAGGTGAGAGGTCGAGGGGGATTAGGATAGAGTAGAAGCCATTGGATCTGGCGTTAAGGAGGTCATTGGTGACCTTTGAGAGGGCATTTTCAGTGGAGTGGAGGGGATGGAAGCCAGATTGGAAGGGATCCAAAAGAGAGTTGGAGTTGAGGAATTCAAGGCAGCAAGTGTAGATGACTCATTCGAGGAGTTTGGAAAGGAAAGGTAGGAAGGAGATAGGGTGATAACTGGAAGGGGCAGTGGGGTCAAGAGAGGGATTTTTAGGATGGGGAAACATGGGCAAGTTTGAAGGCAGAGGGGAAGAAGCTGTTGGAGAGTGAGTGGTTAAAAATGGAAGTTAAGGAGGGGAGGAGGGAAGGGGCGATAGTTTTTATAAGGTGAGAGTGAATGAAGGGTCCGAAGCACAGGTGGAGGGGGTGGCACTTCTGAGGAGGGAAGAGATTTCCTCTGAAGATACTGCTGGGAAGAATGGGAAAGTAGAGGAGAGGGTTGAGAGCGGGGGGATGGAGAAGGGGGAGGGGTGACTTTGGGGAGCTCAGACCTGATGGTGTTAATACCAAAATGCTCTTCTTGAGTGGAGTTTAAATAATGTTCTGTGTGGCTAAAACTAGCAAACCAGTTAGAGGAAGGGATTAGGAAGGAAGTAGGCTGGGACAGTTAGCTGGGGAAGAAGACCCTCAACCATTCTGAGACAAGAGGTTGTATCTGTGTCCCAGGGCGAACAGGGCACAGGGAATGCTTGGATCTGTGATACTGAAAGGGCACAGGGCACAGGGAAGGCTCAGAGATAATTCTAAAGGGAATTCAGGTAACCTGAAGGTTTGGGGTCCAGGTAGTAGGACTCCAGAGAGCAAGGCTTCTGCCCCTTAAGGGGAAAATTGACCAGCGGAAAGTGAATCCTGGTATGTCTACTGGAGAGTAAAGGATGTCTTGGGGGAAATAGTATTAGAGTTGGTGGTTTGAACCAAAATTCTGTTTGATAGTTACCTAGTAATGAATACTTGCAAGAATACCATTAAATGATATTGAGTGCTCTTTGTGCCTGACTGTGGGAGGGCTGGAGGAGAAGCTACAAGTAACAGAGAGATGTGCACTAGGGAAGCTACTGGAAAGGGGAGGAAGCACTTTCTCCATGAACATCCTGCAATAATAATAATAATTATTTTGGTATTTGTTAAGCGATTACTATGTGCTAAGCACTGTTCTAATCTCTGGGGTAGATTCAGGGTAATCAGTTTGTCCCAGATGGGGCTCACAGCCTTAATCTCCATTTTATAGATGAGGTAATTGAGACGCAGAGAAATTAAGTGGCTTGACTAAGGTCACACAGCAGATAAGTGGCAGAGCTGGGTTTAGAACCCATGTTCTCTGACTCCCAGAGGATTTTAGGACCTAATGAAGGCCAACAGGCTCCTGGGTGTTCCTGAAGTGACTTTAAGGGCTATTTTGGCTGGGAATTAAGGCTGAGAAGTCTTGGTAACATCACAGTGAGTCACGGAGCAGACAAGTGGTAGTGCTGGGATAGAACCCAAGTCCTTCTGGATTCCAGACCACATTACTTCCCTGCTGAAACCTTCATTCTCATCCCCTCATGAAGGTGGCCTAAATATAAAATATAGTGGCATTGTGAAGTGGTTCTTTTTTGGAAGACCCGGACCTTTAGGAAATAACTCTTGAAAGCAGAGTAGGTGGGAAGGTCTAGGAGAAGAAAGTGGTTGGAGGAGATGAAGCTCCTTTACTACTAGGTGGCCACTCTATTTAGCTAAAGGCCAAGGAGCCACTCTCCTACCTGTTTCCAGAGGACTTCTTGGCTTGGAACCATTTAGAAGGGAAATTTGAGGATTGCTGTCTGGCCGACTCTAGCCAGCCCAGTGCACCTGGTTAATTTTCCAATGCCCTAGAGAAAAAGAGTTGGGAGCAGTTGTTCCATCACACCACAGTTCCTCCAGTTCCACTGTCACCTTTCCTCTTTTCCTATTTCATTCATTCATTCAGTCGTATTTATTGAGCTCTTACTGCTTGCTGAGCACTGTACTAAGCACTTGGGAGAGTACAATACAACAACAACAATAATAATATTAATAATAATGGTATTTGTTAAGCACTTACTATGTGCAAAGCACTGTTCTAAGAGCTGGGGGGGATACAAGGTGATCGGGTTGTCCCACGTAGGGCTCACAGTTTTAATCCTCATTTTACAGATGAAGTGACTGAGGCACGGAGAAGTTAAGTGATTTGCCCAAAGTCACACAGCTTTGTCACATTCCCTGCCCACAGTGAGGTTACAGTCAGGGTGGGGGGAGACAGACATTAATATAAATACATAAATAATAATTACAGATATAATGATAATGATAATTATGGTATTTATTAAGTGCTTACTTTGTTCTGAGCACTGTTCTAAGCACTGGCGTAGATACAAAGTAATCAGGTGGTCCCACGTGGTGCTCACAGTTTATTCCCCATTTTACAGATGAGGTAACTGAGGCACAGAGAAGCTAAGTGGCTTGCCCAATGTCCCACAGCAGACATTTGACAGAGCCGGGATTAGAACCCACATCCTCTGACTCCCAAGCCCGTGCTCTTACCACTGAACCACTCTGTTTCTCTACATATCGGTACATATCTTTCAATTTCTTGTGAGTTAATTAGATCATCACTCACTTTTAAAAAATTATTTTACGGTATTTGTTAAATCCTTACTATGTGCCAGGCACCACTCTAAGAACCTCTCGGAATCTCACCTGGAAAGTTTTCCAGTGATCTACCAGTCTCGAATACGGGAGGGAGAGTCAAACAGAGGCATATCCATTCCATTCCTATCTTGGGAAATGGCTAGCGATTGAATGGCTATCTGCTATAAGTCAAAACTCACCTGTGCTGGGCAGCAGTGGCCTGGGAGAGAGTCCAAGGCAGAGACTCAGATTTACTTCATGGAAGGAGTAAATCGATTCTGTATTTTTACCAAGAAAATTCTATGGATACACTACCAGAACAATTGCAGATGGAGGTGGGGTGTTCTGGGAGAGATGTGTCCATGGTGTCACTATGGGTTGGAGGCAACTTGACAGCATAAGACAACAATAACAATTGCTCTAAGCAATGGGGTAGATATAAGATAATCAGGTTGGACATAGTCCCTGTCACTCATAGGGCTCACAGTCTTAATCCCTATTTTACAGATGAGGTAACTGAGGCATAGAGAAGTTAGGTGACTTGCCTGAAGTCACACAACAGATAAGTAGCAGATCTGGGATTAAAACCTAGGTCCTTCTGACTCTTAGGTCCATCTTCTATTCACTAAGTCTCTCTGCTTCTTTTTTTTTTTTCTTGTTTAATTCACTGCCAGCAGGGGATTATGCTCGAGCTGCTGAGTACTGCTGATGAAGGTTCAAGCACCAAGCCAAACATCCATTTCAAATTTATCCTTTCCTGCCTTAACTCTGCCCTCTCCTCCGCCAGGCAAAACTATTTTTCTTCCCTCATTGACACCCATGCCCGTCACCCCCGCCAATTGTTCTGGACCTTTAATTCTCTCCTCAGGCCCCCTGTTCCTCACCCTCCCCCATCCCTCACCCCCAACGATCTGGCCACCTACTTCATCATGAAAATTAACACAATCAGGTCTGAGCTCCCCAAAGTCACCCCTCCCCATTCTGCCTCCCCCCCCAGCCCTCTCCCCTACTTTCCCA
Source organism: Ornithorhynchus anatinus (assembly GCF_004115215.2). Classification (NCBI taxonomy): domain Eukaryota; kingdom Metazoa; phylum Chordata; class Mammalia; order Monotremata; family Ornithorhynchidae; genus Ornithorhynchus; species Ornithorhynchus anatinus. The sequence goes on along the minus strand of NW_024396936.1, from coordinate 1,198,477 downwards.
TACTTCCCTGCAGTATCCTCAGAGGAGATCTCCTCCCTCCTTGCAAGTGTCACCCCCTGCACTGTGCTTCGGACCCCATTCCCACTCACCTTATAAAAACCATAGCCCCTTCCCTCCTCCCCTCCTTAACTTCTATCTTTAACCACTCACTCTCCAATGGCTTCTTCCCTTTTGCGTTCACACATGCCCATGCCTCCCCCATCCTAAAAGAAATCTCTCTCGACCCCACTTCCTCTTCCAGTTATCGCCCTATCTTCCTTTTCAAGCTCCTAGAACAAGTCGTCTACACTCGCTGCCTAGAATTCCTTAACTCCCATTCTCTCCTGGACCCCCTCCAATCTGGCTTCCGTCCCTTCCACTCTACCGAGACTGCTCTCTCAAAGGTCACCCATGACCTCCTTCTTGCCAAATCCAGTGGCTCCTACTCAATCTTAATCCTCCTCGACCTCTCAGCTGCCTTTGATACTGTAGACCATTCCCTTCTCTTCCACACCTTATTTCACCTTGGCTTCACTAACTCCGTCCTCTCCTGGTTCTCCTCTTATCTTTCTGGCCGTTCATTCTCTGTGTCCTACGCAGGCTCCTCCTCCCCGTCTCATCCTCTAACGGTAGGGGTTCCTCAAAGGTCAGTTCTTGGCCCTCTTCTGTTCTCCATTTACACTCACTCCCTTGGTGAACTCATTCACTCCCATGGCTTCAACTATCATCTCTATGCAGATGACACACCCCTGTCCTCTCGCCCTCCTTTCAGGGTCGTATCTCCTCCTGCCTCCAGGATGTCTCCACCTGGATGTCAGCCCACCCCCTAAAACTCAACATGTCCAAACCTGAGCTCCTTATCTTCCCTCCCAAGCCCTGTCCCCTTCCTGACTTCCCTGTCACTGTGGATGGTACGACCATCCTTCCTGTCTCTCGAGCCCACAACCTTGGTGTCATCTTTGACTCAGCTCTCTCATTCACCCCACACATCCAATCCATCACCAAGGCCTGCCGATCTCACCTTTATAATATCGACAAGATCTGCCCTTTCCTCTCCACGCAAATGGCTATCTTACTGGTACAGGCTTTCATAATATCCTGGCTGGATTATTGTGTCAGCCTTCTCTCTGATCTCCCTTCCTCCTGCCTCTTCCCACTCCAGTCTATTCTTCATTCCGCTGCCCAGCTCATCTTCCTGAGGAAACGCTCTGGGCATGTCACTCCCCTTCTTAAAAACCTCCAGTGGTTGCCTATCAACCTCTGCATGAAACAAAAACTTCTCAATCTAGGCTACAAGGCTCTCCATCACCTTGCCCCCTCCTACCTCTCCTCCCTTCTCTCTTTCTACTGCCCACCCCATAGGTTCTGCTCCTCTGCTGCCCACCTCCTCACCGTCTCCCGTTCTTGCCTATCCTGCCGTCGACCCCTGGGCCATGTCCTCCCGCTGTCCTGGAATGCCCTCCCTCCTCACCTCCGCCAAACTAACTCTCTCCCCCTCTTCAAAGCCCTACTGAGAGCTCACCTCCTCCAAGAGGCCTTCCTAGACTGAGCTTCCCCTTTTCCCTCTGCTGCCTCACTGCCCCCCCTCCCCTTCTCTCAGCTAAGCCCCCTTTCCCCACTTTCCCTCTGCTCCTTCCCCTGTCTCTTCGCCTCCCCTCAGCACTGTGCTCATTTGCTCATCTGTATATATTTTTATTACCCTATTCATTTTGTTAATGAGGTGTACATCCCCTTGATTCTATTTATTGCTATTGTTTTTGACTGTCTCCCCCAATTAGACTGTAAACCCATCAGTGGGCAGGGATTGCCTCTATTTGTTGCCGAATTGTACGTTCCAAGCACTTAGTACAGTGCTCTGCACATAGTAAGCGCTCAATAAATAAATGATTGAATGAATGGATGCTTCAAAAGAAAGACTGATAAGAGATCTTACATATGGCCCAGGTAGCCTCAAATGTGCAAACAGGCAAAGACCTTGGCACTGCAGCTGGAGGGACATGTCAGAGAAGAGCACTGTGTGTCATTGGATTGGATAAATAACAGTGTATTTAGGATCTGCTTTTTTCTGAGTATAGGGAAAAAACTCCCAGTGTTACCACCATTCTACAGATATGGGCAATGGATGGGGAAAATCTGCCTTTTCTGGTTCTGCCACTTGCCTGCTCAAAAACTTGGGGCAAATCACTTAACTTTTCTGTGATGTGGTTTCTTCATCTGTAAAATGAGAATTAAATATCTGTCTTCCCTCCCCCTAAGCCTGTAAGTCCCATTTGAGACAGGGACTGGGTCTGATCCTGCCTACCTATTATCACTTCTGTTTTCCAGATACTCCCCTATCCATGCGTGAGTCTTTCTCAGAAACAGTGATTTATGCAGTAAAGTGAGCTTGCTTGCACACCCTCTAAATCAGTGCTGACTCCTGATATTTAGCCTTTGTTTACACTTCCATTGAACTTCCTGTCCACTGAATGTTCTACGTTTAATTCCTTGGTGCATTTCACAGAAAATGAAGTGGGAGCCAGATAACAATAACGATGATGGTATTTGTTAAGCATTTACTAAGTGCGAGGCACTGTATGAGGTGCAGGAATGGATACAAGCCATTTGGGTTGGAGACAGTCCCTGTCCCACGTGGGGTTGACAGTCTCAATTTTACAGATGAGGGAACAGAGTACCAGAGAAGTGAAGTGACTTGGCCAAGGTCACACAGCAGACAAATGGCAGAGCTGGGATTAGAACCCATGAACTTCTGACTCATGGGTCTGTGCTCTATCCACTATGCCATGCTGCCACACTGTGTCTCTTTGTCTATGTCCTGGGGTCCGAATGTGCCTTCTGCTCATTTTTCATTCAATCATATTTATTGACCAGTTGCTGTGTGCAGAGCACTGTACTAAACACTTGGAAAGTACAATTCTGCAACAGAGACAATCCCTACCCTACAATGGTGTCACAGTCTAGTCTCTCCACAGTTCCCTTCAATCTTGCCTCAATTTTTGGAGAAGAAAACCAGAGGAAGCTTAAACCACCTCAATTTTGGCAAAGATTAGTGGGTGGAGCTGGCTGAGCAAGACTCACCTGCTTCAGCTCTGAATTTCATCTTTGAATTTCATCTTTGAATAGTATAGATGTTGGAATGGTGTAAAGAGGAAAATTTGTTGCTATTGATCCTTTACTGATGTGGGAGTTTCTCTCAGCGAAAGGAATAAGAAAGATTTGAACCTTGCAACCAACCACCTCCAACTCTCTGAGAAATAGGCCCATAATATGAGATTTCTAGATTCCTACCCAACAGGAGTATTTTTCTCTAAACAATTGTAATTTTTGTTAAGCGCTTACTCTGTGCCAAGCATTGTACTGGAGAAGCAGCATGGCCTAGTGGGAAAAGCTTGGGCCTAGGAGTCAGACGACTTGGGTTCTAATCCTAGCTCTGCCACTTGTCTGCTGTGTGACATTGGTCAAGTCACTTAACGTGCCTGTGTTTTAGTTTACCTCATCTGTAAAATGGTAATTAAAACTGAGCCCCAGGTGGGAATGGACTCTGTCCAACCTGATTATCTTATGTCTACCCAGTGCTTAGTACAGCACCTGGCACATAGTAAGCACTTAACAAATGCCATTACACACTCACCCATACACACACACACACACACACTTACACATTGTACTAAGTGCTGGGGTAGAGAGAAGACAATCAGTTTGGACACAGACTGTGAGCCCATGTGGACAGGGACTAAGCAGGAGGGAGTAGGATTTAATCCTCATTTTTCAGAGGAGGAAATTGAGGCACAGAAAAATTAAATGACTTGAGGTCACACAGCAGGCAAATGGTGGAGGTGGAACTAGAACCCAGAGCCAACCATTTGTGCTCTTTTGACTAGGCCATCCTGGTTCCCAGAAGAAAAGAGCATGTTTCCTGCTCCCTTCTCCCAGTCATGGACAAATCATGAATTACTCCCAGAATCTCCACCCACTGCTAAAAGCTTCAGGAGAGATGAGAATAGGATGAGTGGGGGTAAGACTTTCAAAAACAGGTACATTTGGACAGGGCGGGAGGTGCTGGAGAAGTCAAAAAAGTGAGACTTGGAAATCTCTGCCCCCGGGGGTCAATCTGTAAGCTTGGTATGGGCAGGGGATATGTCCTCTAATTTTATTGTATTGTACTCTCCCAAGTACCACTCTACACCATTCTGTACATAGTAAACACTGGAAAGCATCATGGCATAGTAGATAGAGCACAGGCCTGGGAGTCATTGTGTCATGGGTTCTAATCCTGACTTTGCCACTCATCTGTTGTGTGACCTTCGGAAAGTCACTTCACTTCTCTGTGCCTCAGTTACCTCACCTCTAAAATGGGGCTTGAGACTGTGAGTCCCATGTGAGACAGGTACTGGGTCCAACCCAATTTGCTTGTCCCCACCCCAGCAATTAGTACAGTGCCTGGCACATAGTAAGTGCTTAACAAGTACCATAATTAATATTATTAATAAATGCCATTGATTGTTTGATCAATTTTTTGGTCAGAATCAGAAATAGTCCTTTCCTGGGTAGAGAGCAGATGATATCTAAGTAAAGTTTTAATTTTGTCCTCTGGCCTCTCTCCCTGGGTTGCTACACTCTTCAGGATTCTCTTCTCTGCTTTTTATCTCTTTGCTTAGAAGACTATGAAATGAAAACTGGAATAATAGGAAAAGGCAAATTGTCAGTGCTTCTGTCCAGAACTCTGGTTCAAAGGAACCGTGCTAGGTTGAAGGAAATTTTTGCTGAATTCCCTGAAGACTGGTGCTTTGGTGGAACCATAGAGAGGGTGTGAATTGTGAATTCTGCAGAGGCCTTCGAATCTCTGGGTCCTATGGAAGCAATTAGCCTGAATTGCTAAGTGTCCAGGGTGGAACTCTCCAGGAAGACAAGAGAGTGAGGAATTCTACTGAACCTGGTCCTTCTCTTTGTGAGAGTTCCATGCCAAACTGAGACACCCACACCCTGCTGATTACTTGATAATTATCTCTAGGTTGGAGCTGAGGGGGGCGGAGAATAACATTTAGGGTCCTTAAAAGAGTGGTCATGACATAGTTGGGGGGAGGGGGCGGATGGAGAGTTCCCAAATTTAACCTTCAGTTCAAAGAAAAGGGACTAATCCTGATTTGATTGGGGGGGGCGGAATTTAGTAGAATATTTGCTTCTCATCGAGGCAATAATAATGCAATTGATATGACGATAATAAAGCTGGTGTCAGCAATGATATTCTCTAGACAGTAAGCTCGTTGCGAGCAGGGAATGTGTCTGTTTATGGTTGTATTTTACTCTTCCAAGTGCTTAGGACAGTGCTCTGCACACTGTAAATCCTCAATAAATACGACTGAATGAATGAAAGTAAACTGATTAACCATCTTAGTAATTAGGCGTGTCAATCTATCAGAAGGTGGAACATTTTTAGATGCCTCTTCCATAACCAGGAGATTATTTTGATATCAGTCTTAACTGATTATATTGAATTTGGCATTTGTTAATCCATGATCAGGTTATTCAGCTTGCCTGTAGCATGGGGACGGCATCCTGACAAGCCCCACATGAAGGACAATGCCCATTGTAGTTCACACTCCTGTCCCACAGAATGCAACACCAGTTTTGCCAAGCAGGGATGCTCCATGACTAGAATGGATTTCCATGGGGCAGATGGAAGACTTCCTTTCCACAATCTCTGCAACAGCTCTAGTGCAACTATGTGGAACCAATTTTAACATAGCCGGAGGACACCTCTCCACTGCAGGTGCATCTCCTTTTTTTTGGCTGACCACACCTTAAGGTGAGGAGAAGCAAAATGTGAGCCTGAAAGAGCAGGACATGGGAGACCTCATGCTGTAGACCCCCGTGCCTCTTCTGAGTTCAACGTTTTGAAACCATCTTCAAAGTAGCAGGAAGAAGCTGATATACTGAGGTTGCAGAGCTTGGAGAACCAGAGTGAATAGAGAGGGCTGAACTGGAAGAGAACGTGGCTTACCAGACAGGACATGGGATTAGGAATCAGGAAAGCCAGGTTAGAGCCCTTGAGTAAGTTACAACCACTCTGGGCTCCAGTTTCCTCATCTGTAAAATGGGCATAAGATACTAGCCCTTCCTGCCTCTTAGATTGTTAGCCTTCTGTGAGACAGGGACTGTGCCAGACCTGATTACCATATTTATGCCAGAACTATAACATGTTTGACTGGAGAGCATGACATTTTATGGGATGACAGGGATGTAGAGTATAAGTGTTGCAGTCTGCAGTTGGGCAAAGGGAGATGTAAAGTGGAGTAGAGTAGCTTGGCTTAGTGGCAAGAGCACGGGCTTGGGAGTCAGAAATCATGGGTTCTAATCCCGGATCCGCCACTTGTCAGCTCTGTGACTTTGGGCAAGTCACTTCACTTCTCTGGGCCTCAGTTATCTCATCTGTAAAATGGGGATTAAAATTGTGAGCCCCATGTGGGACAACCTGATTACCTTGTATCTACCCTAGAGTTTAGAACAGTACTTGGCACATAGTAAGCACTTAACGAATACAATCATCATTATTATTATTTAGAGAACTATATGACCAAGGCATGATCTCCACAGCCCCAGGACTTCTCCATTTGTCATGGTTGTAACCTCTCAGAAGGCATTATGTGACAAATCCCCAGTGGCTTAATATTCATTTGGGTCAAACTATTAGGAAACATCTTTAGTTTCTTTAACTACTAGTGAAATTATCTTGAATGAACAAGCTGTGGCAAAATTCCAATTATTTTTAATTCACTGGCTAAGGATTCTTTGAGTATACAAGCAGTGACCTGATTCTTCCACTTTATAAAAATTTTAGTACATTCATTGAATCACCAGTAAATGAAACACAAAATATAATTAATTGTTGTCTCTATGGATAGTATTTCACTAAAATATTAATCACAGTAGCATTTATTGAATGCTTACTATGTGTTAAGCACACGGGTATGAGGTCCATCACAGTCCCTGTCCCGCACAGGATTCACAATCCAGTTTATTCTCATTTTACAGATGAAGAAATGGAGGCACTGACAGGTTGTGACTTGCCCAAGATCTCACAGTAGGCCAGAGGCAGAGCTGGGATTTCGAACCTAGGTCTTCCTGATTCCCATTCCCAGATACCTTCCACAGGATTATGCTCCCTCCATTTTCTTGTCTATTTGGCCTATCTTCTGGATTTATCCATACCAAAGATTTCGAGATTTTCATGTAGATATTTACATTTTTACAGAATGTTGATGTGTAATAACCTGGCCAAAGCTTACTGTGATTGTAGTGAAGATGAAAAAATATATTAGCAAAGATTCTGTAATATATACCCTGATTAGGGGACACATTAAATGTAAATTCTGGATATAACGCTTTAGAATCATTGCATGGGTGGCCCCCTGGTGGTTTTTCATTTGATCTTGGGCTGGAAATTTATTTTGCTATAATATTCTGTTGAGACTATGTGTTGACCACTGCCACTGGCCCCCATGCTTGGGACAGGGAGGAGGAAGCCAGGAAAGCAACTCCTTGGTGTCTTTCCCTAAAACTTTGGAAAATCAATCAGAGAGAAGGACTGGGGAGGAAACAGAAAGTTCATGTTGGCGGGAAGATGGAGACCTTCAGCCGTAATGCGGTAAGGAGAAGCGAGCTGTGGGTTTGGGAGAGCAGGACATGGGGAGAACTTGTGCTGTGGACCTTAGGTACAATCAGGGCACAGGGAGGGTTCATAGTGGATTCCTGGAGGGTTGGAGTCCAGTGTCTAAGAGTGTAGAGTAGTGAGGGTCCTGTCCCTGAGAGGGAGAAGAATGTGAGGCCTATAACACCTACAGGGAAATAGACAGGGTCTTGGTTCAGGGAGGGAAGGTAATAGGGAAGGACAGAAATAGGACTAGATAAAACGAAAAACAGTTCAACCTGGAATCTTTTTAATGGCATTTGTTAAGTGCTTGCTATGTTCCAGTCACTGAGCTAAGTGCTGGGGTAGATGCGAGATAATCAAGTTGGACAGAATCTCTGTTCCACATGGAGCTTCTATTCTTAATCCCCATTTTACAGATGAGATAAACTGAGGCACAGAGAAGGTAAGTGACTTGCCCAAGGTCACCTAGCAGACAAGTGGAGGAACTGGGATTATAACCCAGATCCTCTGACTCCCAGGCACATGCTTTTTCCAATAAACCATGCTGCTTCACTGGAGTTGTTTTGGTTGTTATGGTATTAAGAATATATTAACTACTGTAGCTCTCCCAGCTTTTTCTGTGGGCTTCTTGAGGCAGCCCTGGGAAGGTAATGGAAGGTTAGTTCCTGATGATCTAAGGATCAGGGATCCTGGGGAGATCCCTGGGCTTCAACCATAGAGTGGTGACAGCAAGAAAGGTGCAGGGACATGCGGGGCAAAGAATAGGAAGCCCCCAAACTTTCAGCTGAAGAATGAGAAATATGAAAAACTTGAAAGCTGACTGGTGAAGCTGACTGGGGTCCAGGCACTCTTAAAGTTACTACTGGGCTCTTTTGTCCTGGATTTAGGGATGAAAACCTTTCATGGTGCTTCTCTAGGACACTAGAAAATTTTGATTCAAGATTTTAAGTGCTTCCTCAACTTTGGTCTTTTCCCAAAAGCCTTCTGAGTGCTTTTTTCATGTCCTTGTTCCTCAGGGTATAGATGAGTGGGTTGAGTGTGGGGGTGATCACGGCATAGGAGAGGGTCAGGAACTTTCCTGAACTCATGGAGAAGGATCTGTTGGACTGGATGTAGATGCCCGAGATCATACCAAAGAAAAGAGTCACCACCAGCAGATGGGACCCACAGGTGCCTAGGGCTTTCCGCCAGGCCTGGGATGACTTGATCCTCAGTGCGGCTCGGGCGATGAACCCGTAGGAGACCAAGATCAGGGCAATGGGCAGAAGGACCAGGATCAAGGTGGCAATGAAAAGCACAACCTCATTGGCTCGAATATCCACACATGCCAGTTTGATCATGGTGGGCACCTCACAACCAAAGTTAGGTATATGCCGGTTGCCACATCGGGGCAGACGGAGGGTGATGGTGCTCTGGATTGCACTGTTTCCCATCCCACTCAGCCACGCCATGGCTGCCAGGCCTTGGCAGAGCCGTGGGTGCATGAGAGTCATGTAGTGGAGGGGCCGACAGACCGCAGCATAGCGGTCAAAGGCCATGATGGTGAGAAGGACACACTCAGTTGAGCCCAGGGCCAGGCCAACGGAGAGTTGGACCGCACAGCCTATAACAGTGATGGTTTTATATGGTCCCCACAGGTTCCATAATAACTGGGGAATGGCATTGGTTGTGAAACAGAGATCAACAAAGGAGAGATGGGAGAGGAAGAAGTACATGGGTGTGTGGAGGTGAGGGTCCAGGTGGGACACTACGACAATGATTGTATTGCCTAAAAGGGTGAGGAGGTAGGAAATCAAGATAAGCACAAATAAGACCATCTCTAGTTGGGGCTGGTCAGAGAAACCCATCAAGATGAAGTCTCGTCCAGAGCTGCTGTTGGTCACTTCCATCATCCATCACTGCCAAGAGAAAATGAGACACGGGTGATTAGGTTAGTGCTTGGCATATAGTAAGCACTTAAGAAATATCACAATCATCAGAAAGAGTGGAAAGGGTGGAGCCTACAGGATTCACGGAATCAGCAAGATCCTAACCCCAAACCCAACACATTTATAGTGAAATCCCAGGATAGAATAAGTTCATATTCCCATTTTCCAGGTGTCAGTGGGTTTTTTCTTCCCCCATTCTCTTCTTTTTGTTCAGAACCTTCCTCAGAAAAGCAAAATAAACAATCCTATCCAGGGGAATTGTTCAAGAGTTGGTGTTAGAATGCATGTGCTTGTGTCAGTGAGTGTATGTGTGTAACAGTGAGGGAAGAGGAGCCCATGGTCAAGGTAAGATTGGTATTGGAATGACACAGGATTTCATACAAGAACATAAGCAGTGTCGTGCTGAACCAGATCATCCATCCATTGCTCCACTTGCATTCAACCCCTGGGTCCTTACTTCACCAAGGGGCACTGTGACATCCCCATGAAATCAGGCTTCCCATTGATCCCTGCTCCATTCTGGAAAGAACCCAGAAGTAATGTTGAGAAGGTCACCACTGTTACTTCTCTGACTGTTGATCTGATCTATGAGGAACCTGAAATCGTTCTGCTCCTTCCATGTTTCTACAAAACATTTTTCTACATTTTCTACATTTCTCTATAAAAGCTTTCCATTCACATTTCCCCACTCATCAAAAATCTCCAATGGTTGCCCATCTATCTCCACATCAAAGAGAAACTCCCTGAACATTGAGTTTAGAGCATTCAATCCCCTTGCCCCCTCTTACCTCACCTCCCTGATTTCCCACAACAACCCAGCCCACACACTTCACTCCTCTATTACTGAGTTGTACTTTCCAAGCACTTAGTACAGTGTTCTGCACACAGTAAATGCTCAATAAATATGATTGAATGAGTGAATGAATAATGCCAACCTATTCACTGTATCTCAATCATGTCCTGCATCTGTTCTAGAATGTCCTCTCTCTCCATATTCTACAGACTATCATTTTCTCCATCTTCAAACATTTATTGAAGACACATCTCCAGCAAGAGGCCTTCTCTGACTAGGCCTTAACTTCCCCTTCTCTCACTCCCTTCCGTGTTGCCCTTGTACTTAGATTTGAACACCTTATTCACTCCTCCCTCAGCCCCACAATACATACATTAATATAAATGAATTACAGATATGGATCTCTGTCTCTCCCTCTAGACTGTAAACTCATTTAGAATGGTTTTTGTTCAGTGCTTACTATGTGCCATGTACTGTACAAAGCACTAGGATAGATACAAACTAAGCAGATTGGACACAGTCTATGTCCCACATTTGGGTGATAGTATTATCCTCATTTTACAGATGAAATAACTGATGAAAGAGAAGTGAGTTGCCCAAGGTCTTATAGTGGATAGTGGCAGAGTTGAGGTTAGAACCCAGGTCCTTCTGATTCCCAGGGCCATGCTCTATCCACTAGGCCATGCTTTTTCTCAGCTGTGGTCAGGGAATGTGACTAGCAACTCTGTTACTGTGTACTTTCCCTTTGCTTAATACAGTTCTCGACACACAGTAGGCACTCAAAAATATGATTGATTGAGTTATTGGGAAAGAAGCATAGTGAATAGGTTCAACTGAAAGGAGTGAAGCAAGCTAGCTGGGGTGCAATGGGAGATTACATATTGGAATGGTCAGAAACATCCAAACTGTTAGATCGTGAAGACAAATGAACAGTAAAACCCTGAGAAGAAAAATCAACATCCTTAACTAGAATTGGAAAAGGAACTGGTCTGTGACCTTTCAACATTTATTTTTAATAATGTCTGTCTCACCCTCCAGACGGTAAGCTCATTATGGACAGGAAATGTGTCTGCTAATTTTGTTGTATTGTATGCTCCCAAGTGCTTATTACAGTGCTCTGCATGCAGTTGATTGATTGATCGATTGATTATTATCATCTTTGTCATTTTTTGTTTGCCTTTCTTTAAAGTGTCTGCCATGAAAACCCTCCCTTCCCTCCTTATTTTAGATTGTGAGCTTTTCAGGGTGAGGGACCAAGTCTATATCTCTTCCATGTATTTCTTTCCCAGTGTTTGTTTCAGAACTTGGACCCTTTGTCTAATAAAAATTATTACTCCTCCTGCTTTTAACTTGGCCCATTCCACCCAGAATTCTGGACTGAACAGGACACAACACATTGCTGGAAGGAACAGTGAAGTCATCCTTTGTCTATAGAGAAGCAGCATGGCTTAGTGGGAAAACCCCAGTCTTGGGAGTAGGAGTCGTGGGTTCTAATTCCAGCTCTGCTACTTGTCAGCTGTGTCACTTTGGGCAAGTCACTTAACTTCTCTGTGCCTTAGTTACCTCATCTGTAAAATGGGGATTAAGACTGTGAGCGGGACAACCTGATTACCTTGTATCTACCCCAGCACTTAGAACAGTGTTTGGCACATAGTAAGCCTTAACAAATCCGATTATTATTTTTATTTATTATCCTTATTATTATTGAGGGAATGATTGAAGAAGGACAAATAGCTATATTTGCAATAATTTTTGATTTGTCTCACCATAATATTTTGAAAGGTGTTCTGAGCCTAATTCTTCCCAGGATCAGTGGACATTAGTCTATGAGAGGCTGCATAAAGCAGAGGTAAGTAAATCACCACACATTTTAGAATTTTAGACCTCGCTTCTCACAAATACGAGGATTTGATCTGAGATATCTCTGAATTATAGAAGAAGCAACCAATGGTATTAATTTTCATTTTTTTTAAATAAAAGAACCAGGAGACTGATTCTCCCTTGGTTTCACCTCCCTGGGAAGCTGCCATATCTTTCTCTTCTGCCTGGAGCATGCTAATTCTCTAATGGCCTTTAAATGACCTGAAAGGTTTACTGCAGTTTCCAAGGGGTCTTTTTCAGTTCATTGAGAAACTGACAGCCCAGATCACCCTATTCTGACTCCTCCTCCCCTCCACATTTCAATGGCTAGTTCTTTAACCGGGTTTAACAAACTTATGGGCATCACACAAGTGCTCCTTCAATGTATAATGCATCTTGCAGGGAGGTAGCAGTGGTCAGGGGGAGGAGAAGTGGTAGGAGCCACTAGGGTTGGATTAACCTGGAAGAACAGGCCACCAAAGTGTGAGCTCAGTAAATATTTTGGGATCCTAACCCTATCTTGCTCAATGTCACTAGTAACCAACGGGAACATGGGACAGTCGTGCCAACTCAGATGGGGGGATCTTCTGCAAGTCACCCCAGGGAGGGATAGAGTGAGCCTGGGGAGAGAGGAGAGAAACAATGGCAGATGCCCCCTTCTGGTAAGGGACATTATTAAATTATCTGACATAGTCCCATTTCTGTGGGATGGGTAGCACCAGAATCTTTTTTTCTAAAATAATAATATTTTATAATGATAACTGTGATGCTTGTTAAGTGCTTGCTAAGTGCCGAGCAATGAGAGAAACACTAGGGTAATTAGATTAGCAACCCTGTGTTGCACATAGGGTAAGAAGGAGGGAAATTGAAAATGATGCACTGATAATGAATTTTAATCATAGGTGAGGGTGTGATTGAGCAGACAATAGGGTGGTGCTGTCACCTAACATCCCAAACACCAGGCAGACCCAGACACCGGGTAAGTCATGAGCTTTCAGATTCGAGGGTGGGAAATGGATTTACAGACTTGAGGGTTATGTGTCATAGAGGCAGGATTATTAAGATCATAGTACAGGACTTGCGAGAGTTAATCTTCAGAGGGCCAAACTATTCCTAGACTAATTAGCAATGAGCACACTAGTCAGCATGGTATCCAACTTCTGGCAGCTGGTAAAACCTGGGACATCCTTAGACTACCTTTCAAACCACCCCAAAAGGGGTTCCTTCATATAATTCCAAACTAGCTATCTTTCAAATAACCTCAAATGGCTACCATTCAAACCATCCCAACATGGGCTACCTTTCACAATCACCTGGGGCTGCCTTCAAAGTATCCCAACACGGGCTAATTTTCACAATCACCCAGGAGTCAAGTTATCAAGATGGAATACTCACTTTTCCTAGCTCCAGTGAGGAGGTCCAACTGGTCACTCAGCACCAAACAGAGTTTGAAAGAATAGGCATCCTTGAGTCTAGGTAGAGGTGCTTCACTACATCGGTGTGACACAGTTCCGATCTGCTACAAAAAGTTTGTGGAGACCCCCTCCCCATATATACCTTACTACTTCCTCATCCTCTTCTCTTCTCTTGGCCACATTTGGGGTAAAAAAGGATTCTGCGACAAGACCTATTGCAGTTTTCTCATTCCAGAACTAATTGTTTGGCTTCATTGCTCAACCAGCCCCTCCACGGTTGGTAGCACCGGGAAGTATGGGAAGTGTTAATGCTTCTTGTTGTTCATTGCCAGCCCCTCTGGTGCTAGTGAGCTAAGTTTGCTAGCTTGGCGAGGGTGTCACTGGTCACATGGGATATGTAACTTTTCTGGGGGTTGATGAAACCTGCACTATTGTGTGTTGTGGAGGCCTTCCCAGACTGAGCTCCCCTTCTCCCTCTACTCCCTCTACCACCCACCCTTTACCTCTCCGCAGCTTAACCCTCTTTTCCCCCCATTTCCCTCTGCTCCTCCGCTTCTCCCTTGCCATCCCCTCAGCACTGTACTCGTCTGCTCAACTGTATATATTTTCACTACCCTATTTATTTTGTTAATTTTGTTAATGAAATGTACATCGCCTTGATTCTATTTAGTTGCCATTGTTTATACAAGATATTCTTCCCCTTGACTCTATTTATTGCCATTGTTCTTGTCTGTCTGTCTCCCCCGATTAGACTGTAAGCCCGTCAAACGGCAGGGACCGTCTCTATCTGTTGCCGACTTGTTCATTCCAAGGGCTTAGTACAGTGCTCTGCACATAGTAAGCGCTCAATAAATACTATTGAATGAATGATTATAGAGGGCCAGTCACACTCGGTCCCTAATTTTGTCCAGGATTAGGTTCTTGAGGGGAGCAGACTTCTCAGTGGGTGGGATTGATAATTACATGTCAGGAAGAAAGAATCTGGCCTTGCCTGGGAGCCAGAGAACCTGGGTCCTAATCCTGGACTGGCCATCTACCAGCTGTGTGATCATAAGCAAATCATTCAACTTGTTCTGGCCCTCAGAATTCTCATCTCTTCTCCTTTCTACTTAGTCTGTGAGTCCCATGTGGGACAGGGACTGTATTCAACTAGATTATTTTATATCTATCTCAGCACTTCATAAAGTGCTTGGCACATAGTAAGCACTGAACAAATGCCACAGTTATTATTAGGAAGGGGTTCTGGCTTCAGTTACCATCTCTATGCAGTTGATTCCCACATCTACATCTCCAGTACAGACATAATAATAATAATAACCATTATGGTGCTTGTTAAGTGCTTATTATGTGCCAAGCACTGTTCTCAGCACTGGGATAGATACAAGTTAATCAGTTTGGACACAGTCCCTATCCCACATGTAGTTAACAGTCGTAATCCCCATTTTAATCATTCATTCATTGAATCATATTTATTGAGCACTTACTGTGTACAGAGCACTGTACTAAGCACTTGGAAAGTACAATACAGCAGTAGAGACAATCCCTGCCCACAGTGAGTTCACAGTCTAAAACTGATGCACAGAGAAGTTAAGTGACTTACCCAACGCCACACAGCAGACAAGTGGCGGAACTGGATTAGAATCCAGGTTCTTCTGACTCCCAGGCCTGTGCTCTATCCACTAAGCCAGGCTACTGTCTCTTACCCTGCAATTTCACATTTCCTTCTGCCTTCAAGACATATCTACTTGAATGTCTTGCTGAAACTTCAATTAAACATGTCCAAAACTGAACTCGTTATCTTCCCACCCAAACCCTGTCCTCCCCCTGCTTTACCCATTACTGTAAACAACAACACTATCCTCCCTATCTCACAAGCTCACAACCATGGCTTTGTCCTCGACTCATCTCATTCCACCCACATATTCAATCTGTCACCAAATCCTGTCGGTTCTACCTTCACAATACTGTTAGAATCTGCCCTTTCCTCTCCATCCAAACTGCTACCATGCTCATCCAAGAACTTCCTATCCCACTTTGACTATGGTATCTGCCTCCTCACTGACCTCCCAGCATCCTCTTACCACCCCAATCCATATTTCACTCTGCTGCCTGGCTCATTTATCAACAAAAACACACAGTCCATGTCACCCCATTCCTCAAGGAACTCCAATGGCTGTTCATTCACCTCCGCATCAAACAGAAGCCCTTTACCTTAGGCTTTAAAGTACTCGATCACCTTACTCCTCCCTACCTTACCTTACAAATCTCCAACTACTACCCGGCCCACATACTCTGCTCCTCTAGCACCAGCTGACTCATTGCATCTTGATCTCATCTATCTCGTTGCCAACCCCTTTTCAATGTCCTTCCTCTAACCTGAAACTCCCTCATTCATTCATTCAATTCAGTAGTATTTATTGAGTGCTTACTACGTGCTCCACACTGTACTAATCCCTTGGAATGTACAATTCGGCACAAACCCTCCCCCTCCATGTATGCCAGAACCCCACGCTCTCCACCTTCAAAATGTTATGAAGGTTACATCTTCTTCAAGTAGCCTTCTTTGATTTAATCCTCTTTTTCCTGGCTCACTCTTCCTGTTGTGTCATCTACACACTTTGATCTGTGACCTTTGGACATTTGATATTCACCCCACCCTCCACCCCAAAGCATTTATGTATACATCTTTAAATTACTTATTTATTCATATTAATGTCTGTCTAGAGAGGGAAGCTAGTTAGGACAGGGAATGTGTCTACTAATTCTGTTGCATTGTACTCTCCTAAGTGTACTCTCCTAAGCACTTAGTATAGTACTCTGCACATACTAAACACTCAATAAATACCATTGATTGATTGATTGATTGATTCTGGATGGTTAGTCTTTGGAGAGAGAGAACCAAAGGAGGATTTGGGACTTGATTTATTTTATAATAGTAGCTGTGGTAGAATTGATCACAGACATTGTTCTTTCCTCGTTTTCTTTCTATCCCTCTGGCCACTCTTTCTCAATGTCTTTCTCCGGCTTCTCCTCTGCCTCCCACTCCTTAACTGTGGGAGTCCATTATGGCTCAGTTCTGGATCCCCTTCTATTTTCATATATACCAGGTCCCTCAGAGAACTCATTTGCTCTCATGGCTTCAACTACTATCTCTAGGCAGATGATGTCCAAATCTGGATCTCCTATCCAGATCACTCTCCTCTAGAGTCTTGCATTTCCTACCTTCAGGGCATCTCTTCTTGGATGGCCTACCAATATCTACAACTTAACATGTTCAAAACAGAATTCTCCATCTTCTCACCAAACCCTGTCTTCCCTGAGACTTTCCCATAACTATAGACAATTCCACTATCCTCCCTGTCTCACAAGCTTATAACCTCAGCATTATCCATGCTTCATATCTCTCATTCAAGCTGCATATTAAGGATATCACCAAATCCTATTGTTTCTACTTTCACAACATTTCTAGAATCCATTCCTTCCTCTCCAACCAAATTGCTACCTTGCTGACCCAAACACTTATCACTTCCCACCTGGACTACTGTGTCAGCTTCCACATTGACCTCCCTGACTCCTGTCTCTCCTCTCTCCAGTCCATACCTCACTCTGCTGCTTGATCATTTTTTTTTCTAAAAATGATTAGACCACATCTCTCTCCTCAAAAACATCCAAAGGTTACCCTTCATTTCTGCATCAAACAGAAACTCTACTATCTTCTTTAAGGGACTTAATCAGCTCTTCCCTTCCTTTCTTTCCTCACTCATCTCCTAGTACAACCTAAACTGCACACTTCACTCCTCTAATGCCATTTACTGTATCTCAACCTCGCCTTCTCTTGGGCAAACTCTTGCCCATATCCTCATTCTGGCCTGGAATTGCCTCCCCCTTCATATATGGCAGCCCATCAGTCTCCTCAATTTTAAGCCTTACCAAAATCATATCTCCTCTAAGAAGTCCTTCTTGACTAAGCCCTTATATCCCCTATTTGCCTTCCCTTCTGCAGCACTTAGGCACTTAGGTTTGTTCCTCTTAAGCACTTTAATTTCCATCCCAACTAACAGTACTTGTGTACATATCCATCTATAATTTATTTTAATGTCTGTCTCCCTATCTAGAGTATAACAGCCTTGGGAGTAAGGACTGTATCTACTTACTCTATTGTATTGTACTCTCCCAAGTGCTTTTAGTACAGTGAATAATTGCAATAATAATTGTGGCATTTGTTCAGCACTTAGTATGTGCCAGGCATTGTTCAGCCCTGGGGTGGATACAAGCAAATCGGGTTGGACACAGGCAAGGTATCCAAGGCACAGAGAAGTTAAGTGACTTCCCCAAGATCATACAGCAGACAACTGGCAGAGCCAGGATTAGAACCCAAGTCCTTCTGACTTCAGGTCCATGCTCTATCCATGGGACCATTCTGGTTCTGCCTCCAGGCCCATGCTGTAGTCAGTAGATCATGCTGCTTCCACAAACAATGATAATAATAATTGTGGTATTTGTTAAGTGCTTACTATATGTGCTAAGCACTGGATTAGATATGAGGTAGTCATATAATAATCAGGTCCCACATGGGGCTCATAGTCTAAATAGGAGGGAGAATAGGTATTGACTCCTCATTTTGCAGATGAGGGAACCGAGGCACAAAGTAGTGAAGTGAGTTGCCTTAGGTCACACAGCAGGCAGGTGGCAGAGCCAGGATTAGAACCTAGATTCTGACTCCCAGGCTAGTGCTCTTTCCACTAGGCCATGCTACTTCTCTACAGTGCTCTAAACACAGTAAGTACTCAATAGTTAATTGATTGATTAAGCAAGTAGTTTATTCAAGAACACTGTACTAATTTGATTGGAAAAAAATGCACAGGTGAAAATTAGGCATGATTCTTGGCTCTCGAGAAATACACAGTCTAAGAGTTGAGGAAAGAGAGGTTTTGACACATAAGGAGGATCCTTGAACTGGTGTCTTTTAAAGCACAGAAACATCCTGAAGTCCATCCTAATGAAGGGTGAGGCATGACTTTCCTTGACTGGAGTGCATCCTACTCTTTTCCAGGATCCTCTAGGAATATGTCTGGGAGAAACTAATCCAAACAACAGTGGAGGCTGTTTCCCTAAATCTCTAATGCACCTTGTCCATCCTACCCTGAATCTTCTACTTTCATATAGGATCAGAAGTTTAGCACTTAGAACAATCCACAACCAGGGAAAGGGAGGCCCAGAGATTAAGTGAGATGACCAAAGTAATACCAAAATACCTGGATCCAACATTCCAACCCATTTACCCAGAATAACCTTCCCTTATTGTGACCCTTATCCTGTTGGCTGAAGTTTGGTTCTATTTTCCCCTCATCCTCCCACAGAACCTCCCCCTGTTTCCCAAGTTAGCCCCTGACTCACATTTTGGAGAAAGAGCAAGAGGAATCTCCATTCATGTCCATGTGGGCGAGATAATGATAGCTGGAGTTGTCGGGACAGCTCCATACTACCTTTGCAATCAGAGTTTCAGCTTTGAATCATGGGTAGTGATTGGATTGTAAGATTGTGGAGAGCGGTGAGAGAATCAATCCTACATTAGAATGTCTCCCTCCTCCTGATGTGGTTCAGAACCAAGGGTACAAAGAAAATTGTTTCTTGTGACAGCCATTTCTAATTCTCTAAAAAGTGAGGAGAATCGTTGGATAGATGAGGAGGGATGGAACTGACTTTGCTTTATACTCAGGGAAGGACTGGTTTCTCTCCATGCAGACTGAGCCAGGAATTGTTCTCAGAGACTTTTCTCTCTATCTGAAAGGAATCAGATACAATTTTCAGCAGGATAGATTGAGGTAACATCATCAGAAAATCTTCTAGGTAGTAAGATTGGGAAGCACTGTAGGGATCACTGGTCTGGGAGATGGATTTCTCTTCCTTGGAGATCCGCAAAAACTGGAGAAGTTCCAATCAAATCAATCGCCCAGTGATAAACTGAAATCTGCAATTTTCTTTGCTGTTTCTGTCTCTGCATTGTTTGACCTCTAAAGACCCTCCACCCTTCTCCTCTCTGTTCAGAAAACTGGTGTGATGGGAAACTGGGATGATCAAGGCCATCAAAATCGCTATGTTCCTCTTGGGGGTTCTTCAACAAAGAACCCTGCTCAGGAGGAAGAAGAGTATTGATAGATGGAGCTTGGATTCCCTCAAGGTCAATACCTTGAGGTAGACAGGGGAAGTACTGTCACATGTTGGGTATGCCTGGGGGCCTGGGGGACCCAGTAAGCCAATTATCATGAGTAGCCGAGGTGTCCTGAATGGAGTCTCTAGGTAGAGGGCTGATGAGGGAAGAGTTTAGATCCCAAACCCATTCCCTGACCTCTGAGACCATAAAGGAACATAGTGCTGAGTAACACACTATGATGCCCACCTATATAGTCATTTTCTTGTGAGTTTCTTGGGGTGGAAATGGGGATTAAGGGAAAAGCATGGGACTGCTGTGGCCTGGCTGGGGGTTTTCCCCAAATTCGCCATTAGCCAAAGAAAGGAGCTGTGCTAGGTTTGGCCTTGGTAAAGTATTTGTGCTCAAAGCATAATGCTAATGTTGATGGCAACAATGATGATGATGATGATAACCATAATAGTGTAAATGGAAAAAACAATGATAGTAACAGTGACTCAAATGATCTATTAGACATCTTGATGAATGGGGGTTTAACATATGGTATTGTCACACAGATGAATTTCTGTGGTCCTGTTAATATTCAAGACCTAAAAAATAAAAATCAACTTTACTTGGCTAAAGCTTCCCCAATAAAAACTTAAGGTATTTCACTAACAGAAAAATCAGATAAACAAGAATTCATTAAGCCTAATTTTTCACTACTGAGTGAATCTTGAATGTGGAGAAGGAGCATGGCTAAGTGGATTGAAAATGGGCCTGGGAGTCAGAAGGACCCTGGGTTCCAATCCAGCTCCAACATCTGTCAGCTGTATGACCTAGGACAAGTCACTTAACTTCTCTGTGCCTCAGTTACCTCATCTGTAAATATGTAAAGTGGGATCAAAATGCACCCCTCCACCTGACATCTGACCCCATTCCTTCACACCTTATCAAAACCTCTGACCCCTCTCTTCTTTCCTCCCTAACAGGCATCGTCAACTGTTCACTCTGCGATGTCTTCTTTCCCACTGCTTTCAAACAGTCCATGTCTCCCCTATCCTTACAAAACTCCTCCCTTGACCCCACAGCTCCCTCCAGTTATTGCCCCATCTCCTTCTTACCATTGCTCTCCAAACTCCTTGAGCGACTTGTCTACACCCACTGTCTCAGATTCCTCTCCTCCAATTCTCTCCTTGACCCCCTCTAATCTGGCTTCCGTCCCTTTCACTCCACAGAAGCCACCTTCTCAAAGGTAAACAAATGATCTCCTTCTTGACAAATCTAACAGCCTCTACTCTAGCCTGATTCCCCTCGACACTCTCGACCATCCCCTTCTCCTGAAAATGTTATCCAAATTTGGCTTCGCTGGCACTGTCCTCTCCTGGTTCTCCTCTTATCTCTCTGGCTGTTCATTCTCAGTCTCCTCTGTGGGCTCCTCCTTTGCCTCCCACCCCCCAATCTGTGGGGCTCCCTCAAGGTTCAGTTCTGTGTCCTCTTCTATTCTCCATTTACACCCACTCCCTTGGAGAACCCATTGGTTCACATGGCTTAACTACCATCTCTGTATAGATGATACCCAAATCTTCATCTCCAGTCCTGATCTTGCTCCCTCTCTGCAGTCTTGCATTTCCTCTAGCCTTCAAGTCATCTCTACTTGGAAGTCCTCCCATCACTTCAAGTTTAATATGTCCAAAGCAGAACTCCTTATCTTCCCACCTAAACCCCGTCCTACCCCCAACTTTCCCATCATTGTAGATGGCTCCACCACCCTTCCTGACACACAAGCCTGTAATCTTGGCATTATCCTTGATTTATCTCTCTCATTTAACCCAAATATTCAATCCATCACCAAATCCTGTAGGTCCCACCCTCATAACATAGGTAAAATTTGCCCTTTCTTTTCCATCCAAACTGCTACCACATTGATACAATCATTCATCCTATCTTGCCTGGATTACTACATCAGCCTCCTTGCTGACCTCCCAACCTCCTGTCTCTGCCCATTCCAATCCATACTTCACTGGATCATATTTCTACAAAAACATTCAGGACATGTTGCCCTACTCAAAAAACTCCAGTGGTTGCCCATCCACCTCTGCATCAAAAAAACCTCATCATAGACTTTAAACACTTGATCACCTTGCTCACTCCTACCTAATCTCACTCTTCTCCTACTACAACTCAGCCATCACACTTCACTCCTTTATTGCTAACCTTCTTAAGGTGCCTCAATCTCTTCTACCTTGCCACTGACCCCTAGCCCATGTCCTGCTTGTGGCCTAGAACAC
The DNA here is from genome assembly GCF_004115215.2 of Ornithorhynchus anatinus. Taxonomy (NCBI): domain Eukaryota; kingdom Metazoa; phylum Chordata; class Mammalia; order Monotremata; family Ornithorhynchidae; genus Ornithorhynchus; species Ornithorhynchus anatinus. The sequence continues at coordinate 1,176,430 of NW_024396936.1, read as the reverse complement.
CCTCTCTCCTCAGATCTGACAGATAATTACTCTCCCCCTTTTCAAAGCCTTATTCAAGGCACATCTCCTCCATGAGGCCTTCCCTGACTAAGCCCCTCCTTTGGTCTTCTGCATTGCCTTGACTTGTTCTTGTTATTCAACCCCACCCCCCTTACCCTCACAGTACTTATGCATATATCTGTAATTTATTAATTTGGATTGATGACTGTCTCCCCTTCTCTAGACTGCTCATTGTGGGCAGGAAATATGTCTATTTATTTTTGATTTGTACTTAGTCTGGTGCTCTGCAAACCGTGAGTGCTCAGTAAATTGAGTGAATGAATGAACTCCAACCCACAGTTATGTTTGAAGCCCTTCTTATAATGTTGGTATTTGTTAAGTGCTTACTATGTGCAGAGCACTGTTCTAAGCGCTGGGGGAGATACAAGGTAATTGGGTTGTCCAACGTGAGGCTCACAGTCTTCATCCCCATTTTACAGATGAGGTAACTGAGGCCCAGAGAAGTGAAGTGACTTGCCAACAGTCACACAGCTGATAAGTGGCAGAGCTGGGATTCGAACCCATGACCTCTGACTCCCAAGCCCGGGCTCTTTCCACTGAGCCACGCTGCTTCTCTTAATGTGCCTCATTAAATTTTATATTTATAAAATATTTTATCTTTTAAAATATCTTATATTTTAAAAATCCTCCTCAGTTGGAATATAATTTCATATCTCTGTGGGACTGTGTGGACTAAAGATAAGATTACTTGTAAATTACTGCACATTCTATAAGTAAGGCTTGCCTCTCATAAGCCCATGGACCTGATCAGAGATATCTCTGAATCATAGAAGCAATAATTTTTTGGGTTTTTTTTTTCCATTTTTTAACAAATGAAAAGACTCGGAGACTTTGGTTTCTGCTACCTGGGTAGTGGGTGAATCCCCTGATGGAAAACCGCAATATTTTTTTTGCCACTAGGAGGCTGATTCTCTAGTGGCCTTAAATGGCTTGAAAGAGTTACTGTAGTTTCCAAGGAGCTTCTTTCACTTCAGTGTCGAATAACTAGGGCAGAGAAGAATTAACAAACCTTGATGCCACAAACTCACCCTACTCCGATTCCTCCTTCCCTCCTCATTTCCATGGTTATTTCCTGGTTCAGGTCTAATGAACTTACAGACATCACACGAGTGTCCCTTCAATGTATTACACATCCTGCAGGAAGGCAGCAGTGGTTAGGGGGAGGAGGAATGGTGGGAGCCACTTGTCTTGGATTAACTTGGAAGGACAAGCCCACCAAAGAGAAGCCGCATGGCTTAGTGGAAAGAGCCCGGGTTTGGGAGTCAGAGGTAATGGGTTCGAATCCTGACTCTGCCACTTATCAGCTGTGTGACTTTGGGCAAATCACTTAACTTCTCTGTGCCTCAGTTACCTCATCTGTTAATGGGGATTAAGACTCTAAGTCACACGGGAGACAACCTGTTTCCCTTGTATCTACCCCAGCACTTAGAACAGTGCTTAGCACATAGTAAGCGCTTAACAAATACCATCATCATCATACCACAGGGCGAGCTCAATAAATATTTATCTTGGTCTGTGTTGCTGGTACCCAGTGGGAAATGGGAAAATCATGCCAATCTGATATATGGGGACCTTCTGCAACATCCCTCTGGACCTTCAGTTTATCCTCCAAACTGAAAGCTCAGTGTGGTCAGGGAATCTGTCTACCAATTCTATTATACTCTCCCAAGTGCTTAATAATGTGCTCTGCATAGAGTAAGCGCTCAATAAATATGATTGATTAATTGACTGTTTGACTGGCTGATCCCTAAGGAAAGGATGAAGTAGGCCTGGAGATGCAGCCTTCTGGTAAGGGACATCATTTAGGACTAGAACTTTAGCACTTAGAACAATCTATAGCCAGAGATAGGGAGATCCAGGGATGCCCAGTGAGATGCCCAGTGTAATTCAACAAGATTTATTTATTTATTCATTCATTCAATAGTATTTATTGAGCGCTTGCTATGTGCAGAGCACTGTACTAAGCACTTGGAATGTACAAATCGGTAACAAAGACAGTCCCTGTCCTTTGACAGGCTTACAGTCTAAGTGGGGGAGACAGACAAAAACAATAGCAGTAAATAGAATCAAGGGGATGAACATCTCATTAAAACAATAGCAAATAAATATAATCAAGGTGATGTACATCTCATTAACAAAATAAATAGGATAATGAAAATATATAAAGTTGAGCAGATGAGTACAATGCTGAGGGGAGGGGAAGGAAGAGGGGGAGGAGAGGGAAAGGACGGAAAGAGGGCTTAGCTGAGGAGAGGTGAAGGGGGGGCGGGTAGAGGGGGAGGAGAGGGAGCAGAGGGAAAAGGGGAGCTCAGTCTGGGAAGGCCTCATGGAGGAGGTGAGCTTTAAGTAGGGTTTTGAAGAGGGGAAGAGAATTGGTTTGGCGGAGGTGAGGAGGGAGGGCATTCCAGGACTGCGGGAGGACGTGGCCCAGGGGTCGACGGCGGGATAGACAAGAACGGGGGAAGGTGAGGAGGTGGGCGGCAGAAGAGCGAAGCGTGCGGGGTGGGCAGTAGAAAGAGAGAAGGGAGGAGAGGTAGGAGGGGCCAAGGTGATGGAGAGCCTTGAAGCTTAGAGTGAGAAGTTTTTGTTTCATGCGGAGATTGATAGGCAACCACTGGAGGTTTTTAAGAAGGGCAGTGACATGCCCAGAGCGTTTCTGCAGGAAGATGAGCTGGGCAGTGGAGTGAAGAATAGACTGTAGCGGGGAGAGAGAGGAGGAGGGGAGATCAAAGAGAAGGCTGACACAATAATCCAGCCGGGATATCATGAGAGCCTGTAGCAGTAAAATAGCCGTTTGGGTGGAGAGGAAAGGGCGGATCTTGATGATAGACCGGCAGGTTTCAGTGACGGATTGGATGTGTGGGGTGAACGAGAGAGCCAAGTCAAAGATGACACCGAGGTTGCCGGCTTGACAGATGGGAAGGATGGTGGCACCATCCACAGTGATAGGGAAGTCAGGAAGAGGACAGGGCTTGGGAGGGATGATTTAGGTGGCGGGCACACATCCAGGTAGAGACATCTTGGAGGCAGGAGGAGATACAAGCCTGAAGGTAGGTGGAGAGGACGGGGCAGAGATTTAGATCTGTGTGTCATCTGCATAAAGATGATAATTGAAGCTGTGGGAGTGAATGAGTTCACCAAGGGAGTGAATATAGATGGAGAACAGAAGGGGATCAAGAACTGACCCTTGATGAACCCCTATAATAATAATGTTGGTATTTGTTAAGCGCTTACTATGTGCCGAGCACTGTTCTAAGCACTGCGGTAGACAGGAGCCCACGAAGGAGACCAAGAATGAATGGCCAGAGAGATAAGAGGAGAACCAGGAGAGAACGGAGTCCATGAAGTCAAGGTGAGATGAGGTGTGGAGGAGAAGGGGATGGTCAACAGTGTCAAAGGCAGCTGAGAGGTCAAGGAGGATTAGGATAGAGTATGAGCCATTGGATTTGGCAAGAAGGAGGTCGTGGGTGACCTTAATGTTGGCATTTGTTAAGCGCTTACTATGTGCCGAGCACTGTTCTAAGCGCTGGGGTAGGCACAGGGAAATCAGGTTGTCCCACGTGGGGTTCACAGTCTTCATCCCCATTTTACAGATGAGGGAACTGAGGCACAGAGAAGTTAAGTGACTTGCCCACAGTCACACACCTGACAAGTGGCCGAGCAGGGATTCGAACCCATGACCTCTGACTCCAAAGCCAGCGCTCTTTCCACTGAGCCACGCTGCTTCTCTCAGCAGTCTCGGTAGAGTGGAGGGGACGGAAGCCAGATTGGAGGGGGTCCAGGAGAGAATGGGAGTTAAGGAATTCAAGGCAGTGAGTGTAAATGATTCGTTCTAGGAGCTTGGAAAGGAAGGGCAGTAGGGAGATAGGGCGATAACTGGAAAGGGAAATGGGGTCAAGAGGGTTTTTTTTTAGGATCGGGGAGACATGGGCATGTTTGAAGGCAGAGGGGAAGAAGCCATTGGAGAGTGAGCGGTTAAAGATAGGAATTAGGGAGTCAAGAAGGGCAGGGGTGATGGTTTTTATAAGGTGGGCAGGAATGGAGTCCGAGGCACAGGTGGAGGGGGAGGCACCTGCGAAGAGGGAGGAGATCTCATCTGAGGATACTGCTGGGAAGGATGGGAAAGTAGGGGAGAGGGTTGGGCAGGGGGGAGGCAGAAGGGGGAGGGGGACTTTGGGGAGCTCAGACCTGATTGTGTTCATTTTCGTGATCAAGTAGGAGGCCAGATCACTGGGGGTGAGGGATAGGGGAGGAACAGCGGGCCTAAGGAGAGAATTAAAGGTCCGGAACAATTGGCGGGGTGACAAGCATGGGTGTCAGTGAGGGAAGAAAAGAAGTTTTGCCTGGCGGAGGAGAGGGCAGAGTTAAGGCAGGAAAGGATAAATTTGAAATGGATAAGGTTGGCTTGGTGCTTGGACCTTCGCCAGCAGCGCTCCGCAGCTCGAGCATAGGAGCGTAGGAGGCAGACAGAGGCGGTGATCCAGGGCTGTGGGTTAGTGGAGCGACAGCGGTGGAGGGAAAGGGGGGCGAGAGAGTTGAGATGAGTAGAGAGAGTGGAGTTGACAGCGGTGACCTGATCATCGAGAGTGGGAGAAGAGGATGGGGGGCAAGGTGGGGAGAGATGCTTTTGGAGAGATGGATGGGATCAAGAGAGTGGAGATCTCTTTGGGTGAGTAGTATAGATTTGCAGGGGGAGGGAGTGTGAGAGATGAGGCAGGTGAGAAGGTTATGGTCTGAGAGAGGGATTTCAGAGTTGGTGAGGGAGGAGATGGTGCAGCGGTAGGAGATGATGAGATCGAGGGTGTGACCGAGTCGGTGAGTGGGCGAGGTATGGTGGAGCAGGAGGTCGGCAGAGTCGAGGAGCGATAGCAAGAGGGTGGCAGAGGAGTCACCGGGTACATCCATGTGGATGTTGAAGTCTCCGAGGATCAGAGTGGGCAGGAGAAAGAGAGAAGGAAGGTGAGAAAGGGGTCTAGGTGGTTGAAGAATTCGGTGGTGGGACCGGGAGGGCAGTAGATGACAGCTATAAGTATCTGGAGGGGGTGGCAGAGGCGATTGATATGGGCTTCGAAGGAGGGGAAGGAGAGGGAAGGGGGAGGAGGGATAATGCGGAAGCGGCAGCGGGGTGAGAGGAGGAAGCCTACGCTTCCTCCCTTTCCGGTGAGTCTGGGGGAGTGGGAGAAGGAGAGGCCTCCGCTGGAGACAGCAGCGGCGGAGACCCTGTCTTCGGGAGAGAGCCAGGTTTCCGTAAGGACGAGGAGGAGGAGAGTGCGGGAAAGAAAACGGTCAAGGGTGAAAGGTAGTTTACCTGTAATGGAGCGGGGGTTCCAGAGGCCACACTTGAAAGTAGCTGTGGGTGCAAGGGCGGGGGGGGAAGCGTGGGGAGGGGAGGGTTTGGATGGAAACAAGGTGGCGGGGCCCTGGACGGGGAGAGGGGGAGGAGGGGTGGCGGTGGGACAGGAGGACAGGGATGGGGCGTGGGTGGGGAAGAGGGAAGGGGGGAGGGTGGGAGGATGGGGTTTGGTGGGGAGGAGCGTAGGGGGAGGGGGAAGAAGGGTGGCGCTGGTAAAGTGGGGTTCTAGATTGGGGGAGGGGAGGAGGGGAGGAGGCAGAGGAGAGAGCGGGAAAGAGCTGGGTGAGAGAGGGGAAGGGGACGGAGAAGATTGGGAGGGGCAGATGGGAGAAGGGGGGTTGGAAGGACATGTTGAGGCCAGAGAGGAAGGTGGCAGCACTGAGAACAATTAACGATAAAATGCGAAATCGGTAATATAGTAACATGATACAATATGATACAATAAAATAGTATTCATAAACGGGTAATGACCAGGGTCGGGGATTGACTTGACTAAGGGTCGACCTGATCAAAATCAAAGTCAAAAGGCCAGCCGCAAGGAGAGTCCCGGGGGTCATGTCCAAATGTCTCCGAGGCGGCGGCGGGAGCCCTGAGGATGTCTGGGGTGGGTTGTGGGCGTAGGCGGCGGCTAAAATAAGGTAACACAGTGAGAACAAGGACATCGTCGCCCTGAGCGGGGTAGATCAATCAACTCACGGGGGAGGGGGAGTGAGGGCTTCCCAAAACGGCCACTTCGTGCAGAGTGAGTGGAGTGCGGCTGGGGAGTGCAACGTCCCCGGGCCCGAGTAGGGGAGCCCAATGTCCCCAGGCCCGAGCAGGGGAGCACAATGACCCCAGGCCCGACCAGGGGGGCACAATGTCCCTGGGCCCAATCAGAGGAGCGCAATGTCCGGGCCCGAGCAGGGGAGCACAATGGGAGCTGGTGGCTGGGGGGTCTGCGGTTGCAGGGGTGGGTGGGAGGGAAGATCCTTAGTGTTGGAGTCCTTGAGTGGGGGTGCAGAGAGGTTCAGTCGGGCGCGGGTTCCCCGGGAGACGCGGTGGCGGCGCAGATGAGTCCGCGGTCGGCAGGCCAGGGCTTGCCGGGAATAGGGGCCAGGCGGTCCAAGGCTCCGCTGCAAGGGAGAGGAGCTCCAGAGTCCATGTCGATTCAGTCGGGAATAAGGGGACCGGCGGTCCAAAGCTCAGCCTCAGGGAATCAGAGATCCCGAGCCCACGTGGCGATGGATCCAAGGGGCCCGGCGGTCCCAAGGCTCAGCTCCCAGGAGAGGTGGTCCCGCGTAGATGAGTCGGCGATCGGCAGCCAAAGGGCTAGCTGGGAATAGAGACTGGGCGGTCCAAGGCACCGCTGCAAGGGAGCTGGACCCAACATTCAAACTAATTTATCCAGCATTTACCCTCCATAATGAGACCCATTTCTGTTCGCCAGAGTTCCAGTTGCACAGTCCTCCCATTCTCCCACAGAACTTGCCCACACAGTCCTCAACCCCCACCCCCACCACTGTCTCCAGGTTAGCCTCTGACTCACATTTTGGAGAAGAGCAAGGGGAATCTCCATTCACATCCATCTGAACAAGATAATGATTGCTGGACGTTGCTGGGACAATCCCATACTGCATTTGCATTCGGAATTTAAACTTTGAATTATGGGGAGTTAATGGATCATGGGATTTAAGAGTCTGAGGAGAGGCGCAAGCATACATTAGAATTTATCCTTCTTCCTTCTGATGTGAAAGATTCCCTTAGATCAAGAGCACAGAAGAAATTGGATCCTGTGACAACCAACCCTAACTCTATGAGAAGTGAGGAGAATCTTTTTTTTAATTAGGGGAGGCAAGGAACTGACTTTGCTTTATGGTCAGGGTCAGGATTGGAGTTAGGGATAGGTTAGGGTTAGGATCAGGATTAAGGTCTATCTCCACGAAGGCTTAGTCAGAAATTGCTCTCTGCACTTCTTCTTTCTATCTGAAAGGGTGACAAAAACATTTCATCAGGATGGATTGAGGAAAGTCCTCCAGAAGCTCTTCCTAGTTGATAAAAGTTGGAAGTACTGTAGCAGTAAAAGGACTGTGGGAATGGCTTCTTTTTCCTTGAAGATTCATTAGAACTGAAATCTCTGATTACTTTGAGGGTCAGAGGAAGGGGTGATACCAACAATTCTCTGTCCTGTTTTCTGTCCTTGCACCAGTGGTTCCCTAAAGGGCCACTCTTTCCTCTCCATCTAAACAGCTGCCACATTAATCTAATCATTTATCCTATCTTGCCTTGATTACTGTATCAGCCTCCTTGCTGACCTCCCTGCTACCTCACACTCCATTCCACACTTCATTCTGCTTCCCAGATCATTTTTCTACAAAAACATAATCACTTGTTTTCTGTGTGACCTTGGGGAGGTCACACCGCTTCTCTGTGCCTCAGTTCCCTCATTGATAAAAGGGGATGAAGACTGTGAACTTCCTGAGGGGCTTGTATCCAACCCAGTGCTTAGTTCAGTGCCTGGCACACAGTAAGTGCTTAACAAATACCATAATTATTATTATTGTTGTTATTATCCAGGTCACTTTTCCTCACTCCTCAAGAACTTCCAGTGGTTGCCCATCCAGTGGCTTTAAAGTGCTCAGTTATATTAGTCCTTCCTACCTCACCTTACTATTCTCCTACTCTAACCCAGCCTATACACTTTGCTTCTGAAGTGCTATCCTTCTCACTGTACCTCCATCTCGTCTATCTCACTGCTGACCACTCACCTTCATCCTGCCTCTGGCCTGGAACACCCTCCCTCCTCATATCCAACAGACAATTACTCTCTCCTCCTTCAAAGCCTTACTGAAGGCACATCTCCTCCAAGAGGCCTTCCCTGACTAAGCCCTCCTTTCCTCTTCTCCCACTTCCTTCTGCATTGCCTTGAGTTGCTCCCTTTATTCATCTCCCCTTCCAGATCCCCAGAAGTTATATATATATATCTATTTTATTTATTTATATTATTGTCTGTCTCCCCCTCTAGACAATAAGCTCAGTGTTGGCAGGGAATGTGTGCATAATATAATGTACTCTCCCAAGCACTTAGTACAGTGCTCTGCACACAGTAAGCACTCAATAAGTAAGACTGATTGAGTAAGGAAGGAGCATGGCCTAGCAGATAAATGAAGTGTGCAGTTTGCACCTTTGTTAAACACCATGTTAAATTTAATGCCCTTCGGTATATCGCTTCCAGGGATCACAGGGTCCACAAAGACGTAAATGTTGACACATCTGCAGGAGTCTGAGCAAGATTTACTCTAAGAGAAATAGGCACTGGTACTGTAATTAGTAGATAAGGGCCATTTACACGGAAGAATGGTCAATAAGACTAGTATAAAACCTGGAGGGAAATGCCTATTGCTGCTACTCTCTGTTATCGTAGAGGACAATGGAGACAGCCTGGACAGAGGGGACCTTCCGATGAGATGCCCATGCTGGACTTGGCCTGTAATTGGCTGGTCACTGTCCTCCGAAGGGAAGGTGGGGACGGCCCAGGCCCGAGGGACTTTTGGCTGGCAGGGGGACGCCTGTGTCAGGACTGCCCGTTAAGGACCCGAACACCAAATGAATTTGATCATCCTGTGGTTGGAAATTCTCAATGCCCCTGGGTAGAGGGCTTAACAGAAGCAGGATCCTTTACTATTAATGTTCTTCCTGTATGTTAGTAACTGTTTCCTTACTGTGATACAGAATGTAGTGGTTTATTCTGTCGGTAAAGTTGAGTCATGAACCATCCCCGCCCCTAATTGACTCTACTGGGATGTAACAATAGAGTACGGGCCTGGGAGTCAGAGTGACTGTGGTTCTAATTCCAGCTCTGCCACTTATCAGCTGTGTGACCTTGGGCAAATCAATATCTCATCTATAAAATGAGGATTGAGACTGTGAGCCCCATGTAGGGCAGGGACAGTGTCCAAACAGATTAGACCGACTCTACCCTGGCACTTAGAACAGTGCTTGACATATAGTAAGTGCCTAACAAATATCATCATTATTAGAAGTCCATCCATATACCCTTTCCCTCTCTTCCAAGAAACCCACTGTGAAGGGAAACTGGGCAGGACAGGGCCATCAGACTCTCTTGGTTGTTCTCGAAGGTTCTTCTACAAAGAGTCCTTCTTCTACAAAGAGTCCTGGTTAGTGGAAGGAGAGTAAAAGGAAGCAGTGTTATCTAGTGGATAGAGACCGGGTCTGGGAGTCAGAAGGATCTGGATTCTAATCTCAGCTCCACCACTTGTGTGCTGTGTGACCTTGGGCAAGACACTGTCTACCCCAGTGCTTAGTATAGTTGCCCGGCACATAAGTGCTTAACAAACACAATTTATTTATTTATTTTATTTTTATTTCTGGAGCCTGGATTTCCTGAAGGTTAATACATTGGTAAACTCAGAAGATATTGTCAGATGTTTGCTGTGCAGAAGCTTCAGGCCAGGGGGAGGCATTGGGACAATTATCATGAGTCACTAAGGAGCTGCCCCAAGTGGATTCTCTAGGTAGCGGGAGAGAGTTTTGAACCTGGCCCTGCCCTTACCTCTGAGTCCCCAAAAGAACAGAGTGGGTAGTTGTCACATATAATTATTTTCTTGTGATTTTCTTGGGGTGGAGATAGGGTTAAGGAAGAAGCATGGGGCTACCTGGCTTGAGTGGGGTCTTTCCCTAGTTAAACATAAGCCATAGGAAAAGAACTGGGTCTGTTTGGTATTCTGATCTTTTTTAAGGTATTGTGCTTACAGTGTTTACAGTGCTTACAATGTGCTAGGCACTGGGTAGATACAAGCTGGTTGGGCTGGACACAGTCCATGTCCAACAAGGGGCTCACAATCTTTATCCCCATTTTATGGATAAGGGAACTGAGGCACAGAGAGTTAAATGACTTCCCCAAGGTCACACAGCAGACAAGTGGGGGAGCTGGGATTAGAACCCAGGTAATTCTGACTCCCAGGCCAGTGCTCTCTCAGTAAGTCATGCTGCTTTTCTAACTTCTGCCTGCGGAGTTCAGTACAGCACCTGTGCTCAGTGCATGATATTGATGCTGAAGAATGATGATGATGTTAATAATAATGTTGGTATTTGTTAAGCGCTTACTATGTGCTGAGCACTGTTCTAAGTGCTGGGATAGACACAAGGGAATCAGGTTGTCCTACGTGGGGCTCACAGTCTTAATCCCCATTTTACAGATGAGGGAACTGAGGCACCGAGAAGTTAAGTGACTTGCCCAAAGTCACATAGCTAGCAAGTGGCAGAGCCGGGGTTCGAAGTCATGACCTCTGACTCCAAAGCCCGTGCTCTTTCCAGTGAGCCACGTTAATGATACTGAATATATCATATATCATATTTGATATATCTATCATATGATATATTTATCATATATCAATTTTGATAGAGAAACAGTGTGGCCTTGTGGCAAGAGCCTGGGCTCATGAGTCAGAAGATGTGGGTTGTATTCCTGGCTCTCCGACTTTCTGATTTGTGACCTTTTGGGCAAGTCACTTTACTTCTCTGTGCCTCAGTTAACCTCATCTGTAAAATGGGGATTAAGACTGTGAGCCCCACATGGGACAACCTGATTACCTTGTATCTACCCCAGCACTTAGAACAGTGCTTGGCACATAGTAAGTGCTTAATAAATACCATTATTATTATTATTATTATTATTATTATATAATGAATACAATAATAATAATACAATTATTACAATAATAAAAATACATTAATTAAACATCTTGGGGGTTTCAATCTATGGCATATTCACATCCAAAGGTGACACTTTCTGAAATTTTGTCAATACATAAAATACTTTTTAAAATATCAATCAAAAATATCAATTGACTACACCTTCCTAGCTACACTCAGAGGGCTACACAATCAGATCCCACTTCTGCCACCTTTGTGCTATGTGACCTTGAACTAGTCACTTCACTTCTCTGGGCCTCAGTTCCCTCATTTATGAAATGGGAATTGAGTCTGTGAACCCTATGTGAGACAGGGACTGGGTCTGACCTGATTATCTTGTATATACCCCAGCACTTAGTACAGTGTCTAGCACATAGTAGGCACTTAACAAATGCCATAAAAAAGATTACTTACATAAATGATAATCCATTACAGTTGATGCTTCCCTATTGAGTGAATTCTATTAGAGAGGTTTTCTAGTACTAATGGTGTTGGAAACGAACCACATTTTAACAGGACAAAGTGGGCAGAACCGTAGAGGTTACCAAAGCAATTTTCTATCAGGTCATGGCTCTATGACACTGTAGTCACTTTGGCAGTAGTCAGTCCCATATATATAAAGCCTTTGTGTGTACTTCACAATGGTCTACACCCATGCCCCTCTTCTCATTTCTTCTGCTCTGTGCCCAAGCAGGAACTTGGCTGGCATGGAAAAGAGAGTGTAACTGGTTTTGAACAAGACACTAAACACTTATAAATCCTTCATGATAGATTTCCTTTCTATAATCTCAGATCTAGGCACATCCATAGTTCCTGACTCACAAGTATTTGTGTTGGATGAATTTTGATCAAATGCATTATAAAGTATTTAATATGATCAATGGACATGGTCTCTAGCAATTGCTAAGTAAATATGACTGTTCTAGAAATTCATCAGAATTTTTAGTCTATTTTTAGCCACTTTGGTCAGTTAAAGCCAGTCTTCTTTGTTGAAATATGATGACATTTATTGAGCCACCTGTAAATAAGACACAGAAAATGAAAGGACTGAAACGTTTTATGAAAAAGATTTAATTTCTAATACCCTTTCCTTTTCTCTGCTGGCACTTATCCAAACAACTAGCACTTTCAGGGGGTTTTACAAAAAAAATATGAATTTACCCATTTGCAGAATGATAGTATATAATAATCCAGACTAGCCGGGACATCTGTAAAATATTTAAGTAGCCATATTTTGCACATGAACAGAGTCTAGATTCAGAGCTTTTATTTTAGCAGAAGTGACCATGGTTAGCGATCCCTCCTCAGCAGGAGGAGAGATCAGCTATTAAGATTCATCTTCAAGTGACTACTCCCAATGAATTTGAGATGAGAGTTTAGCAGGATCAACCTGGGGCTAGGGGGCAGGGTGAACAGGGATGACATGAGCTCTGTGTGGGGCAGAAACTGTCCAATTTAATTATCTTGTATCTACTCAGAACTTAGCACTGTGTTTGGCACATAATAAGGGCTAAGTATATGTTATTGTTATTATTATTATTATTCACAGAATTACATAGTAGATGTACTTCCAAACTGTCTGTGCAGCACATTTTGATATCAAAACAGAAACAAATGGATTTAGAGCCATAGTTAGCTTCAATAGAAAGCACTGATTGTTGGAATTATTGTGAAAGTGGACAAATGGATTGCTTATAGTAGGTCCATTTAACTTGGGTAAGATAATATGTGTGCACCCAGTTTAGCTATAATATGCATTTCCTTTACATGATTTAGATATTATGTAGTGGAAGAGTCAGAGAGCACTGTGTCTACAACTTCAATCAACTAATCAAATCACCCACTCAATGGCATTTATTGAGCACATACTGTGTGCAGAGCACTGAACTAAGCATTAAGGAGAGTATCATACAATAAAGTTGGATAGGCGCAAACCCTGTCCTTCATGAGCTTGCAACCTGAGTTATTCTGGAATAACACAATTTACAACATGGAGTAAGAAAATTTGGTGATGGAAGAAATGACTGTATGCTTATATAGGGTGTTGGTCAAGGCAGGATGCTGTTTTTTTAATGGTATTTGTTAAGCATTTACTATGTGCCAGGCACTGCATTGAATACTGGGGTAGATACAAGTTAATCATTCATCCATTCATTCGATCGTATTTACTGAGTGCTTATTTCATGCAGGGCATGGTACTAAGCACTTGGAAAGTACAATTCAGCAATAAAGAGAGACAATCTTTGCCCACACTAGGCTTATAGTCTAGAAGGGGGGAGGCAGACATCAAAATAAGTAAACAGGCATCAATATAAATAAATAGAATTATAGTTGCATACAAATATACACAAGTAATGTGGGGCAAGAAGAGGGGGTGGAGCAAAGAGAGCGAGTCAAGGTGACGCAGAGGAGAAGGGGAGCTGAAGAAAAAGGGGAGCTTAGTCTGGGAAGGCCTGTTCCTTCCCATGTTGGACAGCATGACTCAGTGGAAAGCAACATGGATTTGGGAGTCAGAGGTCCTGGGTTCTAAGCCTGACTGGACCACTTGTCAACTGTGTGACTTTGGGCAAGTCATTTAATTTCTCTGTTCCTCAGTTACCTCATCTGGAAAATGGGGATTAGAACTGTGAGCCCCATGTGGGACAACCTGATTACCTTGTAAGCACCACAGTGCTTAGAACAGTGCTTGGAATATAGTAAGTACTTAACAAATGCCATTATTATTTTTATTATTGTCCATGTCCCACATGGGGCAATGTCTTAATCCCTGTTTCCCAGATGAGGTAATTGAAGCACAGAGAAGTTAAGTGACTTGCCCATAGTCACAAAGAAGACAAGTGTCAGAGCTGGAATTAGAATCCAGGTCTTCCTGACTCACAGGTCTGTACTGTATTCACTAGACATGTTGCTGTTACACTTTCCACCCTTCAACTCAGCCTTACTCTACTGTACTGTGAAGTACTTTGTGTATTTGGACTTTACAGTATTTAATGCAGTAAAATGACAATGAATGGCAAGAATGCAAAGCATTCTATTATTGGTGGTCTGAAGAATAAGGGGATTTGTATCTAAAAATTCCAATCACAGTAATATCTCCAAATCTTGGAAGCTCTAACCCATTTGTTCCCATTGATTCAGTGATTATTATGAGATTTTCCCTCAAGATGAGATTCTTCAAGAACATAACCCCCATGTTACAGAAGGATTCTGCCAGTGTAAATCTGGATAGATAGAATAAGACTCATTGAGGTTTTGACCGCTTGAAGGGACAATCAATCAATAAATAGTATTTATTCAGTTCTTATGGTTTGCAGAGAACTGAACTAAGCACTTGGGAGAATATAATGATCTCTGCTCACAAGGAGTTTACTGTCTAGAGTCTAGTTTGATTTTTGGCCAGTTGAATCAGCTGAATTCTGAATCAGCTGAATTCTGAGTCAGCTGAACTGGGATTTGGTGGGTCGGGGTGCTCATTTCAGTCCCTGACCGAACACCACCATTGCTTGATTCTTGATTTCAAGTTTTCGTTGAACGGCAGTCTTTCCACAACAGCCTCCTCACTGCTCCCAGCATGACCTTGTTTCTCAGGGTGTAGATGATTGGGTTGAGTGTAGGGGTAACCACGGTGTAAAAGAGGGTCAGGAATTTGCCTGAAGTCTTGGAGAAAGAGCTATTGGGCTGGATATAGATGATCGAGCTCATGCCGAAGAAGAGAGTCACCACCAGCAAGTGGGACCCGCAAGTGCCCAGGGCTTTCTGCCAGGCCTGGGATGACTTGATTCTCAGCATGGCCCGGGCAATGAACCCATAGGATTACATGATCAGGGTCATGGGCAGAAGGAGCAGGACCAGAGTGGCCATGAAGAGCAGGATCTCATTGGCTTTTGGTCCACACATGCCAGCTTGATCAGAGCAGGCACTTCACAGATAAAGTGGGCAAGGTGCCGGTGCCCACAGCGGGGAAGCCGGAGAGTGATGGTACTCTGAATCACACTGTTGCCCAGACCAATGGTCCATGCTACAGCTGCCAGAGCATGGCAGAACCGTGGGTGCATGATGGACCTGTAGTGGAGGGGCCGACAGACAGCAGTGTAGCGGTCAAAAGCCATGATAGGGAGGAGGATGCATTCAGCTGAGCCCAGAGCAAGGGAGACATAGAGCTGGATGGCACAGCCCACAACAGTGATGGCCTTAGATGGCCCCCACAGGTTCCATAATAATTGGGGGACGATGCTGGTGGTGAAGCAGAGGTCCACTAAGGAGAGATGAGAGAGGAAGAAGTACAGGGGGGTCTGGAGCCTGGGGTCCAGACGTGACACCACAATGATGATGGTGTTGCCCACCAGGGTCAGGAGATAGGAGGTCAAGACAACCACAAATAGAATCAATTCCAGCTGTGGCTGATCGGAGAAGCCCATGAGGATGAAATGTTCTCCGAGACTGTTGTTCCTCATTGCCAGCATTCTTTTCTGGGAGAGAAAGAAATGGGTTATTGTGGAAAGACCGATGTAGTGAGAGCTGAGATTTCTATTCTCCTTGAAGAAAATGAGCCAATGTGACAACAAGATTGGTTGGGTATAGAAGAAGAATCATCTCCTTATCTACATATCTTTAATTATAAATTACATATTTACTCATAGTATTGTCTGCCTCCCCCTCTAGGCTTTAAGCTCATTATGGACAGGGAACAAATCTGATTATTGTATTCTCTTGAGTGCTTAGAACACTGTTCTCCTGAAGTAAGAGCACGATAAATACCATTGATTATTGATTGATCCTTATTCTTGAACAAGGAGTTTCTCTTAAATCCTATGGGGTTTCCTTCTCCTGCTCCTTGCTCCCCTTTCTTCCACCTCAGCCCTTCCTGACCAGGCATCCTTTAAAATCAACCTCTGGTAATCAATGGTATTTAATGAGCCTTTACTGCATGCAAAACACTGTACTAAGTGCTTGTGAGGGTATAGTAGAGTCATTGTCATGATCCCTGCCCTCAAGGAGCCTACAAGCTAGGTGGGGGTAGATGGATAATAAAATAAATTACAGCCTAGCAGGTAAAGGGCCTGGGGATAATTCAGTACAAGTGAATGTTCTTTGCTCTCAAGGGCTTTGCAGTCTAATGGGTAAAAGGCCATATTTTTGTCAGTTAAAACAGGAAGAGCAGGAAGAAGAAAAAGTGAACAACTACTAGCATAAATGTGTCAGTGACATAGAAGAATAAATGACTGAATATGCAGATAAATATATATACATGCGTAAGTGCAGAGGAGAAGAATAAAGTCTTTTAAGTACTAAGTGTGTGTGTTGTGTTGATCTGGGTAGGATGCTGAGGTGGGCTTCCTGGGGAATGTATTTTTTAGAAGTTTTGAAAAAATGGGGAGAGCTGTGGTCCAGTGAAAATGGGCAGAAGGAGACCCAGGCTGGGGGAATAAAAGGATTGAGGAGTTGGAGGATGGAGAGTTGAGAGTGAGATACCGTTAGAAGGTGAGCTTGGTATGAGGGAAAACTGTAAAATGGGGAGTAGTGGAGCAAAGAGAGCTAAATCATTAAGATGGGGAGAATTAGTCGAGAGCCTTGAAGCCAACTGTGAGGAGATTTGGATTTGACTTCATGTGAAGTGAAGCACTCTGTTGCAGTTTTCATCTATGGATTTAAAAATATAAAAAGAAATTGCTCTTATTGGGTCAGAACGGGGTCTAGCAAGCCCTGTATTCTATCTCCAAAAATGGCAACAGAATAGCCCTAATAATTGTATCTACATCCTTGCCTGCCCCCCTCCCCCAATATTACAATATGAACTTCATGTCCATGAATTCATCCAAATTTGCCTCTAAAATAGAGCATCTTATGGGGCTTAGCTATGCATCCTGAACTAAAATCTGGAATTTATTCCCTGGAATCTCAATCTATTTTCCATTCCTGATGGGTCTAACTAGGACTACTGTCTGTAAAGGGCTTTGGAGAAACAGGGCTTTTAGTGGGTGGCCTATAGGTGGGTAATTTGATTATTTGAGTGGAGTGAGATGAGGAACTGCAGAAGCCAGTGGGGGAAAGGTCAGGGTGGAAATTGGCAGGAAATGGACATGAAGCCACTTTGCGAGGATTCTCAGAGCTGAGTGAGTTTGGAGTCGGAACTGAAAATCAAAATCATTTTGAAACTACACAATATGCAGATATGTGGACATGCACACTGATACACAAGTGCCCATTCTAAAGTCAATTTCCATTAATCTCACCAATACCTTTTGAAAAGTGAATATGTGAACTCAGAGACAACTTGGAAATCTGAAAATAGCCAGGGTCTGAGTCAATCAATCAATCAATAGAATTTTTTAAATACTTACTGTTTGCAGAGCAGTGTAGTAAGTGCTTGGGAGAATACAATACAAAAATGTTGGTAGATGTGATCCTTGTTCACAGGGAGTTTACCGTCTACAGGGGCAGACTGTGAAAAGAGCCAGGGCTTGGGAGTCAGAGGTTATGGGTTCGAATCCCAGCTCTGACACTTGTCAGTTGTGTGACTGTGGGCAAGTCACTTAACTTCTCTGTGCCTCAGTTACCTCATCTGTAAAATGGGGATTAACTGTGAGCCTCATATGGGACAACCTGATTACCCTGTATCTCCCCCAGTGCTTAGAACAGTGCTCTGCACATAGTAATCGCTTAACAAATACCAACTTTATTATATTGGCTTTAAAGCATTCCAACACCTCGACCTCTCCTACCTCACCTCGCTTCTCTCCTTCTACAACCCAGCCTGCAAACTTCGCTCCTCTCATGCAAAACTTCTCACTGTGCCGGCATCAGGCCTGTCTTGTCACCGAACCCTGGTCCACGTCCTACCTTTGGCCTGGAATGTCCTCCCTCCTCAGAACTGCCAATTACGCTGCTCGCCTTCAAAGCCTGACTGAAGGCACATCTCCTCCAAGAGGCCTTCCCAGACTAAGCCTCACTTTTTCTCAACTCCCACTCCATTCTTCATCACCCTACCTTGCTCCCTTTTCTCTTCCCTCCCCCTTGCCCTACAGCACTTACATAAATATATATATATATTTATGTAATCTTATTCATTTATATTGATGTCTCTTTATTAGTACTAATGTCTGTCTCCCTTGCCCCCACCCCACCCCACCCCACCCCGCCAAGACTGTGAGCTCATTTTGGTCAGGAATTGTCACTACTGTTGTATTGTACTTTCCCAAGTGCTTAGTACAGTGCTCTTCACACGGTAAGCGCTTAATAAATACAATTCAGTGAATGAATGTATAGTAAAATAATTAGGGATGGGGAAAGTAGGAGAGTTGAGTCAACAGAACAACGTTCTAATCTCAACTGTACCATTCTCCTTCTGGAGGGTAAATCACTTACCCTCGCTGGACCTCAGTTTCTTCAAATGAAAGATGAGGATTATGTCTGTTTTTCATACTTCTTAGATTGTGAGCTATGAGGGTCAGGGACTATGTCTGATTAAATTATCATCTCTCTACTAAAATGCATGACACATAGTAAGCACCTAATAAATACCATTTTTAAAAGCACTGGAGAGCCTGATTTTTCCCAGGACTGAAAGATGCATCTTTTGGGCCTTGAATGAAACACAAATAGAATACATCAATCAATGGTACAAAATTGTAGAGCATTACCCATTTTAATATACTACATTTTTGCATGATACAGCTGTGCAGACCTGACTTTTGATGTCTGACTCATGGGATACTCAGATATAGAGAAATTTTTGCTTTATGTCATATTACAGAATTCAGTCAAAACATCTCAATCCAAAAAATCTCCATTCTCCTGGTCTGAGTTGAGTATTGGGAATTCGAGCTCCCTCAGCCGTCATCGAAACCCCAAATTTCAACTCTAAAGTGGAGGAAGAGAATGAGGATGGTATCACATACATAGTGCCTCTGCATTTTTCTTGCCTGTTCAGTAGATTCATTCAAGATAAGGAGCCCAAAGATCCTGAGATGTTCCACACATTTTCTTGTTCTCCTTCTTGGACTGTGAGCCCCTTGTAGGGCAGAGATTGTCCTATCTGTTTACCTACGTGAGTGCTTAGTATATAGCTTGGCACACAGTGAGCACTTAACAAATACCACCATCATTATTATTATTATTATTATTCCACTCATTTGAGATACTAAGTCAACATCATCTATCCCCACCTCAGGGCCTCATTTCCAAATTTCTAAACAACTTTGATCCCTTTCTCACATTCCTTCTCTCTTTCTCCATCCCTACTCTTATTTTGGGGGACTTCAATGTCCACACGGGTATGCACGATGACCTTCCTGCTGACCACTTCCTCTCACTCCTCAGCTCCATCAACCTCTTGTTTCACCCCGCCTCATTCAATTGCCAACTTGGATGCACTCTCAATATTGTCATCTCTAGATTCCGGACAACTTCTATCCTCACCAACTCTGAAGTCCTACTGTGTGCCCATATCCTCCTCACCTGTGTTCTCTCCCACACAACACCTTCCAGAAAAACAATCCTCTTCCCCCACTAAGAAGTCCAATCCCTCTTCCACCCTCCAGGTTTCTAAAGTCATCTTGCTCCATTTGATCTTCATTCTCAACTTACCTTCTCTTGTTGCACCTAGCCATACCCTCAATTGTGCTCTCTCCATTGAACTCAACTCCCTCACACTCCTGTCCCTCAGTCAATACCACCAACCAGCAGTCCTGGATCACCTCCACAGTAATTTTCCTCTGCTCTTGTGCTAAAGCAGTGGAGCGCTGCTGGAGGAAATCCAGACACCAAGCCATCCTCATCAATAACTAATTCATCTCACCTGCTATAATTTTGCCCTGTCCTCAGCCAAGCAACAATACTTCTCCACCCTTATTTATGCCTATGCCCACTGTAAGCTCCACCTGTTTTAGACTTTTAACTCCCTCTTCAAATCCCTTGTTCCCCTTGCCTCCCCATCCCTTGCCCCAGTGACCTTGACACCTATTTGACTGATAAAATTGAAGCTATTGAGGTGATCTCTGTAAAATCTCCCTGTACCTCTCCAGTTCCACCCCTTTCCTGCCCCTTCTGCAACTCTCCCATTCTTCCGTACCGTACCGTAATCGATCTCCTGTCTCCTTTTAAAACCTACTGACTCCACCTGTGCCTCTGAACTCATCCCATCATTCCCTATTAAAACATTTAACTCCTTTCTTCCCTCCCTGACCATAGTCTTCAACTACTCACTCTCCAAAGCCTCTACTTCATCTCCTCCAATTCTCACCTCCATTTCCTGCAATCTGGATTCTACCCCTCCGCCACTCCATGGAAACTGTCCTCTCTAAGGTCACGAATGACATGCTACTTGCCACTTGCTGCTGCTGAGACTGATGTGATTTTATTGTACATATCTGTAATTTAGTTGTATGGAATTCTCCCACATGCTTAATACAGTGCTCTGCACACAGTAAGCGCTCAATAAATATGATTGAATGAATGAATTAATTCAAGAAAAGATGTTAGTTTGGATCTTGGTATCTGCTTGCAGTAGCGCCTGTAAAATGAGGATTAAGACTGGGACCACCTTGTGGGACAGGGACAGTATCCAATCTGACTATCTTGTATCTACCCCAGCTCTTAGAACAGTGGACAATACATTGATCTCTGGGGGCTTCAGTATTCATGTGGTTGTCTCTGATGATCCTTACACTGTCCATCTCCTCTCACTCTTTTACTCCACTGTCCTCCTACTCCACCCCACCTCATACACTCACAGACTTGGGTACATTGACTTGATTTTATAATCTTGAGTCACTGTACAATCTCTACCATCACCAATTCTGAAATTCTTCTATCTGACTACTACCACCTTACCTTCTTTCTCTCCAATAATCATAATAATAATATTTGTGGAATTTGTTAAGTACTAGGGTGAATACCAGCAAATAGGGTTGGATAAGGTCCCTGTCCCACGTGGGGCTCACAGTCTCAATCCCCATTTTACAGATGAGGTAACTGAGGCACAGAGAAGTGAAGTGACTTGCTCAAGTCCACACAGTAGGCAAGTGGCAGAGTTGGGATTAGAACCCATGACCTTCTGAACCCCAGGTCCGGACTCTATCCACTACACCATGCTGCTTCTACCCATGCCGTCCCCCTCCACAAATCTGTGCTTTTCCCCCACAGAGACCTCCATTCTTTTGACCCCCTCAGGATTCTACAGCCATCCTACCCAGTTTGGTCTCCATACCTAAACTACCTTCTCCTGATGCACAAAGCAACACACTCAACATCACCATCTCCACTGAACAGAATTCTCATACTCCCCTGTCCCTCTGCCAGTCTCGTACCACTAACCAGCAGCCCTAGATCACCTCCACAGTACGCTTCCTCCACTCCTGTGCCCGAGCTGCAGAGCACTGTTGGAGGAAATCCAGACATCTCTCTGACGTTGTCTACCTTAAATTCATTCTTACCTGCTTCAATTCAGTCCTCTCCACTGCCCAAAAGCAATACATCTCCTTCCTAATTCACTCCCATAGCCCCTGCCCCCTGCCAGTTGTTCCAGACATCTAACTCCCTTCACAAAACCTCCTTTCCTTTAGCCCTCACCATCTCTTTCTCCTAATGACCTGGCTTTATACTTCATCCAAAAAATTGCAATCATTAGGCATGATCTCCCTAAAACCTCCAATTGCCCCAATCCTCTCATGCTCTCCCTATATTCTCTTCAGTAACTCAAGATGAAATCTCTCGCCTCCTCTCTAAATCTGCCTCTTTCACTTGTCTTTCTGGCCTCATACTTCATATCTCTTTAAAACACTCACCCGCTCCCTTCTTCTCTCCTTGATTTCCATCTTCAACTGTTCACTTTCCAGCAGCTTCTTCCCCACTGCTTTCAAACATACTTATGTCTCCCCATCCTAAAAAAGTCTTCCTTGAACCCACAGCTCCCTCCAGTTATCACCTTATCTATGTCTTACCATTTCTCTCCTGAGAGAGTTTTTTATACCTGGTGTCTCCACTTTCCTATCCTACAATTCTCTCCTAGATCTCCTCCATTCTGGAGCCCCCTTCACTGCACAGAAACAGCCCTCTCTAAGGCAACCAATGAACTTCTTCTCACCAAATCTGATGTCCTCTACTCCATCCTAATCCTCCTAGACCTCTCAGCTACCTTTGACAATGTAGACCACCCCTTTCCCCTTGAAATCTTATCCAACCTTGGATTCACCAACACTGTCCTCTTTTGGTTCTCCTCCTATCTCTCTGACTGCGCCCTCTCAGTTTCTTTTGCTGGCTCCTCCTCTGCCTCCCACCCTCTGACAGTAGGAGTCCCTCAAGGCCCAATTCTAAGTACCCTTCTTTTATCCCTCTACACCCACTCCTTTGGAGAACTCTTTCACTCGCATGGCTTCAATTACCATCTCTATCCAGACGGTTCCCACATCTAGATCTCTAACCCTGACCTCTCTCCTTCCCTGCCATCTCTCATTTCTTCCTGCCTTCTAGACATAGCTACTTGGTTAGTCTGCCAACACCCCAAATTTAACATATCCCAAACTGAACTCCTTATTTTCCCATGCAAACCTTGTCCTCCCCATGTCTGTCTCATCACTGTAGGCAACACCTCTATCCTCCCTGTCTCACAAGCCCATAACCTTGGCATAGTCCTCGACTCATCTGTCTCATTCCACCCACATATTCAATCTGACACCAAATCCTATCTGTTCTACCTTCACAACACTGGTAAAATCTGCCCTTTCCGCTCCATCCAAACTGCTACCATGATGATACAAACACTTGTCCTTTCCTGCCTTGACTACTGCATCTGCCTTCTCACTGACCTTCCAACCGCCTGTCTCTCCCCATTCCAATACGTACGTCACTCTGCTGCATGGATCATTTATCAACAAAACGTTCAGTCCATGTCATCCTACTCCTTAAGAACCTCCAATGGCTGCCAATCCACCTCCCCATCAAACAGAAACCCTTAGCATAGGTTTTTAAAGCACTCAATCAACTAACTCCACTCCACCTCACCTCACTAATCTCCTACAATAGCCCAACCTGCACACTTCACTTCTCTAGTACCAGTTTACTCACTCTTACTCACTCTTGCTGCTGACCCCTCTCCCATGTTCTCCCCCAGCCTGAAACTCCCTTCCCCTCCAAATATACCAGACCACCACTTTCTCCACCTTAAAAGCATTGTAAAGGTCACATTTCTTCTAGGAGAGCTTCCCGGATTAAGCCATCTTTCCTCAGACTCTGTCTCCCTTCTGTGTCATCTATGCACTTGGATCTGTGACCTTTGGACATAATAGTAATAGTAATGATGGTTTTGGTTAAGCATTTACCACATGCCAGGCACTGTGCCAAGCGCTGGGGTGGATGCAAGCAAATCGAGTTGGACACAATCCCTGACCCATGTGGTGTTCACAGTCTAGACCCTCATTTGACAGATGAGATAATGGAGGCACAGAGAAGTGAAGTGACTTGCCCAAGGTCACACAGCAGAAAAGAGGCAGAGCCTGGATTGGAACCCATGACCTTCTGATTCCCAGTCCTGTGCTCTATTCACTATGCCATGCTGCTTCCCATTTGATATTTGATATTCAACCCACCCCCAATCCCACAACACTTATGTTCATATCTTTAAATTATATTTTATAAATTACTCTTTCCTGTTAATTTCCATCTATCCCTCTAGACTATATATTCGTTATGAGCAGGGACTGTGACTATTAATTCTACTGTATTGTACTCTCCCAAGCTCTTAGTACAGTGCTCTTTCTGCAGAGAGTTACTATTATTATTATTATCATTTTTATTGTGTTGTTGAGTCATTTCTGATTCATAGTGACTCCATGGATATACTTTCTCCAGAACGTCCTCTCCTCTACCATAATCTCCAACTTTTCTAATGGTTCTTCCAATATTGTTGTTATGGTCTCTATCCTTCTAGCTGCTGGTCTGCCTCTTCCACATTTTCCCTGGACTTTTCCTAGCATTAGTGTCTGCAGAGTAAGCACTCGATAAATACAATTTATTGATTGATTCCCTGAAACTGTCCTCTTCTGGTTCTCCTCTTATCTCTCTGGCTTCTCCTATTTAGTTACTTTTGTTGTCTCCTCTTCTGTCACACACCCCCTAACTGTGGGAGTCCCTTGAGGCTCAGTTCTATGTCCTCTTCTCTATCTAAACTCCCTCTCTTGGAGAATTCATTTGCTTCCATGGGTGAAACTACCAGCTCTCTCCTTTTCAGTTTCCTTCACCCCTACTACTATCACCTCCTCTCTCTTAAACCCAGTGTACTGTCCAAGGGCAAGGAAGATCATTTGGAGCCTGGCGTACCATCCTCCTCCAAGGGCTGGCTTCAGGAAGCTCGTGGAAAAGTGTTCACTCCCGGGACTATCCAGGACAACAGATCCAGAGCTTCTCCAGCCCACACCACAGGGCCAAGGCTCCTCCAGTCCACAGCACAGGCAGACACCAAGATCAGAGATCTCAATGATGCTTAGTGGTCTTTTTGTAAATATTCATAATCAGGTAACAATCAAACATAATTCTGGTTCAGACCACCTTTCTCTAGATAATAATTATGGTATTTAAGCGCTTACTATGTGTCAGGCACTGTACTCTAGGTCTAAGAATTTCAAGAACTAATTATATCCCATATGATAATAATAATAATAATATATCCCTTCCTCCCTCTCCCCTAGTTTCCTCTGTACTTTCTAATTGTGTGTCCTGGAACTCACATACTTAGGGTCCTTTCTCCCTATCAGGGGCAGGAGTCTTGCTCCATGGAAGTCCTATCTCTGGACCCCAAAACGTCAGGGTATCCAACGGCCACCAAGCGTCATCTCCATTCCCCTCCTGTGCCCTGATTCCTTCCAGGGCCACACCTTGATGCCTTCTCTGTGTCCTGCTCCCCCAGGAACATGGCTCCAACCTCTCACTTCAAAATGGCCAAATGTCTCATTCACTAACAACCTGACCCTCCTACTTCCTTCCCAGTTCTTCCCTCTGACTGGTTACAAGTTAAGGCCATACAAGGCATTAATAAAATTTCCTTAAGGAGGGGCATTTAGGAAGGAATCTCCTGGCTTCCTTTTCCCCATCCTCAACGTGAGATTAGCTGGAGTGACTGTCATCCCTACCTATCCTTTTTCTTAAGTGGAGGACAGCTTGTCACTAGAGACGTACTGTCTGCAGTGTCTACCTCAAGGAGGACACGCGGAGGTGCCATTCCTAAACAAACCTTAACCAAACAGATGTCCCCAATTAGGACCTGTTTCCAACATTTCCCAAAACAGAACATAATGCTAAAAATGAATACATTCATTCATTTTATTTATTCATTCATTCAATTGAATTTATTGAGTGCTTAATGTGTGCAGAGCACTATACTAAGCACTTGGAAAGTACAATATAGCTATAGAGACAATCCCTGTCACAATGGGCTCACAGTTTCCAAGACATTCGATCACCCCCGAATCTCTGCAGTGCAATGTCCATTATCTCTTATCTTAGTCACTTAACTTCTCTGTACCTCAGTGACCTCATCTGTAAATGGGGATTGAGACTGTGAGCCCACTTGAGGGACTGGGACTATGTCCAACCCAATTTGCTTGTACCCACCCCAGTACTTATTATGGTGCCTGGCACATAGTAAACATTTAACAGTTATCTTCATCTACCCGTAGTTACTATCCAAGTGACATGGTCTTCTCTGTGTTCTAGATTCATCAGATCTGCCATCCCTGGGTCAGCTTTTTCTTGTACAATCTGGTCCATCTCTGGTCTGGCACAGTGTCTGCTGTGGTCATTGGTGCCCCAATCTCTAGTTCATGAAGAATCCCTGGATTCCTAAACTCTTGAAAATGTTCACATCAGCGATCATGCCTAGACCACTTCTCACCCCAGTAGGATGATTGTGAAGAGTTAATCTCTTCTTTAGGCACCCACTCACCCCAGAGTTCAGTGAGGCTCCATTTCAGAAGCAGCGTGGCCTAATGAAACAAGCTCAGACCTGGGAACCAGAAGTCTTAGGTTCTAATCCCAGCTTGTTCACTTGTCTTCTGTGTGACCTTGGGAAAGTCACTTAATTTCTTCGTGCCTCAGTTTCCTCACCTGCAAAATAGGGATTAAAAACTTGTTTTCTCTCTTAAACTGTGAGCCCCATGTGGGACAGGGATTGTGTCTGACCTGCTTAACTTGTATCTACCCAATGCTTAGAACCGTGCTTAACAAATACCATAATTATTATTATTTTTATTTCCCTTACACACTAATAAGTATGCATTCCTCCTCATCAGACTCTTATCTGACCAGGCAAAGGGAAAGGTGTTGATCTGAAGTTGGGAAAACTCCAGGCATGGGACTTTAGGTGATGGAGTAGTTCCACAAATCTCAATTCATCTGCACTCTGTATATGCTGTACTAGTTTATGAGTGTTTTGGATGCCCAAGTGTCAAATAGTAGTTTATCTCTTCTAATTTTATCTTTCTCAGACACTGACTGACATTGTTTCTGCTAAGCTTCAGATGTTGCCAACTCTGCCTGGGTGCACCAAATATTAAGCAAGTGTAACCAACAGGTTCAGTTGCCAAATCTACTTTTTGGGTGCATAAGCTAGTCTTCAAATATCAGGGAATGTTTATGAAGACCACTCTTTGGTCAAAACTCCTTTTCTGACTGTGTAGCCACATCTACAGTCAGCATGTACAGATATGTTGACAGGATACATCAGTGAGTTTCTTTTCAGTCTTTTGTCCCTTTTTAGCCATAGCATAGTCATTTTCTTCTACAGGCATTGACATCCACATCTAGCTTAGTCAAACATCCTCTCTGAAATTTATGACAACTCAATTGACACTGGGGAATGTCTCGAACGGCATCCTCGTCTCTGACCTGGCCAGTCATGCTATTGTGAAGCAGCCTCTGAATCTTGGTGAACTTTTAAGGCAAGCCAAATTTATTAAGTGTCCAGAGTTCAGATACACAGATCATATCAAAAGCCTTGGTAAGGTCTATGAAAGTTGTCTAGAGGTGCTGGTGCTGTCCACTGCTCCTTGCCATGGTGTCTCCAGGAGCATCCACTCACAATATTCTTTGTAGCTGATCCAGGAGGACTCTGGCTAGTATCTTGCTGGCACTTCAATAATAGTAACGATGTGATCTTTCTCCATTCCTCTTGAAAATTAGGATGAAGATAAATGGTGTCTTTGAGATCCTGGGGTATTTTCTGAATTGTCCATATGAGGAAAAGTTTATGCAAGTGTTGTCTCCTTCATGTTTGAAGATCTCAACAGATAAGCCACTAGGTCCAAGTGCTTTTCCATTTTTCATAGCTCTGACTACTGCGGTGACTTCTCTGGCAGTGGATACAGGTTCCAAACCTTCATATATCGAGAGGCTTTATATGTTTGGCAGCACTTTGTCTGTTCATCACTTAAGAATTTAATTCTCTCCTAAGGCCCCCTGTTCCTCCCCCTCCCCCATCCCTCACCCCCAAGGATATGGCCACCTACTTCATCACGAAAATTAGCACATTCAGGTCTGAGCTCCCCAAAGTCATCCCTCCTCCTTCTGCCTCCCCCCACAACCCTCTGCCCTACTTTCCCATCTTTCCCTGCAATATCCTCAGAGGAGATCTCCTCCCTCCTCACAAGTGCCACCCCCTCCACCTGTGCTTCGGGCTCCATTCCCACTCACCTTATAAAAACCATCACCCCTTCCCTCCTCACCTCCTTAACGTCTATCTTTAACCGCTCACTCTCCAATGGCTTCTTCCCCTTGGCCTTCAAACACGCCCATGTCTCCCCCATCCTAAAAAACCCTCTCTCGACCCCAGTTCCCCTTCCAGTTATCACCCTATCTCCCTACTACCCTTCCTAGAACGAGTCGTCTACACTCGCTGCCTAGAATTCCTTAACTCCAATTCTCTCCTGGACCCCCTCCAATCTGGCTTCCGTCCCCTCCACTCTACCGAGACTGCTCTCTCAAAGATCACCCATGACCTCCTTCTTGCCAAATCCAATGGCTCCTATTCTATCCTAATCCTCCTTGACCTCTCAGCAGCCTTTGACACTGTAGACCATCCCCTACTCTTCCACACCTTAGCTCACCTTGGCTTCACAGACTCCTCTCTCTCCTGGTTCTCCTCTTATTTTTCTGGCTGCTCATTCTCAGTCTCCTTGCAGGCTCCTCCTCCCCCTCCCATCCTCTAACTGTAGGAGTTCCTCAAGGGTCAGTTCTTGGCCCTCTTCTGTTCTCCATCTACACTCACTCCCTTGGTGAACTCATTTGCTCCCACAGCTTCAACTATCGTCTCTATGCAGATGACACACACATCTACATCTCTGCCCCTGTCCTCTCCCTCTCCCTTCAGGCTCATATCTCCTCCTGCCTCCAGTACGTCTCTACCTGGATGTCTGCCCTCCACCTAAAACTCAACATGTCCAAAACTGAGCTCTTTATCTTCCCTCCCAAGCCCTGTCCTCTTCCTGACTTCCCTATCACTGTGGATGGTACGACCATCCTTCCCGTCTCTCAAGCCCGCAACCTTGGTGTCATCCTTGACTCAGCTCTCTCATTCACCCCACACATCCAATCCATCACCAATGCCTGCCGGTCTCACCTTTACATTATCGACAAGATCCGCCTTTTCCTCTCCACCCAAACGGCTATCTTACTGGTCCAGGCTCTCATAATATCCCGCCTGGATTATTGTGTCAGCCTTCTCTCTGATCTCCCTCCTGTCTCTCCCCACTACAGTCTATTCTTCATTCCGCTGCCCGGATCATCTTCCTGCAGAAACGCTCTGGGTATGTCACTCCCCTTCTTAAAAACCTCCAGTGGTTGCCTATCAACCTCCGCATGAAACAAAAGCTTCTCACGGCTTCAAGGCTCTCCATCACCTTGCCCCCTCCTAAATCTCCTCCCTTCTCTCTTTCTACTGCCTACCCCGATCCTCTGCCGCCCACTTCCTCACTGTCCCCCGTTCTTGCCTATCCCACTGTCGACCCCTGGCCCTCGTCTTCCCGCTGTCCTGGAATGCCCTCCCCACTCACCTCCGTCAAACTAACTCTCTTCCCCTCTTCAAAGCCCTACTGAAAGCTCACCTCCTCCAAGAGGCCTTCCCAGACTGAGCTTCCCCTTTTCTCTGCTTCCTCTGCTGCCTTGCTGCCCCCGCCCACCTCCCCTCAGCTAAGCCCCCTTCCCCCCTTTTCCCTCTGCTCCTCCCCCTCTCCCTTCCCCTCCCCTCAGCACTGTGCTCATTTGCTCATTTGTATATATTTTTATTACCCTATTCATTTTGTTAATGAGATGTACATCCCCTTGTTGTTTTTTTTATTGCTATTGTTTTTGTCTGTCTGTCTCCCCCGATTAGACAGTAAGCCCGTCAATGGCCAGGGATTGTCTCTATCTGTTGCTGAATTGTACATTCCAAGTGCTTAGTATAGTGCTCTGCACATAGTAAGCACTCAATAAACACTACTGAATGAATGAATTCCCTTCTTGCATATGATGAAAACTGGTGTCATCTTCACTCTTCAGGGATAGCATGATGACACGTACAGGCTCATATAACATCTCTAGGAAAGTGCAGAAGTTTTTGATTTTGTAGCAGTCTGCATAGATCTGGTTCTCTTCTAGTTTGGCATCCCACCACCTATCACTTTTGTTTCTTAATTTGTCACCCCTTGTGGCTACACATCCATGGGTTTACCCAAATTTCTCCTAAAACCTTTGATATTATCCCTCTGTTCCAACTTCCTGGGCTCTGAAAGGTTTGTCCCTGACAAGAATTCACTCCAGTAGAGGAGTGAGGTGGATGATAATGATGTTATGATATCTATCTAGTGTCTTCTAAAATTCAAATATTTTTGACATATTCATCAGAACTACACATAGAAAAGGAATCAAAGAATTGATTCAGTTAACCAGTTAAGTCAATTAATAAAGAAATGTACAGATGATAGGATCCTATTTTAGTCCCTCCATAGCAGACTTTTGCCTCAAATTACCAAAGTATTTACTCCATCCATAAAGCAAAAAGAGTAATCAGAAATCCTGTCTTGTGCACCTCGTATTTCGAATCAATTAGAGTCGACAGTAAAAAAAACCACCCCAAAACCCAGGGAAATTAATGGAGAAATTGTAGGAAGTTAAAGAAATCTAGTAATAACAATGAGGCTTAGTAGAAAGAGCACAGGAATGTGAATCAGCAAAATGGCTTCAGTTTCTTTAATTGTAAAATGAGAAGCTCTAGGTTTTCCCTACTGTAAGCCCAGTGTGGGAGTTAGAAGCTGCATCTCCTCTTAATATTTTGTATCTAAACCAGGATGGGGATTTGGCACATGTTTGGCCTTATGGACTTGGGAGTCATGGACTTGGGAGTCCGAAGGACCTGGTTTCTAATCCTAGCCCTTCCACTTGTCTGCTGTGTGACCTTGGGCAAGTCATTTAAATTATCCGTGCCTCACTTATCTCATCTCCAAAATGGGGATTAGGACTGCGAGCCCCATTTGGGACAGACACTGTGTCCAACCCGATTTGCTTGTATCCACCCCAGCATTTAGTATGGTACCTGGAACATAGTAAGCACTTAACAAATACCATAATTATTATGAGGAGTGGGTGAACATAGACTGTGTGTTTTTTGAGAAGCAGCATGGTATAGTGGGTAGGCCATGAGCCTGGGAATCAGAAAATCAAGGGTTCTAATCCTGGCTCTATCGCTTGTCTGTTATGAGACCTTGGGCAACTCATTTCACTTCTCTGTGACTCAGTTACCTCACTTGTAAAATGGGGATTGAGACTGTGAGCCCAACTTTGGGACAAGGGACTGTGTCCACCCCAGTTTGCTTGTATCCACCCCAGCGCTTAGAACGCTGTAAGTGCACATAGTGCATATAGTAAGCATATAACAAGTACCATAGTTATTATTAAATAAATAATAGCTATGATGATGATGATGATGATTGTTATTTGTAAAGCAAATAGTTATGTAGTGTATATCCTCCCCAAACTGCTTATGCAGCTCACTTTGAACTCAATCTAGTTACAAACGGATGGAGAGTTACAAGTCTGTAGTTACAGTAAGACACCATGACAATGGCCATGCTGCCCAATAAAGCCAAAAGATAGATAATAAGGCTTAGTGGATAGAGTCTGGGGCTGGGGATCAGAAGGACCTGGGTTCTAATTTGGCTCCACCTCATGTCTGCTATGTGATCTTGGGCAGGTCACTTAACTTCTCTTGCCCTCAGTTACCTCATCTGTAAAATAGGGATTAAAAGTATGAGCCCCATGTAAGACAGAGACTGTGTCCAACCCAATTTGCTTGTATTTACTCCAGTACTTAAAACAGTGCTTGGCACATAGTAAGTGCTTAACAAGTACCATAAATATTATGATTAAAACTTTCTCTGGTCCTGGTGGTCCAGAGAAACCAAGCAAGAGAGAGTCACTCTCAGTGTTTTAATTGATTTCTCTTATTCCTGTCCTGCTCAGGACATTTAGAGCAGAAAATCCATCCAGAATTGAGTACCCAACTCAATGCTTTTGTAGGCAACTTACAAAGCTCCAGAAAACCTCCAGTGTCCAGATCAGCATCTTTCAGATGTGTCACTGACTCTTCAACTCTGTGGTGTGTACTGAGTGATGGAGGGAGAAATTTGCAGGCCAGGATTGTTTGGGGGCAGAGGCAGAATGTAGATTTTGAGATCAAACTCTGAAAAATTCATTCTCTCAGGATTACTGGTCTGTTGACTGGAGATTGCTATGAGGGGACTTAAAGTCTCTTTCCTGGTATTTGATTAGCTGGGGATTAAGCCAACTCAGACAATCCTAAACTCTCTCAGTAGTATTTTTATCCCATCTTGCTCTTGTCTGAGCCTCAGTCCCATCAGGCTCCAACCTATTCTTGAATACCTTCCAAAAAGAAGATTCTGGAAATTCAGTTAGAGAAGAGCAGAGAATGGAGGGAGCTAGATTGTGTCTAGAGAGCCAATGGTGTACATGTGACTGAATCACAGTCTTCAAATCTCCAAAGAGAATGTATCATTCATTCAATCGTATTTATTGAGCACCTACTGTGTGCCCAACACTGTACTAAGTGCTTGGGAGAATATAATCAACAATAAACAGACACATTCCCTTCCCACATGGAGCTTACAGTCGTGGTGGGGGGAAGGCAGACACTAATATAAATAAATAAAATTACAGATATGTACATAAGTGCTATAAGATTGTTGCTGGGGGGAAACACCTGGACTCTCAGCATAGTTCAATACAGGAATAGGCTGCTAAATGGTGTCATGACTCTCCATCCCTGGGGCTATATAGTTGTTTATTTTGTTTATGCATCAATTAATGTATTAGTTGTGGTATTTATTGAGTGCATTATTAAGTGCTTAGCAGGTACCAAAGCATCATATTTAGCACTAGGGTGGAAACCAATCAATCAATCAATCAATCATACTTACTGAACTAAGCATTTGGGAGAGTCTAATACAGCAGATTTGATAGACTTGTTCCTTGCTCACAAGGAATTTACAGTCTAGAAGGGAAGACAGAACTGGAGAGAGAGAGACAGACATTAAAAGAAAGTATGGATATGTACATAAGTGCTGTCAGGCTAAGGGTTTGGGGAAAGGAGAGGGAGGAGAGGAAATGAGGGCTTAGTTGGGGAAGGTCTCGTGGAGGAGGTGTGATTTTAATAAGGTTTTGGAGGTGAGACAAGTGACAGACAGGATGTGGGTGAAGGGTTGGAAATGAGATAGACAAGATGGAGGTACTGTGAGTAGGTTGGCATTAGAGGTTCAAAGAGAGCAACTTGGTTGTAGAAGGAAATCATTGAGACAAGATAGTGGGGACAAGGTAATCAAATTCTTTAAAGCCATTGGTAATAAGTTTCTGTTTGATGTGTTGGTACTTGGTCAGCCACTGGAGGTTCTTGAGAAGTGGGGAAATATGGACTGAATAGGTTTGTAGAAAAATGATCGTGGCAGCAGAGTGAAGATGGACTGGAGTGGGGAGAGACAGAAGACAGGGAAGTCAGTAAGGAGGCTGAGGCAGTAATCAAGGTGGAATGGGATAAGTTCTTGGATAAACATGGTAGCTGTTCGGTTAGAGAGGAAAGGATAGATTCTAGTAATGTTGTGAAGGTAGATCCAACAATAACTGGTGACAGATTAAATATGTGGGGTAAATGAGAGAAATGAGTTGAGGATAATACCAAGGTTATGGGAGTATTAGACAGGGAGAAAGGTGGTACTGTCTACAGTGATGGGAAAGTTAGGGGGAGCACAGGGTTTGGGTGGGAAAATGAGGGGTTATGTTTTGGACATTTTAAGTTTGAGGTATCAGCGGATCATTCAGGTAGAGATGTCCTGAAGGCAGGAGGAAATATGTGACTGCAGAGAAGGAGAAAGATCAGGGTTGCAGATGTAGATTTGGGAATCATCTGCACAAAGATGTTAGTTGAAGCCGTAGGAATGAATAAGTTTTCCAAGGGAGTAGATTTAAATGGAGAATAGGAATCCAGAATTGAGCCTTGAGGGGCTCCCACAGTTAGGGTTTGGGAGGCAGAAGAGGAGCCTGCTAAAGAGATTGAGAATGAGCATCAGAGAAAGAGGAGGAGAACCAGGAGAGGACGGTGTCAGCGAATCCTAGGTTAGATAATGTTTCCAGGAGAAGTGGGTGGTCCACTGTGTAGAAGTCAGCTGAGTGGTCTAGGAGGATTAGGATGGAGTAGAAGTCATTGGTTCTGGCAAGAAGGAGTTCACAGGTGAACTTTAATAGGGTAGTTTCCATGGAGTGAAGGAGGCTGAAGCCAGATCAGAGGGAGTCAAGAAGAGAATTGAAGGAGAGGACGTGGATGTCGGGGGTGTAGACAACCTGTTCAAGAAGCTTGGAAATAGGGCAATAACTGGAGGATGATTCAAGATATTCATATGAAAATACACTCCCTGTCCCACATGAAGCTTACAATCTCAGATGTAGATTCTGAGTCCCCTGAGGGATAGGGATTGTATCTAACTACCACCTGTCTAGTCTCTCCCGGGGCTTAACACAGCATTCTGCAAATTGTAAGCATTAAGTAAATAAGAGTTTAATTAGTTAAGAGTAAATAAGAGAGTTGGTATATCATCCCCATTTTACATATGAGAAATCTAAGGCCTAGAGAGGTTCAAAGCCTCGTCCAAAGTCTCTCAACAAGGTAGTGGCTAACCTGGGACTAGTACCCAGTTCCTGTGACTCACAAACCTGTGCTTGTTCCACTCAGTCATGGAGCTTCCTTTGAGTAAAGGGCCACTGTATGGTCTCTATGGTTAAGCACTGAACCAAAATGGAGGCAAAAATCTTGGATAGCTGATCTTTTGAGTTCCTTTCCTGTTCTAGAATTCTAATAATACCCTGATCTTGGAAATGAATCCATCACGCCCACCCTTCAAGGTAAGTCACATCCCTCCACTAAGAGGCCACCCCTCTTGGTTCAGTGTTTCAAGTCTTCTGGAAGCCTCTCTCTGCCTATCCTTGTCAGCCTCCTAACAGCCTTCTTGACCTCAGTGTTCTGCAAGGAGTAGATGAGTGGGTTGAGTGTAGGGGTGACCACAGTGTACAGTAGGGTGAGGAATTTGCCCTTCTGCTGAGCATAGTGGTTCTTGGGATGGAGGTAGATGGCTGAGACAGTGCTGTAAAGGAGGGAGACAACCACCAGATGGGATCCACAGGTTCTCCAGGTCTTGTGGCATCCTAAGCCTGATTTGATATTCAGCACAGCCCCAGCAATGTGGCCATAGGAAATCATGATCAAAATCAAGGGCACCACCAGGAGGAGGACACTGGCCACAGACATCTGGACCTCGTTGAGGGTGGTGACCCCAAATGCAAGGTAGATCAGAGCAGGCACCTCGCACACGAAGTCATCCACTAGTCGAGTGTGGCAGAAAGACAGGCAGAGGGTGGATGAAGACTGGATCAAGGCCTGAATTAGCCCAGTCCCCCAAGCTATAGTAGCCAGGAAGAAGCAGGGGCGTGGATGCATAATAGTCAAGTAGTTCAGGGGTTGGCAGATGGCCACATAAAGGTCGAAGGCCATGACCACTAGCAGGACACACTCGGTGGCTCCATGCCACAGAAAAATATAGAGCTGGACAACACAACCAAGGTGACTGATGACCCTTTCTGAATGAATCAGGTTGACCAGCATTTGGGGGACACAACTAGTGGTGAAGCCGAGCTCCAGGAAGGAGAGGTTGCTAAGAAAGAAGTACATGGGGGTGTGGAGGCAAGGGTCAAAACAGGATACCAGGATGATGGTCAAGTTCCCCACTAGGGTCAAAAAGTAGAAGATGATAAGCCCAAAGAGTAGCGCTTCCACCTCTGGCTGATTAGAGAAGCCTGCCAGGATGAAATCTCCCATAAAGCTATGGTTGGCCACTCCCATCTCTTCCTGGCGGGGACCTCTTTCACTGAGGATGCTGCAAAGGAAAATGGAAGCTATATGCCAGTAGTGCCTGAGCACAGAGGCAGGGTAAAAGGGTCCTGTGGGCAGGTAATGTGTCACTTCATTATTCTGTACCTCCCAAGAGCCTAGAACAATGTGCTGCATCAAGTGGGGGCTCAATAAATTCTACTCCTACTACTTTCCTTACCCCTACTCCTTCTCAATATATCAGTGATATTGTACAGTGTGTACAGAACACTGTAGTAAGCAATGGGAACAGCACAATTCAACAGAGTTGGTAGACACATTTCCTCCCCACAGTAAGCTTACAGTTCAATCCTACTACTAGCTTGTGGACTGTCTAGAAGATGAAGATGATGGTGAAGACGTAATTGTAATATTACTATTCCTCTTTCATCCTCTGCAACTTCCTCATAATCAGATGTTCTTCAGTGTATTGGCTTCGCTCCTATAAGGAAGTAAAGAAAAGACAGAATGAAAGGATGAGCTCTGGTTGAGGGAATGTTAAGGTGACAATTTGTCCAGTTTCATTCTTTACAGCCTAGTTTACAGATGGGCCATCCCTTGCCCAGTTATTGTATGAGATCAGTTCTTTTATATCTACTTTTTTCTTTTGTTACATTTTTTTGTGTATGTGTTGATTTTTTTTTAATTTTCAGAGTCATGGCTCTTGCAGCTGGGGCCCGCAGGTTGGGAGAAGCAGCAGAGTTCATATGAACTTGGGAGGGAATAACTGTGGAGCAAGTGGAGGTCAAGGACATTTCCAGGAAATGCTCTAGGATCCTGCTAAATCAGTGTGAATCATTAAAATAATGCAAGGGAGCACCACCACACTATTGCTGCATATCCAGAGTACTCTGGGTGACAACATATGAGTCACTGGACATCCTGGAGTGGGTATGTTTGTGGGCAACTAGGTGTGTTGTGTCAACTTCCTCCCTGCAGTTTCACATTTCCTTCTGCTTTCAAGACATCTCTCCTTGAATGTCCTACCATATCCTCGAACTTAACTTGTTCAAAATAGAACTCCTTATCTTCCCACCCAAACCTGCCCTTCCTCGATTTTCCTATCACTGTTGACAGCAACCCCATCCTTCCTGACTCACAAGCCCATAACCTTGCCGTTATCTCTCTCGTTCAACTCACATATTCAGTCTGTCTTTAAATCCTGGAGGTTCATCCTTCACAACATCACTAAAATATGCCCTTTCCTCTCCACCCACACTGCTACTGTGTTAGTCCAAACTCTTAGCCTATCCTGCCTTGATTACTGTACTGGCCTCCTGCTGACCTACCTCCCTCCTATCTCTCCCCACTCCAGTTCATACTTCACTCTGCTCCCTGGATCATTATTCTATAAAATGCTCAGTCCGTTTTTTCCCACTCCTTAAGAACCTCCAGTGGTTGCTCACCCACCTCCACATCAAACAGAAATTCCTTACCATGAGCTTTAAAGCATTAATCACCTAGTCCTCCCTAGCTCACCTCACTACTCCCTACCACAACCCAGCTCTCACACTGCACTCCCCTAATGCTAGCCTTCTCACTATACCTCAATCTTGTCTATCTCGTCTATCTAAGCCGTGGGACTTGGCCATGGAGCTGAAGTGGAGGGAGAATCAGCATTTAAAAATAAAAAAATGCCAGCCAAAAAGGCATCTGGTGTCATATCAATTCCAGACATAGACAGACCAGCTGGAAATCAGCCTGTCTAGTAGGAAGACAAATAAATGGTCACCCTACTTAGATGCCAAGATGGGTTTTCTGATGGTGAAACCTGGAAGAGACAGTCACAGGAAGATCCACTTCCAAACCTTCTAGGGTCTAGGTAATCAGGTGGTCAATGCTATTTAGTAGACAACCTCTCTAGATAAACTCCTGTTCCAGGCACATTAATTACATCTCTAGGGTCCTTTATGCAATAGAGTGAACTCAGTTTTAAGTCCATTCAAAAGATACTACGTGTCTTCCTTTTCCAACAGTATATCCTTTCTTATTTCATGATACCTTAAAATGGTATTTTACTTTTGCAAATCTCTTTCATACTGAGAAGCAGTATTGCTTAGTGGAAAGTACATAGGCCTGGAAAGCAGAGGACCTAGGTCCTGAAGGCTACCTGCTCTGTGGCAATGAGAAAGTAATGACCTTATCTGTGCCTCAGTTTCCTCATGGGAATTCAGTTCCCATTGTCCTTCTTCATGTGAAATGGGGACTGTGTCTGACTTGATTATCTCCTAACTAACCCAGCACCTAGTACTATGTGCTTGGCACATAGTAAATGTTTAAAAAATACCACCATTCTTATCATTTCAAATTCCTAATTCCTCTTTTGTTCTGAAGCATCTATTAGATGGGTAGAGACAGATATTTTCATTCCTGTTTTATAGATGAGGAAAATAAGGCACAGAGAGGTTCAGTGACATGTTCAGGGTCACACAGAGGGCAAATCTGGAATTAGATCAGAACCCAGATCCTCTGGGTTTTGTTCCCATGCTTTGTCCTCTAGAGCTCACTGCCTTTGTCACTCCATCATCTCACCCCTTTCTTCTCTCTTTTCTGTTCCCTGCCCTCCAAAAATATCATATCAACCCCCAAAAGAATGAGGGGTGGCCTTGCCAAAATATAGCTACAATTCTTCCACTTGTTCCCACCTCTCTCTCCCTTCTGACTCTCTGCAGTCCTCCACTTGCTCCTCTGCCCAGCTCAGGAAAGGGAGATTCAAAGAGGCCCAGTACTCCAATATATTACAGTACATTTACAGTGAACTGGGTGTTGGTTCTCCACCTGCAGTATTTAATGCCCTGGTGTGCCAGTGCCCATCTTCTGCTGGTTGGGCTATGCACCCTTCCCCAGCACCATGCCTCCTGCCCGAGTGAGACCTCATACCTCACGTTTAGACAATGGATGCCAAGTGAAGATGTGTGGCATGATCTTATGTCCAAGCAGGATACCAGAGCTACCAGATGGGTGACTCCAAACCCAGGGGGTCAGCCTTAAATACCTCTGAGAGATAGAATCCTGTGTCCAGAATGAGAGCTGGAGAGGGGAAACACTCACGGTCTGCTCTCATTTTTCTGCCTTCCTCCCTCTTCTTCTTGTGGGGGACAATAGATTCAGCTAGGGGGTAGATCTTGGAGGGAGTGAAATCTTTCATTCTACCTATCCAACAATTATTCTTCTCCACTTCAAAACCTTATTGAAGACACATCTCCAAGAGGCCTTTCCTGTTTAAGCTCTCCTTTCCTCTTCTCCCTCTCCCTTCTGCATCAATCTGACTTGCTCCCTTTGTGGTTCCTTGCTCCCAGCCCCACACCACTTAGGTACATATCTGTAATTTATTTATTTATATTATTGTCTGTTCTCCCCTCTAGTCTGTGAGCTCAGTGTGGACAGGGGATGTGTTATATTGTACCCTCCCAAGTGCTTAGGGCAGTGGTCTGCACACAGTAAGTGCTCAATAAATGCAATTGACTCATTGAGTGACACTTTCTCTCCTTCCCAAGAATTAGAATCATCCTGCGGTAGTCCTGGTTAAAAAAGCATAACGGTAGGTCTGTGCTGCAGTCAGAAGGAGGAGACACTCCTCTCCACTGATGCAAGGGACTCAGATAATGGTCTAGGAGTCTCCAATTCTTGCTCTTTTGAAAATCTCCCTGAAAAGGCTAGAGAAACAGTGGAGTGGTTGGAAATAAAGCTTTCATCACCATCTACTTCTAGGGTGGGGCAGGGGGACCTGTGAGCAGGAAATGGGTAAAAGTGATGGAGCTGATCAGAACAGGAGATTGATCAGAACAGGAAGGCCTTCAATGTGGATGAAGAGCAGAGGCTGGAACAGTTTCTAAGGAGAATGAATTCTATCTGCAGAGCCCATCCTTTGATCTTACCTGAACCAGTCTCTTCCTTTCCTTCAACTCAGACAGCTGGAGAACTGGAGCGATCAGAAGCATGAGCTTTTCTGGGTGACTATTAGGAGCTCTTCCCCCAAAGGCCTCAGCCAGAGTGGAGGTGAATATTTCTGGAGTGAGAGATCCCTGAAGACTAATGGAAGAGATAGGGAAAGGACGTGTGTGGGTTGATTCTGCAGAGGCCTTGAGGAACTTGAGATCCCTCATTGGCAATTAACTTCAGGAATCAAGATATTCAAACCAGAGTCTCTGTGGGGAGAAGAAAGGGAGATAGAAGCCAACCCCCACCCTCCTTTTCCTTGTGTGTGACTTTGGGCAAGTCACTTAACTTCTCAGTGCCTCAGTTACCTCATCTGTAAAGTGGGGATTAAGACTGTGAGCCCCACGTGGAACAACCTGATTCCCCTGTGTCTACCCCAGCGCTTAGAACAGTGCTAGGCACATAGTAAGCGCTTAACAAATACCAACATTATTATTGGTATTCTAACTAAGAATACCAATACTAAGAATAGTTCTGAGTGCCCCATTGCCTTGAAAGCCAGGGAAGGCTATGTGGTCCAAGGGTAAAAAAGCCTTGGGATATTGAATTCCCCAACAGCTTGCTCACTGGGACCTTATAATAATTTGTTAAGCGCTTACTATGTGCCAAGCACTGTTATAAGCACTGGCTAGATACAAGGTAATTAGGTTGTCCCACATGGGGCTCACAGTCTTAATCCCTATTTTCCAGATGAGATAACTGAAGCACAGAGAGGTTAAGTGACCCCTGACTCCCAGGCCCGTGCTGTTTCCACTGAGCCACGCTGAGGAAACCTGGGATCTGAGACTGAGACAACTTGGAATGAGCTTGAATTGTTATGGCTTCCATATAAGCCGACCTCACAAACTTCAAATTTATCCTTTCCTGCCTTAATTCTGCCCTCTCCTCCACCAGGCAAAACTTCTTCTCCTCCCTCATCGACACCCATGCCCATCACCCCCGCCGATGGTTCCGGACCTTTAACTCTCTCCTTAGGCCCCCTGTTCCTCCCCCTCCCCCATCTCTCACCCCTAATGATCTGGCCACCTATTTCCTCACGAAAATCAACACGATCAGGTCTGAGCTCCCCAAAGTCACCCCTCCACCTCTCCCCTCCCCCCCACCAACCCTCTCCCCTACTTTCCCATCCTTCCCTGCAGTATCCTCAGAGGAGATCTCTTCCCTCCTCGCAAGTGCCACCCCCTCCACCTGCGCCTCGGACCCCATTCCCTCTCACCTTATTAAAATCATCGCCCCTGCCCTCCTCCCTTCCTTAACTTCTATTTTTAACTACTCAATCTCCAATGGCTCCTTCCCCTCTGCCTTCAAACATGCCCACGTCTCCCCCATCCTAAAAAAACCCGCTCTTGAC
The DNA here is from genome assembly GCF_004115215.2 of Ornithorhynchus anatinus. Lineage (NCBI taxonomy): Eukaryota > Metazoa > Chordata > Mammalia > Monotremata > Ornithorhynchidae > Ornithorhynchus > Ornithorhynchus anatinus. The sequence goes on along the minus strand of NW_024396936.1, from coordinate 1,135,585 downwards.
CCCACTTCCCCCTCCAGTTATCGCCCTATCTCCCTACTACCCTTCCTTTCCAAAATCCTAGAACGAGTCGTCTACAGTCGATGCTTAGAATTCCTTAGCTCCCATTCTCTCCTAGACCCCCTCCAATCTGGCTTCCGTCCCCTCCACTCTACCGAGACTGCTTTCTCTAAGGTCACCCATGACCTCCTTCTTGCCAAATCCAATGGCTCCTACTCCATTCTAATCCTCCTTGACCTCTCTGCTGCCTTTGACACTGTCGACCATCCCCTCCTCCTCCATACCTTATCTCACCTTGGCTTCACGGACTCCGTCCTCTCCTGGTTCTCCTCTTACCTCTCTGGCCGGTCATTCTCGGTCTCCTTCGCTGGCGCCTCCTCCCCCTCCCATCCTTTAACTGTTGGAGTTCCTCAAGGGTCAGTTCTTGGCCCTCTTCTGTTCTCCATTTACACTCACTCCCTTGGTGAACTCATTCGCTCTCATGGCTTTGACTACCATCTCTACGCAGATGAAACGCAGATCTACATCTCTGCCCCGTCCTCTCCCCCTCCCTTCAGGCTCGCATCTCCTCCTGCCTCTAGGATGTCTCCACCTGGATGTCGGCCCACCACCTAAAACTCAACATGAGCAAGACTGAGCTCCTCATCTTCCCTCCCAAACCCGGTCCTCTCCCAGACTTCTCTATCACCGTGGATGGCACGACCATCCTTCCTGTCTCTCAGGCCCGCAATCTCGTTGTCATCCTTGACTCATCTCTCTCGTTCACCCCACACATCCTATCCGTTACCAAGACCTGCCGGTTTCACCTCTACAATATCGCCAAGATCCGCCCTTTCCTCTCCACCCAAACGGCTACCTTACTGCTATGGGCTCTCGTTATATCCCGGCTAGACTACTGTGTCAGCCTTCTCTCTGACTTCCCTTCCTCATCTCTCGCCCCGCTCCAGTCTATTCTTCACTCCACTGCCCGGCTCATCTTCCCGCAGAAACGATCTGGGCATGTCACTCCCCTTCTTGAACAACTCCAGTGGTTGCCTATCAACCTCCGCTCCAAACAAAAACTCCTCACTCTAGGCTTCGAGGCGCTACATCACCTTGCCCCTTCCTACCTCTCCTCCCGTCTCTCTTTCTACCGCCCACCCCGCACGCTCCGCTCCTCTGCCGCCCACCTCCTCACCGTCCCTCGGTCTCGCCCATCGGTCTCGCCCATCCCGCCGTCGACCCCTGGGCCACGTCCTCCCACGGTCCCGGAACGCCCTCCCTCCTCACCTCCGCCAAACTGATTCTCTTCCCCTCTTCGAAACCCTACTTAAAACTCACCTCCTCCAAGAGGCCTTCCCAGACTGAGCTCCTCTTCTCCCTCTACTCCCTCTGCCACCCCCCCTTTACCTCTCCGCAGCTAAACCCTCTTTTCCCCCTTTCCCTCTGCTCCTCCACCTCTCCCTTCCCATCCCCTCAGCACTGTACTCGTCCGCTCAACTGTATATATTTTCATTACCCTATTTATTTTGTTAATGAAATGTACATCGCCTCGATTCTATTTAGTTGCCATCGTTTTTACGAGATGTTCTTCCCCTTGACTCTATTTATTGCCATTGTTCTTGTCTGTCCGTCTCCCCCGATTAGACTGTAAGCCCGTCAAACGGCAGGGACCGTCTCTATCTGTTGCCGACTTGTTCATTCCAAGCGCTTAGTACAGTGCTCTGCACATAGTAAGCGCTCAATAAATACTATTGAATGAATTAATCACATATCACTTGGATTACAAGCCACTTTCACAGCCATAATTGCTTTCTCCTTCATATTATCTCTAGTGCAGAAGCAATGGCAGAGTAGTTTATAGTTGGGAAGACTGAGGTCCAGAGAGATTATGTAATAAGACTAAGGCATGGCATAGGGTCAGCACTGTGGTGTGGTCACTTTTGGTCTGTAAATGGGCACAAAAAAACCTTTGGATGCACTTTGCGATGCTTAATACTAATTTTGAATGCACTTTGCTTAATACTAATTTTGATGTTTATTAAGCTCTTACTATGTACCAGGAATTGCATTAAGCACTGGGGTAGCTTCAGTGCAATTGGATCAAAAATAGTCCCCATAACATATGGGGCTCAGAGTCTAAGGAGGAAGAACAAGTTTTTAATCTTCATTTTATAGATGAGAAAACTGAGGGATAGAAAACTTAAGTGACTTGCCCAAGGTCATACAGCAAACAAGTGGCAGTTCCAGGATTAGTACCAGGTCTCCTGACTTCCAGTCCTGTGCTCTTCCCACTGGGCCATTGTGGCTTCTGCCCACCCATTCAGTCACTGACCTCTGTGATCCAGTGTGAAAAAGATAGGTAGGGATGGGAGAATGTCAGTGGTCCTGCACAAACTATTAACACTATAATCAATTTCGCATTCAGTGACCTCTACTCTATCCTAATCCTCCTCGACAGCTCAGCTGCTTTCAGCACTATCGACCATCCCCTTCTCCTGGAAAGATTATCCAAGCTTGGCTTCACTGACACTGTCCTCTCCTGGTTCTCCTATCTCTCTGTCAGCTATCTCAGGGTCTTTCACAGGCTCCGCCCTTGTCTCCCACCCCCTAAATGTGGGAGTCTCTCAAGGTTCAGTTCTGTGTCTCCTTCAATTTTCCATCCACACCCACCCCCTTGGAGAACTCATTCACTACCATTGCTTCAACTACCATCTCTAAGTGGATGATTCCCAAATCTACATATCCATCCTCAATCTTTCTTCTTCTTTGCATTCTCTCATTTTCTCCTGTCTTCAGGACATCTTTACTTGAATGTTCCACAGCCACCTCAAATTTAACATGTCCAGAACAGAACTCCTTATCTTCTCACCCAAACCTTATCCTCCCCAACCCTCTCACCACTGTAGACAATAGCACATCCTTCCTTTTTCATAAGTCCACAACCTTGGCAATATCCTCGACTGATCTCCCTCATTCTATCCACATATTCAATCTGTCACTAAGTAATACTGTCAGTTCAGCCCCCACAGCATCGCTAAAATCCACCCTTTCCTCTCCATTCAAACTTTTAACCATGCTAAGCTAAGCATTTATCCAGTCCTCTGTTGATTACTGTATCAGCCTCCTTACCGACCTCCCTGCCTCTTGTCTCTCCCCACTCCAGTCCACATTTCACTTTTCTGTCCTGATTATTTTGCTACAGAAATGTTCAGTCCACATTTCCCCACTCCTTAAAAACCACTGCGAACTTCTCACCCATTTCCTGCCTCTGGCCTGGAATGGCCTCCCTCTTCATCTCCAAAAGAGAAACACTCTCCCTACCTTCAAAGTCTTACTGAGGGCACATCATTTCCAAGAAACCTTCCCTGACTAAGCCCTATTTCCTCTTGTCCCACTCACTTCTGTGTCACCCTGGCATTTGGATTTGCTCCCTTTTATCACTCCTCTCTCAGCTCCGCAGCACTTATGTACATATCTGTACAAAAGCGTTTCTACAGAAACATTCTGGCCATGTCAACGACCTCCTCAAAAGTCTCCAGTGGTTGCCTATCAACCTCCATGTCAAGCAAAAACTCCTTACTATTGACTTCAAAGGTCTCCATCACCTTGCCCCTTCCTACCACACCTCCCTTCTTTCCTTCTACAGACCAGACTGCACACTCCACTCCTCTGGTGCTAACCTCTTCACTGTGCCTCGTTCTCACCTGTCCCACAATCGACCCCTGGCCCACATCCTACCTCGGGCCTGTAATGCCCTCCCTCCTCAAATCTGCCAAACTAGCACACTTCCCCACTTCAAAGCCCTACTGAAAGCTTGTTTCCTCCAGGAGGCCTTCCCAGACTGAGCCCCCCTTTTCCTCTGCTTCTCCTCCCCTCCCCATCACTCAGACTCCTTCCTTCTGCTCTATCCCCCTCGGTGCCCCACAGCACTTGTGTACTTATGTATAAATAGTATAAATTATTACTTTGTTTATATGGTTAATCCTGCCTCTTGCTTGGAATGCCCACACACTTCATGTATGACATACTATTACTCTCCTTGCCTTAATAGTCTTATTAAAAGCACATCTCCTAGAGGCCTTCCCTGACTAAGCCCTCATTTCCTCTTCTCCCACTCCCTTCTGTGTTACATCTGCACTTGGATTTGCACCTTTTATTCACCCCCCACCTCAGTCCCACAACACGTATGAACATATACGGGATTTATTAATTTATATTTAAGTCTGTATCTCCCTCACTGTAGGCAGGGAACATGTTTACCAACTCTGGTAAAGTGTATTTTCCCAAGCGCTTGGCAGTAAACACTCAGTAAATACAATCGATTGATTGGTTGATTTATTTGTTTTCTATAATAAGTGTAGGAACTTGGGCAAAACAAGTTTGTCAAAGGTCTAAAATCTACTGGGTTCTAAGGCATCACAAAGGATAATGGAACTTTCTAGCAGTAGCTCCTTATGTCCTCGTGTCTTGTATCCTCAGCACTTCCTATTTGTAACTATTCACTTGCCCTTACAATTATGAATTCCGATTTATTCTGATATTCTCACCTGACAGAATGACCCTGCTCCTTATTTAATCCCTTTTCGTCCTGTTCCCATGAACTGTCAGTAATTGCTCTCTGTTTCCCCAGTGAGATCATAAACTCCATGAGGACAGGGACTGTGTGTTCACTTCTCTTCTACTTTCCTAAGCTTTCTGTAAACTGCTGTACATTCATTGGGTGCTCAATAAATACTAATGATAGACAAGAAAGTTGCCCCAGGGGATTATATCAATTTCCCATCTTCCTCACAGGAGCCTGCTCAGGGCTTCTTTCACATCTTTGTTACTCGGGTTGGGGGTAACCACAGTATTGGTTGCCTATCAACCTTCACACAAAACAAAAACTCCTCACTCTTCGTTTCAAAGCTCTCCATCACCTTTCCCCCTCCTACCTCATCTCCCTTCTCTCTTTCTACTGCCCACGCCATACATTCCGCTCCTCTGCCGCTCACCTCCTCACTGTCCCCTGTTCAAGCCTATCCCACAGTCGACCCCTGGCCCATGTCCTACTGCTATCCTGGAAAGCCCTCCCTCCTCACATCCTCCAAACTAACTCTCTTTGCCTCTTCCAAGCCCTACTGAGAGCTCACCTCCTCTAGGAGGCCTTCCCAGACTGAGCTCCCCCTTTCCCTTTGCTCCCCCTCCCCTCCTCTCACCCTCTGCTCTTCCCCCTTCCCCTCCCCTCAGCACTGTGCTCATTTGTATATATTATTACCTTATTTATTTTGTTAATAAGGTATATGTCTTCTTGATTCTATTTGTCTTCATGATGTTGTTTTGTTTTTGTTTTGTTCTGTTTTGCTTTGCTGTCTGTCTCCCCCATTTAGACTGTGAGCCCATCAGTGGGCAGGGATTTTCTCTATCTGTTGCCAAATTGTGCATTCCAAGAGCTTAGTACAGTGCTCTGCACATAATAAGCGCTCAATAAATACTGTTGAATGAATGAATATAGAAGATGGTGAGGAACTTGTTCAACCTGGGGAAATAATGGTTCCATGGCTGGATGTAGAATACAGTAATGGGGCCATAGAATAGAAACATTACTACAAAATGGGACCCACAGGTCCCGAAGGCCTTACATCTCCCCTGGGCTGAATGAAACCTAAACACCTCCTGTCCAATATGGCCACAGGAAACCAAGCTGAGGAACATGGGTAGCACACCATAGAGGAATGAGGTCATGAAGTGTTCAATCCTAATGAAGTTTGTGATGATACCGGTGATTTTAACCAAGGCAGGTTTTTCAACAAGTAGTCATCCACAACATAGTGTCCACAGAGGGACAATGGCAAGGTAGGTATCAAATGGACTAGGGACTCCACAAAGCCAAGGACCCAGGTCATGACAGCCAGTTGCTGACAATGGTAAGGATGAAGGGTAATGGAATGGCCAGTATATGGCTATGCAATGGTCAAATGCCATGACGGTTATTCATTTATTCATTCAATCATATTTATTGAGTGCTTACTGAGTGCAGAGCACTGTACTAAGTGCTTAGTAGAGTGCAATAAGCAGGCACATCCCCTGCCCACAATGAGCTTACAAACTAGAGGTGGAAAGACAGCTCACTGTGGGCAGGAAGTGTGTTTGATGTTATATTGTACTCTTCCAGTACAGTGTTTTGCACACAATAAGCACTTAATAAATATGATTAGCAATGATAATGATAATAATAAAGAAAATTACAGATATGCACATAAGTGCTGTGGGGGCGGGAGTGGGGAAAAGCAAAGGGAGCAAGCCAAGGCTATGCAGAAAGGAGTGGGAGATGAGGAAAGGTGGGGCTTAGTATGGGAAGACCTCTTGGAGGAAATGTGTCTTCGTTAAGGCTTTGGAGGGGTAGAGAGTAATTGTCTTTCAGATTTGAGGAGAGAGGGTGCTCCAGACCAGAGGCAGGTCATCGGATAGGTGGTGAGATAGGTGAGATAGAGGTACGCTGAGGTTAGCACTACAGGATCAAAGTGTGTAGACTGGGTTGTAGAAGGAGAGAAGTGAGGTGAGGTATGAGGAGGCAAAGGGGTGGAGTGCTTTAAAGCCAATGGTGAGGAGTTTTTGTTTGATTCAGAAGTGGATGGGCAACCACTGGAGTTTTTTGAGGAGCAGAGTGACTTGAGAAGCAGTGTGGCTCAATGGAAAGAACATGGGCTTGAGAGTCAGAGGTCAAGTGTTCTAATCCCTGCTCCACCACTTAGCTGTGTGACTTTGGGCAAGTCACCTAACTTCTCTGTGCCTTACTTCCCTCATCTGTAAAATGGGGATTAAGACTATGAGCCCCACGTGGGACAACCTGATTACCTTGTATTCTCCCCAACATGCCCCAGCACTTAGAACAGTGCTTGGCACATAGTAGTGCTTAAAAAATACTATCATTATTATTATTATGTCCAGAACGTTTCTGTCAAATAAATCATCTAGGCAGCAGAGTGAAGTATGGACTGGAGTGGGGAGAAACAGGAGGCTGGAAGTTCAGCAAGGAGGTGCAGTAATCCAGGAGGGATAGGATGAGTGATTGTGGTATTTTGGTCACAATATGGATGGAGAGGAAAGGGCAGATTTTAATGATGTTGTGAAGGTGGGACTGAAAAGATTTGCTGATGTATTGAATGTGTGGGCTGAATTCATTCATTCATTCATTCAATAGTATTTATTGAGAGCTTACTATATGCAGAGCACTGCACTAAGCGCTTGGAATGTACAATTTGGCAACAGATAGAGACAATCCCTGCCCAATGATGGGCCCACAGTCTAACTGGGGAAGACAGATGGACAAAAAAAAGACAATATAATCACGATAAATAGAATCAAGGGGGTGTACATCTCATTAACAAAATAAATAGGGTAATAAAAATATATACAAATGAGCACAGTGCTGAGGGGAGGGGAAGGAAGAGGGGGAGGAGCAGAGGGAAAGGTGGTTTAGCTGAGGGGAGGTGAAGGGGGGAAGGGCAAGGGAGCAGAGGGTGGAGGAGGAGCAGAGAGGGAGCAGAGGGAGCAGAAGGAGAAGGGGTAGCTCAGTCTGGGAAGGTCTCTTGGAGGAGGTGAGCTCTCAATAGGGCTTTGAAGAAGGGAAGAGAGTTAGTTTGGTGGAGGTGAGGAGCGAGGGCATTCCAGGACAGCGGTAGGATGTGGGCCAGAGGTTGACGGCAAGATAGATGTGAACGGGGGCCAGTGAGGAGATGAGTGGCAGAGGATTAGAGCGTGTGCGGTGGGCAGTAGAAAGAGAAAAGGGAGGTGAGGTAGGAGGGGGCAAGGTGATGGAGAGCCTTGAAGCCAAGAGTGAGGGTGTTCTGTTTTGTGTGGAGGTTGATAGGCAACCACTGGAGGTTTTTAAGGAGGGGAGTGACATGCCCAGAGCGTTTCTGCAGGAAGATGATTCAGGCAACAAAATGAAGAATAGACTGGAGTGGGGAGAGACAGGAGGAAGGGAAATCAGAAAGAAGGCTGACACAATAATCCAATCAGGATATTATGAGAGCTTGTACCAGCGCGATAGCCATTTGGCTGGAGAGGAAAGGGCGGATCTTGGCCATATTGTAAAGGTGAGACCAGGAGGTGCTGGTGACGCATCTGGATGTGTGGGGTGAATGAGAGAGCTGAGTCAAGGATGACACCAAGGTTGCAGGCTTGAGAGACGGGAAGGATAGTTGTACCATCCACAGTGACAGGGAAGTCAGGAAGAGGACAGGGCTTGGGAGGGAAGATGAGGAGCTTAGTTTTGGACATGTTGAGTTTTAGATGGCAGGCAGACATACAAGTGGAGGCAGGAAGAAATAAGAGCCTGAAGGGAGGGGGAGAGAACAGGGTAGGAGATGTAGATTTGTGTGTCATCTGCATAGAGGTGATAGTTGAAGCCATAGGAGCGAATGAGTTCATCAAGGGAGTGAGTATAGCTGGAGAACAGAAGGAGGCCAAGAACTGACCCTTGAGGAACCCCTACAGTTAGTGGGTGGGAGGGGGAGGAGGATCCTATGAAGGAGACCGAGATTGAGTGGCCAGAAAGATAAGAGGAGAACCAGGAGAGGATGGAGTCCGTGAAGCCAAAGTGAGATAAGGTGTGGAGGAGAAGGGGATAGTCGGCAGTGTCAAAGGCAGCTGAGAGGTCGAGGAGGATTAAGATAGAGTAGGAGCCATTGGATTTGGCAAGAAGGAGGTCATGGGTGAACTTTGAGAAAGCAGTCTTGGAAGAGTGGAGGGGACAGAAGCCAGATTGGAGGGGGTCTAGGAGAGAGTTGGAGTTGAGGAATTCAAGGCAGCGAGTGTAGATGACTCATTCAAGGAGTTTGGAAAGGAAGGGTAGGAGGGAGATAGGGTGATAACTGGAAGGGGAAGTGGGGTCGAGAGAGGGTTTTTTTAGGATGGGGGAGACATGGGCATGTTTGAAGGCAGAGGGGAAGAAGCCGTTGGAGAGTGAGCAGTTAAAGATAGAAGTTAAGGAGCGGAGGAGGGAAGGGGCGATGGTTTTTATAAGGTGAAGGGGAATGGGGTCCGAAGGACAGGTGGAAGGAATGGCACTTGCGAGGAGGGAGGAGATTTCCTCTGAGGGCAGAGGGGAAGAAGCCGTTGGAGAGTGAGTGGTTAAAAATAGAAGTTAAGGAGGGGAGGAGGGAAGGGGCGATGGTTTTTATAAGGTGAGCGGGAATGGGGTCTGAAGGACAGATGAAAAGTAGTTTTGCCTGGCGGAGGAGAGGGCAGAGTTAATGCAGGAAGGGATAAATTTGAAATGGATAAGGTTGTCTTGGTGCTTGGACCTTCTCCAGCAGCGCTCAGCAGCTCGAGCATAAGAGTGAAGGAGGTGATCAGAGGCAGAGATCCAGGGCTGCGTGTTAGTGGAGCGAGAGCGGCGGAGGGAAAGGGGGGCGAGTGAGCTGAGATGGGTAGAGAGGGTGGAGTTGAGAGTGGTAACCTGATCATCAGGAGTGGGAAGAGAGGATGGGGGGCAAGGTGGGGAGAGATGCTTTGGCAGAGACGGATGGGATCAAGAAAGCGGTGGTCTCTGTGGGGAAGTAATACAGATTTGCAGGGGGAAAGAGTGTGAGAGAGGACTCAGGTGAGAAGGTTATAGTCTGAGAGAGAGATTTAAGAGTTGGTGAGGGAGGAGATAGTGCAGCGGTAAGGGATGACAAAATCGAGGGTGTGACCAAGTTGGTGAGTGGGTGAGGTGAATGAGAGAGAGGACTCAAGGATAATACCAAGGATCTGGGCCTGTGAGACAGGAAGGATGGTGGTGTCATCTACAGTGATGGGAAAGTCAGGGGTAGGTCAGGGTTTGAGAGGGAAGATAAGAAGCTCTGTTTTGGACATGTTAAGTTTGAGGTGACAGGAGGACATCCAAGTAGAGATGTCTTGAAGGCAGGAGACGATGTGAGACTGGAGAGAGGGAGAGAGATCAGATCAGGGCTGTAAATGTAATCTTGGGTCTCATACACATAGAAGTGGTAGTTGAAGACATAGCAGCAAACGAGTGTGAGTGTGGGTGTAGATGAAGAATAGAAGGAGACCCAGAACTGAACCTCGAGGGACCCCCACAGTTAGGGCATGGGAGGCAGAGGAGGAGCTCGTGAAAGTGATTGAGAATGAAAAGCCAAAGAGATAAGAGGAAAACCAGGAGAGGACAGCATCGGTGAAGCCAAGGTTGAATAACGTTTCCAGGAGAAGGGAGTGGTCCAGTGTTGAAGACACCTGAGAGGTTGAAAAAGATTGGGATGGAGTGGAGGCTTTGGATTTGTCAAGAAGGTGATCATTGGTGACCTGCAAGTGTGTCAAAAGGACACACTCAGTATAATCCAAACCCAGAGAGATATAGAGTTGGACCATGCAGCCTTGATTGGCTATGGTTCTCTCTGGTCTGTGTAGGTTCCACAGCATCTGTGGGACAATGTTGGTGATGAAGCTGTGGTCCAGGATGGAGAGGTTGGAGAGGAAGAAGTATATGGGGGAGTGGAGATGGGGTTTGAAGTAGGAAAATAGGATGATGGTCAGGTTGTCCAAGAGCGTGAAGATGTAGTAGGTCAAGATGAGCATGAAGAAGATATATTCTAGGGAGCTTGGTTGGAGAAACCCATTAGGATGAACCCATCTGGGGTACTCTTATTGGTGGGATTCATTAGGCCTCCTTTCTTCTAGTTAACCATTCACTGGCCATTCTGATGATGTAATAGGAAGAATGTTAATTAAGCCTATTGTCAAACATGGGATTTCAGCCTGTAGGAGCATGGCTAGAATTCTAGTATTTTAGGTGGGAAATAGAAAGAAGGATAGAGCAGAAAAGGAAGAAAGATAAAAAGACAGATAAAACGAGAGATGATTAGCTAGGTAGACAACTAGCTATAGAGCTACAGATGGACAAATTTCCAGTGAAGATACTTTATTTTTTTTACGGCATTCATAAAATGTGCCAGCCACTGACAAAACACTGGGTAGTTTCAGGATAGTAAGGTTGGACGCAGTCCATGTCCCACATGGGGTTCACAGTCTTAATACCCATTTTACAGATGAGGTAACTGAGGAACAGAGAAGTTAGAGACTTGCCCAAGGTCACACAGCAGACAAGTGGCAGAGCCATGATTAGAACCCAGGTCATTCTGGCTCCCAGGCCCCCTGCTCTAACCACTAGAGAACACTGCTTCATGATTCTTGTTTAGATTCTTACATAACACTGTAGCAGTACAAGTTCATATATTAAATTAGACCTTTTCTGGTTAATCTACATACCATTATAGTCATAATACAGTTACTCATAATACAGTTATAGTTATACCTGTAAAGTGGTTCCTAATTATCCAAATCCATTCCTGTGTGTATGCTTGTGTGTATGTGCATCACCAAATAGCTGCTACCATGTGATTGAATCAAGGAATTTTGATGAGGTTTTAAAGTTACCCTGAGGATTGTACTTATATACTAATCTTGGCTTCCAAATACTTTGCTGTGTGCTCAGTGTAAAATGAGACTATACCTTAGTTATGTAAGCTAATGAATACTAAGTATCATTTGTTTGTTTCACATCATCAGCACTGCAAAAACAGTCTTTATGGCCACAGTGGTTAAGAGATAATTGAGTATCTACTGCTGGGTAGAGGAGGCAGAGAAATCAGCAACAAGACTTCCCCATCTAAGCCCTTGTTTCCCCTACTCCATCTCCCTTCTGCTTTCCCTATGCACTTGGATCTGTCCCCTTAAGGACTTGATATTTAATTCATCCTCAACCTCACAACACATATTGATAATTTATTTTAATATCTGTCTCCCTTTCTAGACCATACGCTCCTTATGAGTAAGGAACTTGTCTACCAACTCTGTTGCGGAGTACCCTCCTAAGAGGCTAATACAGTGCTTTTCACAGAATAAGTGCTTAGTAAATATCACTGATTGATAGACTGATTGACAGAATTTACTCCAGTGCTTGGAAAATACTGAGCACTTAACAAACACTATAATTATTATTATTAGTAGTAGTAGTAAAACTGAGAGAAGAGTAATTACTCTACCTGCCCTGCAGAAAAAACCTCTACACACAGTAAGTGCTCATTGATTGATTGATTGATTGACTAATTTAGTCGCTTTATAGGATTTTACCATGAGTGATTTCATCTTTGAATACAGAAGGTAATTCTATCCAAATCTACTAAAGCCTTGCATATTCAGAGTCATGTATCCTAACCCAAGGGCCAAGGGATTCCCCAGCTCAAGATATGAGCTTCAGGTGACAGACAGGAAACTCATTCTTCCTTTTTTTCAGCTAAAAGTGCTTTAAAGGTGATGACCATAAGTGGGAATGAAGAAGCTACTTATCCTTTTTGTTTTGTTTTATATGTTATTTGTTATGTGTTTATCCTGTGACAAACACTGTTCTAAGCACTGGGATAGTCACAATTTTATCAGGTTGGATACAGTGCCTGCCCCTCATAGGGTGCACAGTCTAAGTAAGAGGGAGAATAGGTATTGAATCCCTACCTCTGTGCAGATGATTCCCAAGTCTACATTTCCAATCCTGTTCTCTCTCCTACTCAGCAGTTTTGTATTTCCTCCTGCCTTCAGATATCTCTAATTGGATGTCCCACCAACCCCTCCAACTTAACATGCCTAAAACAGAACTTCTCATCTTCCCACCAAAACCTTGTACCCACCCTTTCCCATCATTCTAAATAGCACCAATCAATCAATCAGTCATATTTATTGAACACTTATTGTGTGGAGAGCACTTGTACTAAGTGCTTGGGAAAGTACAATATAACAGAGTTGTTAGACACATTCTCTGCCACAGTGACCTTCAGTCTAGAGGGGAAGGCAGACATTAATATAAATAAATTAAAGATATGTTCATAGCCGCTGTGGTGCTGAGGGGGTGGATGATGAAAGTGAGCAAATCAGGGTGATATAGAAGGGAATGAGAGAAAAGGAAATGAGGGGTTAGTCAGGGAAATCTTGGAGGAGTTGTGCCTTCAATAAGGCTTGAAGAGGGAGTTGGGGAGAGTAATTATCATCAGATATGAAGAGGAAGGGCATTCCAGGCCAGGAGCAGGAAGTAGGCAAGAGGTTGGTGGCAAGATAGATGAGATCGTGGTACAGCGAGTAGGTTAGCATTAGAGAGGAGTGAAGTGTGCAGGCTGGATTGTGGTAGGAAAGCAGCAAGGTGAGGTAGGAGGGGGCTAGGTAATTGAATGCTTTAAAGACGATGGTAAGGAGTTTCTGTTTGATGCAGAAGTGGGTGGGCAACCCCTGGAGGTTCTTGAGGAGTGGGGAAACATGACCTGAACGTTTTTGTAGAAAAATGATCTGGGCAGCAGAGTGGAGTGTGAACTGGCCTGGGGAGAGACAAGAGTCAGGTAGGTCAGCAAGAAGGCTGATGCAGTAATCAAGATGGTATAGGATAAGTGCTTGGTTTAACGTGCAAATAGCAACCACCATCCTCCCTATCTCACAAACCCATAACCTTGGTGTTATCCTTGACTCATCTCTCTCATTCAACCCATATAGTCAATCTGTCACTAAATCCTGTCAGTTCAGGCTTCACAGTATCTCTGAATTCCCCCTTTCCTCTCCATCCAAACTTTTTATTAAGTGCCATCGAGTCATTTCTGATTCATAGTGACTCCATGGATATGCTTTCTCCAGAACGTCCTGTTCACTGCCATAATTCACAACCTTTCTAATGGTTCTTCCATTACCTTTGTTATGGTCTCTAACCATCTAGCTGTCGGTCTACCTCTTCTACATTTTCCCTGGACTTTTCCTAGCATTAGTGTCTTCTCCAGAGAATTAGCCCTCCTGATTATGTTTCCAAAATATGCTAATTTAAGTAGAGTCATTTAGCCTTCCAAAGACCACTTAGGTTTAATTTGCTTCAAAATCCATTTGTTTGTCTTATGGGCAATCCATGATATTTTCGAAAGCCTTCTCCAACACCACATTTCAAAAGAATCGATGTTCTTTCTATTTTGCTTTTTCACTACCCAGGTTTCAGATCCATACATTGTCACTGGAAACACCATAGAGTTGACAATTTGTGTTTTTGTGGCAATTGTTACATCAGCACATTTCATGACTTTTTCCAGACTCTTCATAGCAAATCTTCCTAACATTAATCTTTGGTGTATTTCTTGACTACTAGTTCTTTATTATTGATTATCGATTCCAGAAGAGACAAATTGTCTACTATTTTAGTCCAAATGTGCTAAAATTTTCAGTTGTCATGATCTTTGTTTTCTTAACATTCAAATATAGGTTCATCCTTTTGCTCTGTTCCTTAACTTTTAATGATAGATCCTTCAAATCTTCTTCACTTTCTGTTAGTAGGGTTGTATCATCAGCATAATGAAGATTGTTTATATTCCTTCCTCCAGTCATTACTTACCATTCATCTTCATCCAATCTGGCTTCTCTCATTAGGTATTTAGGGAAAAGGATGAGGCAATAAGATGCATCCTTGTCTTTGTCTTACACCCTTTCTAATGGGAAACCTATCTGTTTCTGTTCTTATTGTAGCCTCCTGTTTATCTTACAGATTCCATATTAATACAATTAAATGGTCCAGCAAGCCCATTTTCCTTAATATATTCCAGAGTTTCTTGTGATCCACGCAGTCAAAGGCCTTACTATAAACAGTAAAGCACATGCTGATTTCCTTTTGATAGTCTCTTGTCCTTTCAATTATCCAGCAGACATCAGCAATAATATCTCGCATCCCTCATCCTTTCTGGAATCCTGCTTCAACAACATCTTAACTGCTACCATGTTAATCCAACTTCTCATCGTATCCTTGCCCCCCTGCCTCCAGTCTCTCCCCACTTCAGTCTTCATACTTCATTTTGCTGCCCAGATCATTTTTCTGCAAAAATGTTTAGTCTCTGTTTCCCCACTCTTCAAGAACCTCCAGTGGCTGCCCATCCACCTCTACATCAAACAGAAACTCTTTACTATAGAGCCAGAAGCACTCAATCTCCTTGCCCGCCCCTTCCTCTATCTCCTATCATCTCTACACCAATGCCACCCAAATCTACATCTCCTCCCCTGTTCTCTCCCCCTCCCTTCAGGCTCGTATCTCCTTCTGCCTCCAGGACATCTCCACCTGGATGTCTGCCTGCCACCTAAAACTCAACATGTCCAAAACTGAGCTCCTTATCTTCCCTCCCAAGCCCTGTCCTCTTCCTGACTTCCCTGTCACTGTGGATGGTACAACCATCCTTCCCGTCTCTCAAGCCTGCAACCTTGGTGTCATCTTTGACTCAGCTCTCTCATTCACCCCACACATCCAATCCGTCACCAGTGCCTGCCGGTTTCACCTTTACAATATGGCCAAGATCCACTCTTTCCTCTCCATCCAATGGCTATCATACTGCTACAAGCTCTCATAACATCCCGGCTGGATTATTGTGTCAGCCTTCTCTCTGACCTCCCTTCCTCCTGTCTCTCCCCACTCCAGTCTATTCTTCATTCAGCTGCCCGGATCATCTTTCTGCAGAAACGCTCTGGGCATGTCACTCCCCTCCTTAAAAATCTCCAGTGGTTGCCTATCAACCTCCGCACAAAACAAAAACTTTTCACTCTGGGCTTCAAGGCTCTCCATCACCTTTCCCCCTCCTACCTCACCTCCCTTCTCTCTTTCTACTGCCCACCCTGCATGCTCCGCTCCTCTGCCGCTCATCTCCTCACTGTCCCACCGTTCACGCTTATCCTGACGTCGACCTCTGGCCCACATCCTCCCGCTGTCCTGGAATGCCCTCCCTCCTCATCTCTGTCAAATTAACTCTCTTCCCCTCTTGAAAACCCTACTGAGAGCTCACCTCCTCCCAGAGGCCTTCCCAGACTGAGCTTCCCTTTATCCTTCTGCTCCCTCTGCTCCCTCTCTGCTCCCCCTCCACCCACTGCTCCCTCCCCCTTCCCCCTTCACCTCCCCTCACCTAAGCCTCCTTTCCCTCTGCTCCTAGTCCTATCCCTTCCCCTCCTCTCAGCACTGTGCTCATTTGTATATATTTTTATTACCCTATTCATTTTGTTAATGAGATGTACATCCCCTTGATTCTATTTATCGTGAATATGTTGTCTTGTTTTTGTCCATCTGTCTCCCTCGATTAGACTATAAGCCCGCCATTCGGCAGGGATTGTCCCTATCTGTTCCTGAATTGTATATTCCAAGTGCTTAATACAGTGCTCTGCACATAGTAAGCGCTCAATAAATACTATTGAATGAATGAATGAATAGTACAGCCCAGCCCGCACACTACACTCCTCTAATAGAGAAGCAGCATGGCTCAGAGGAAAGAGCATGGGCTTGGGAGTCACAGGTCATGGGTTCGAATCCTGATTCTGCCACTTGTCAGCTGTGTGACCTTGGGCAAGTCACTTAACTTGTCTGTGCCTCAGTTACCTCATCTGTAAAATGAGGATTAAGACTGTGAGCCTCACGTGGGACAACCTGATTATCCTGTATCTACCCCAGCGCTTAGAACTGTGCTCTGCACATAGTAAGTGCTTAACAAATACCAACATTATTATTAATGCCAAGCTACTCACTGCTCCTTGATCTCATCTCTCTCACTACAGGCCCCTCCCACACATCCTGCCTCTGGCCTGGAATGTTTTTGCTCTTTATATGTTAGACATTCACTCCCCGCACCTTCAAAGCCTTATTAAAATCACATCTCATCCAAGAAGGCTTCCCTGTTTAAGCCCTCATTTCCTCCTCTCCCACTCACTGCTGCCTCACCCTTGCACTAGGATTCACACCCTTTATTCACCTGTTCCTCAGCCCCATAGCACTCATATACATATTCATAACATTTATTTAAATTTAACTTTTGTTTCCCACTCTAGACTGTAAGGTCAATGTGGGCAGAAAACTTGTCAACCATTCTGTTATACTGTACTCTCCCAAAGGCTTAGGACAGAGTTCCGCACACAGTATGCACTCAATAAATACGACTAATTAATTGAATGATAGATTGATATCATGATGGGGAGCCATGAAACAGTTAGTTGAAAGAAACACCACTAAAATTTCCTAACACAGTCAAGTTCCCAGGGGCCTCATTAAGCCTCTGCAAGGTGAAACCCCAGATCTCTTCACCCTTAAGACTTGTTAGCAAAGATAATGAACTCTCCAATCGCAGACCTGTGGGGCCTGTTAATTAGAAGATAATTGCAAACCAACCAATGAAAGAATCCAAATAAATAAAAATGTGCTGAAATCTCTAAGACACCTCAGGGACAGAAGCACAAACCTTGGAGGATACCTCCTGACATTAGTAGCAGGAATAGCAAAACTATTGCCTGTACTAGGAACACTTGGTTCAAATGTGTGATCAAATTTAATTTAAACTTCTTGCTCTTGCAAGCATGACATCAGCTCTATGGCTAAGCAATTTTGGGTCTCTGAGAGCCTTTATTACAGAGGTTATGTGAATCAAGCAGTTTGTAAGATGTGTTGCACTCAGAAAGGAGCTCAAACAGTATCATTACTCCAGTGATGCTGCTTTCTAGACTTTAAGCTCATTGTGGGCCGGGAATGTGTCTGCTTATTATTGCACTGTACTCTCCCAAGCACTTGGTACCATGCTTTGTACACAGTAAGCATTCAATAATAAATTGACTGACAGACTCCAATACTCATAGAGACACAGAGATTGATTTTCTCTGATAGGAAGGATGTCAAGCCACCTTTACAGGATAAAAGTGGGGTAGATGGATTGGGAACACATCCCCATCTCCATCCCCATTCTGTCCTAGTAGATGACACCGAGGGTGAAAATAAAAACATTTTCTACGAAAGAGGGTATGGAAGGGGTGGGTATTGTGGGGAATGGTATGGAGTCAGTTTGCCACCATGGGAAAATCCTGGTAATCCCCCAGCAGGGGCTGGGGACAGGGCCAGGAGCTGCAGTCCCCTTCCATCCTGGCCTACATGGACAGGGGTGTCACCCCCTGACATCCAAAAGTATCACCATCACTGTGGAGAAACAATTTTAACACCTAAATGGCCATTTGAGAATACTTTCTTTTACCAAAACCAAGTTTCAGTCACTTTTGGGTTACTCCTACCCCTGGGTTATAACTTTATCCCATGCAACCCAATGAACCTGCATTTTTGCATCTTCAGAACAAGTTTTGAAGAGCTTGGGCCTGGGAGTCAGAGGAGCTGGGTTCTTATCCTGGCTCCACCACTTGTCTACTTGGATACTTCGGGCAAGTCATTTCATTTCTCTTTGTCTCAGTTCCTTCAATTGTAAAATGGGGATTAAATACCTATATTCTCTCTCCTAATTGGACTGTAAGCCCTCTTTGAGACATAGACTATGTTCACTCCTTGTCTCATATCTACCTTAGCACCTTACAAATTTGTGCATTTATTTGCTATATGCTATTATTTTGATTGAATAGTTTATTGCATTTTTCATCCAATCAATTCATTCAATCATATTTATTAAAGCACTTACTGTGTGCAAAACAGTGTACTAAGTGCTTGGGAAAGTACATTATAACAACCAACAGACACATTCCCTGCCCACAATGAGCTCACAGTCTAGAGACAAGCTCACAGTTTAGAGACGAGCTCACAGTTTAGAGAACTCACAGAAAGTATTCACTGAGTGCTTAGTCTGTGCAGAGCACTGCACAGAGCACCTGGGGAGTACAGTCCAACAGAGTTGGTAGACCCATTCCCTGTCCACAAGGTTCTTTTCTTGATTTATTTTGATTTCCCATTTTGTAAATATTTTTCAGTCTGCCTCCCTTGTTAAATTGTAAGCTTTCTGAGGGAAAAAAACATGCTTGATCTGCATTGTATAGTCCCACTGATTTAGTTCAGCACATTGCGCTCAGTAATCACTCAGTAATGATCATTAATACTACACTACGACTACTACAAGGGAGAATTCCTCTCCCTTCACTGGGAGAATGCTGCCTTTGATTCAGTATTTGTTAGAAAGGCAAAGTCCTTCAGGTTTTGTACTATTCTGGAAATATTTTGGGAAGAGCTTTCCAGTCTTTTTCCATATCCCTGTGGTTGGTGAACAGAGTGGTCTAACGGAAGGAGCATGGAACTAGGAGTCAGACGATTTGGGTTTTAAAACCAGCTCAGGCACAGACCTTCTGCTGTTTGACTTTGGGCATGTCATTAACATCCCTATGCCTCAGTTTCCTCATCTTCAAAATGTCAGTAAAATGCCTACTCCCTATCTCTTATATTGTGAGCCCTGCCTGGGGCAGAAACTATGTTTGTTCAGAATTTCTCAGAATTCAGTGCATATGTTGTGAGGATAAAAATGATTTAAATAGTGTGTAGGCATTTTGGAAAAAAAGCATTTATATTAAATTATTATTATTGTTATTATTGCTATAGTTGTTGTGTTGTTATTCATTTTACTGTTACTGACACCTCCTAGGGAATTGGAACCCCTATGATTCCCTGACTCCCTCCCATCAGCAATATCACCCCAGCTCATCTGTCCTGACAGATTCAGTGTAACTCCACTTGTGCAGCACACAAGCTAAGCTTTATTTTACTCACCTGTGCCTCCTGACAGCACAGCCTTCTTGGTTACAGGTCACCAGGGGCTCCCCAGTGGGCAGTCCTCTGACCAGCCCCCATGAACAGCTGCAAGGGTTACAAAGCATCTCCTTATATCCCCACTCCTCCACGGTCACCTCCATTTGAGACAGCCTCTTTGATTAGCCATTTTCCTTCGAGCAAAATTAGAGGCCCCTTTTTCATTTCTTTAGTAAATCTGCCTTCTTCCTAGCAATGTTCAAATGAGATGACCACCCCATTTTCAGTTTCATCTTGGCTCAATTGGTCTTCCTGGTCAAGGAGGATATGTGTCCTATTCTCTCAATCACAGAGAGAGGAAAGCATTATGTTCTTCTTTTTATCTGGGAAACTGGCCTTGTCCAGTTCCCCAGTGGAGAAAACCAGGCAGAGGAAAAATATCCTGTTCTTAAGGGCCCAGCATCACCTCTTTGTATTTGGCTCACAATGTAAGCCCTCCTGGGGTCACACAGGACATCAACTCCTAAATGTCAAGCTCTGCATCACCTCCTGCACTCCTGGAGTCCCTGAAGATCCTGTACTCATCTTGCTGCAGAAACGTTCTGGGCATGTCACTCCCCTTCTTAAGCACCTCCAGTGGTTGCCTATCAACCTTCGCTCAAAACAAAAACTCCTCACTCTAGGCTTCAAGGCTCTCCATCACCTTGCCCCTTCCTACCTCTCCTCCCTTCTCTCTTTCTACTGCCCACCCCACACACTCTGCTCCTCTGCCGCTCACCTCCTCACTGTCACTCGGTCTTGCCTATCCCGCCGTTGACCTTTGGGCCACGTCCTCCCGTGGTCCTGGAATGCCCTCCCTCCTCACCTCCAACAATCTAATTCTCTTCCCCTCTTCAAATCCCTACTTAAAACTCACCTCCTCCAAGAGGCCTGCCCAGACTGAGCTCCCCCCTTTTTCCCTCTGCTCCCTCCACCCCCCCTTCACCTCTCCGCAGCTAAGCCCTCTTCTCCCCCCTTTCCCTCTCCTCCTCCCCCTCTCCCGTCCCACCCCCTCAGCACTGTACTCATCCGCTCAACTGTATATATCTTCATCACCCTATTTATTTTAATGAGATGTACATCACCCTGATTCTATTTATTTGCCATTGTTTTTATGAGATGTTCTTCCCCTTGACTCTATTTATTGCCATTGTTCTTGTCTGCCTGCCTGTCTCCCCCGATTAGACTGTAAACCCATCAAAGGGCAGGGACTGTCTCTATCTGTTGCCGATTTGTACATTCCAAGCGCTTAGTACAGTGATCTGCACATAGGAAGCGCTCAATAAATACTATTGAATGAATGAATGAATACTTCGGGGTGAGTAATAGCATTCTATGTGTTAAAGCTCTGGCCTGACTACTTGAGTAGCTATGAGATAATAATAATAATGACAGCATTTGTTAAGAGCTTACTATGTGCCAAGCACCGTTCTAAACACTGGGGTAGATACAAGGTGATCAGGTTGTCCCAGGTTGGGGCTCACAATTTTAATCCCCATTTTACAGATGAGGTAACTAGGCACAGAGAAGTTTGACTTTCCCCAAGTCACACAGCTGACAAGTGGTAGAGCCGGGACTAGAACCCACGACCTCTGACTCCCAAGCCCATGCTCTTTCCACTAAGCCACGCTGCTTCAGGGATTCTCCAATATACTTGTGGCCCTCCATGACCTCCTTTTCCCACCCTTACTCTATCTCACCAAAAAGTATCAGTATAGTATTTTCTCACTCTGATTCATTCATTTGTTCAGTCATATTTATTGAGTGTTTACTGTGTGCAGAGCACTGTACTAAGCACTTGGGAGTGTACAATATAACAATAAACAGACACATTCCTTGCCCACAGCAAGCTTACACTCTGTAAGCTTCTGTTACTCTGGGAATAACGGAAGTTTGTTTGGCCTGTTTGATAGCCTGCAAGCAACTGTTCTGGGAGTGAGGTAGGCTTTATAGTTATTTAGAGCTCTTCAGATCTAATCTTAGTTGTCCCTTTGGAATCAATCATTTGTATTTATTGAATTGCTATTTGGAGTGCATTGTACTAAGCTCTTTAAGGATAGTAAAAGTAAAAGACATGTTCCCTACCTTTGGAGTTTATAATTGAATGGGGCAAACCCAAAAGATACAAATTATGGGCAAGCAGTTGAAGTAAAGGAAAAATTAATGCTACAGTTCTATATAACAGAGGTGTGGTAGGATAAGTTGGAAAGTCACTGCAAATTAATTCAAGTTGAGATATATGTATGTTCCATGGATAAGTGGGTAGACATGAGTTCTATCTTTCTTCTGCCTCCCATCTTCTAACTATGGGAGTCCCTCAGGGTTCAGTTCTGAGTCCACTTTCATTCTCCTTCTAGACCCCCTCCCTTGGAGAGCTCATTTGCTCCCTTGGAATCAACTACCATTTCTATGCAGATGATTCCCAAATCTATAACCAGCCTCCATCTCTCTCCCATGCTGCAATCTCTTATCTTCCCACCCAAACCTTGTCTTCCCCATGAATTTCCCATCATTGTAGACAGCACCACCATTCTTCCTGCCTCACAAGCCTGTAACCTTGGTGTTATTCTTGGCTGATCTCTCTCATACTATTTTAGTAGAATTTATTAAGTGCATATTATGTATCAGGCACTGTTCTAAGTGCTGGGATAGATACTAGTTTACCAGGTTGGACACAGTCCATGCCCTACATGGGGCTCTCAATCTTAATTCCCATTTTACAAATGAGGGAACTGAGGCATAGAGAAGTGAAGTGAGTTGCCCAAGGTTTACAAAGCAGGTAAGTGGCAAAGCTAGGACTAGAAACCTGGTTCTTCTGACTTCCAGGTCCATTTGCTATCCACTAGGCCATGCTGCTTTTCATTAAACCTATGTGTCTGTCAGTTCAACTTTTATGACTGTTAAAATCTGCCTTTCCTCTCCATTCATACTGCTACCATGCTACCTTGTTAATCCAAGCATTTATCCTATTCTGCCTTGATTTCTATATCAGCCTCCTTGCTGGCCTCTCTGCCTCCTGTCTCTCCCCACTTCAGTCCATACTTCACTCTGCTGCCTGTATCATTTTTCTACAAAGATGTACCTCAATCTCTTCTATATCGCCACTGGCCTCTCCTCCACATCTTACTTCTGGCCTGGAATGTCCTCCCCCTTCAAATCTGATAGTTATTCTCCCCACCTCAACATCTTATTGAAGACACATCTCCTCCAAGAGGCCTTCCCTGACTGAGCCCTAATTTCCTCTTTTCCCACTCCCTCTGCATTGTCTGATTTGCTCCCTTTATTCACCCATCCCTCAGCTCACAGCACTTACATACCTATCCATAATTCATCTATTTATTTATATTTATGTCTGTCTCCACCTCTAGTCTGTGAGCTTGTTATGTGCAGGGAATGTATCTACCAACTCTGTTGCATTACACTCTCCCATACAATGCTCTGCACACAGTAGTGCTCAATGAATTCACTGGTTGATTGATTGAGGCAGGTTTCTGTTCGTACTTGAGAAATACTTTAATGATGATTCCCAGTATCTGTGAGAGATGAAAAATGACCTGCCCAGATTGGAAGAGATGGCACTCTTTGGGATCCTCTTGACCTTATTTGGCAACATGAGCATCATCTTCCTGCCGACCTTGGATTCCCTACTCGGCACCTCCATGCACGTCTTGCTGCCAACCTCTTCTTCCTAGACATCTGCTTCATCAGCAGCTCCATTCCCAAGATGCTCTATATCCTGTGGAGCTCAGACAAGACCATCTTGGTCCTAGGCCGTGCCACCCAGCTCTACTTTGTCCTTGCCTTTGTTGGAGTGCAATGTGTCATGCTGTCGATGACATCCTGCAACTATTACGTGTGAGCCTCTCTGCCACCCTGCCATAATGCTCCCATGACTCTGAGGACAGCTGGAATACTTGGCCCTAATTGAGTGGTCTGATCATTTGGTCATGAGCTCTGGGACTCTCTCGGCCGCTGGCCGCTTGACTTTGAGTCTAATCGGGTAGGGTCAGCTCGTCCCCCGACCCTGGTCATCGCCTGCTCATTTTCACTATTGTATTATGTCTTACTGTACCATGTTGCTATATTAGCGATTTCGCTTGTTATTGTTTATTGTCGTCAGGGCTGCCACCCACCTCTCTGACCTCACCAGCCACCTGACTTTGAGTTTGATCAGGTCGCCCCTTAATCGAGCCTACCCCCGACCCTGGTCATCGCCCGCTTATTAACACTACTATATTGTATCAAACTGAATCATGTTGCTATATTAGCACTACTGTATTGTATCATACTGTATCATGTTGCTATATTTCCGATTTTGTTTATTACTGTTTATTGTTGTCAGTGCTGCCACCCACCTCTCTGGCCTCGCCATGTCCCTCCTCCCCCCCTCGTCCCTCCCACCCCTTCCTATCCTCCCCTTCCCCTTCCCCTCTCTCACTCAGCTCTTTCCCGCTCTCTCCTCTGTCTCCTCCCCCCCTCCCCTCCCCCGCCCTAGAACCCCACTTTACCAGCGCTACCCCTCTTCCCCCTCCCCCTACTCTTCCCCCCACCAAACCCCCTCCTCACCCCCTCCCCCTTCTCTCTTCCCCACCCACGCCCCATCCCAGTCCTCTTGTCCCACCAATACCCCTCATCCCCCTCTCCCCACCCAGGGCCCCCCCATCTCCTTCCCATCCAAACCCTCCCCTCCCCCCGCCCTTCCCCCCTCCCCCCTTGCACCCACAGCTACTTTCAAGTGTGGCCTCTGGAACCCCCACTCTATTACAGGTAAGCTACCTTTCGTCCATGACCTTTTCCTCGCCCGCTCTCTCCTCCTCCTCGCCCTTTCGGAAACGTGGCTCTCTCCGGAAGACACGGTCTCCGCCGCCGCTCTCTCCAGCGGTGGCCTCTCCTTCTCCCACTCCCCCAGACTCACCGGTAAGGGAGGAGGCGTCGGCTTCTTCCTCTCGCCCCGTTTCCGCTTCCCCACTATCCCTCCTCCCCCCTCCCTCACCTTCCCCTCCTTCGAAGCCCATATCATTCGCCTCTACCACCCCCTCCAGTTACTTGTTGCTGTCATCTACCGCCCTCCCGGTCCCACCTCCGACTTCTTCAACAACCTTGACCCCTTTCTCACCTTCCTTCTCTCCTTCTCTCTGCCCACTCTGATCCTCGGAGACTTCAACATCCATATGGATGTACCCGACGACTCCTCTGCCGCCCGCCTGCTATCCCTCCTCGACTCTGCCGACCTCCTCGTCCACCATACCACGCCCACTCACCGACTCGGTCACACCCTCGATCTCGTCATCTCCTACCGCTGCACTATCTCCTCCCTCACCAACTCTGAAATCCCTCTCTCTGACCATAACCTTCTCACCTGCCTCATCTCTCACACTCCCTCCCCCTCCAAATCTTCGCTACTGCCCCACAGAGACCTCCGCTCTCTCGATCCCATCCGTCTTTCCAATAGCATCTCTCCTCACCTTGCCGCCTTGTCCTCTCTTCCCACTCTCGATGATCAGGTCGCCGCTCTCAACTCCACTCTCTCTACTCATCTCGACTCTCTCTCCCTCCTTTCCCTCCGCCGCTCTCGCTCCACTAACCCACAGCCCTGGATCACCTCCTCTGTCCGCCTCCTACGCTCCTATGCTCGAGCTGCTGAGCGCTGCTGGCGAAAGTCCAAGCACCAAGCCGACCTCACACACTTCAAATTTATCCTTTCCTGCCTTAACTCTGCCCTCTCCTCCGCCAGGCAAAACCTCTTCTCCTCCCTCATCGACACCCATGCCCGTCACCCCCGCCGATTGTTCCGGACCTTTAACTCTCTCCTTAGGCCCCCTGTTCCTCCCCCTCCCCCATCTCTCACCCCCAATGATCTGGCCACCTATTTCCTCACGAAAGTCAACACAATCAGGTCTGAGCTCCCCAAAGTCACCCCTCCGCCTCTCCCCTCCCCCCCACCAACCCTCTCCCCTACTTTCCCATCCTTCCCTGCAGTATCCTCAGAGGAGATCTCCTCCCTCCTCGCAAGTGCCACCCCCTCCACCTGCGCCTCGGACCCCATTCCCTCTCACCTTATTAAAACCATCGCCCCTGCCCTCCTCCCTTCCTTAACTTCTATTTTTAACCACTCAATCTCCAATGGCTCCTTCCCCGCTGCCTTCAAACATGCCCACGTCTCCCCCATCCTAAAAAAAACCCGCTCTTGACCCCACTTCCCCTTCCAGTTATCGCCCTATCTCCCTACTACCGTTCCTTTCCAAAATCCTAGAGACAGTCGTCTACAATCGATGCTTAGAATTCCTTAGCTCCCATTCTCTCCTAGACCCCCTCCAATCTGGCTTCCGTCCCCTCCACTCTACCGAGACTGCTCTCTCTAAGGTCACCCATGACCTCCTTCTTGCCAAATCCAATGGCTCCTACTCCATTCTAATCCTCCTTGACCTCTCTGCTGCCTTTGACACTGTCGACCATCCCCTCCTCCTCCACACCTTTTCTCACCTTGGCTTCACGGACTCCGTCCTCTCCCGGTTCTCCTCTTACCTCTCTGGCCAGTCATTCTCGGTCTCCTTCGCTGGTACCTCCTCCCCCTCCCATCCTTTAACTGTTGGAGTTCCTCAAGGGTCAGTTCTTGGCCCTCTTCTGTTCTCCATTTACACTCACTCCTTCGGTGAACTCATTCGCTCTCACGGCTTTGACTACCATCTCTACGCAGATGAAACGCAGATCTACATCTCCGCCCCTTTCCTCTCCCCCTCCCTTCAGGCTCGCATCTCGTCCTGCCTCCGGGACATCTCCACCTGGATGTCGGCCCGCCACCTAAAACTCAACATGAGCAAGACTGAGCTCCTCATCTTCCCTCCCAAACTCGGTCCTCTCCCAGACTTCTCTATCACCATGGATGGCAGGACCATCCTTCCCGTCTCTCAGGCCCGCAATCTCGGTGTCATCCTTGACTCATCTCTCTCGTTCACCCCACACATCCTATCCGTTACCAAGACCTGCCGGTTTCACCTCTACAATATCGCCAAGATCCGCCCTTTCCTCTCCACCCAAACGGCTACCTTACTGCTACAGGCTCTCGTTATATCCCGGGTAGACTACTGTGTCAGCCTTCTCTCTGACCTCCCTTCCTCCTCTCTCGCCCCGCTCCAGTCTATTCTTCACTCCGCTGCCTGGCTCATCTTCCTGCAGAAACGATCTGGGCATGTCACTCCCCTTCTTAAACAACTCCAGTGGTTGCCTATCAACCTCCGCTCCAAACAAAAACTCCTCACTCTAGGCTTCAAGGTTCTCCATCACCTTGCCCCTTCCTACCTCTCCTCCCTTCTCTCTTTCTACCACCCACCCCGCACGTTCCGCTCCTCTGCTGCCCACCTCCTCACCATCCCTCCGTCTCGCCTATCCCGCTCTTGACCCCTGGGCCACGTCCTCCCGCGGTCCTGGAACGCCCTCCCTCCTCACCTTCGCCAAACTGATTCTCTTCCCCTCTTCAGGACCCTACTTAAAACTCACCTCCTCCAAGAGGCCTTCCCAGACTGAGCTCCTCTTCTCCCTCTACTCCCTCTGCCACCCCCCCTTTACCTCTCCGCAGCTAAACCCTCTTTTTCCCCTTTTCCCTCTGCTCCTCCACCTCTCCCTTCCCATCCCCACAGCACTGTACTCGTCCGCTCAACTGTATATATTTCCATTACCCTATTTATTTTGTTAATAAATTGTACATCGCCTTGATTCTATTTGGTTGCCATTGTTTTTACGAAATCTTCTTCCCCTTGACTCTATTTATTGCCATTGTTCTTGTCTGTCCATCTCCCCCGATTAGACTGTAAGCTCGTCAAACGGCAGGGACTGTCTCTATCTGTTGCCGACTTGTTCATCCCAAACGCTTAGTACAGTGCTCTGCACATAGTAAGCGCTTAATAAATACTATTGAATGAATGAATCAGAGGTCATAGGTTCTAATCCTGGCTCCGCCACTAGTCAGCTGTGTGATCTTGGGCAACTCACTTAACTTCTCTGTGCCTCAGTTACCTCATCTGTAAAATGGGGATGAAGACTGTGAGCCCTACATGAGGACAGCCTGATTACCTTGTATCTACCCCAGGGCTTAGAACAGTGCTTGGCACAGTTCTAAGAGTGGCACAGTAGAGAAGCAGCGTGGCTCAGTGGAAAGAGCATGGGCTTTGGAGTCAGAGGTCATGGGTTCGAATCCCGGCTCGGCCACTTGTCAGCTGTGTGACTTTGGGCAAGTCACTTAACTTCTCGGTGCCTCAGTTCCCTCATCTGTAAAATGGGGATTAAGACTGTGAACCCCACGTGGGACAACTTGATTCCCCTGTGTCTACCCCAGCGCTTAGAACAGTGCTCGGCACATAGTAAGCGCTTAACAAATACCAACATTATTATTATTATTATCACATAGTAAGCACTTAACAAATACCAACATTATTATTATTATTATTACTTATTGTTTACTATGTGCAGGGCACTGTACTAAACACTTGTGAAAATGCAAAGCAAAAGAATTAACAGATGTATCCCTGCTCATAACAAACTTACAGTTTAGAGGGGGAGGCAGAAATTAATATGAATAATCCAAAATCCAAAGTAATTTATGATATGTAATTTAAAGATAGATATATTTGTTGTGGGGTTGGGGGTGGGGTGAATATTAAATATCTAAATGCCACAGATTCAAGTGTATAGACAACATAGAAGGTAGAGCAAGCTGGGGAAAAGAGGGCTTAACCTGGGAAGGCCTCTTGGAGGAGCTGTGACCTTTACAATGCTTTAAAAGTGGAGAGAGTGGTGATCTGGTGTAGCCTAGTTCCAGGCTAGGGGGAGGTTGGACGAAAGGGGTCAGCAGAGAGATAAATGAGATAGAGTGTAGAGGAATGGAGTATGTAGGCTGGGTTGTAGTAGGAGATCAGGGCAAGGTGATTGAGTGCTTTAAAGCTCCACTGGTAAGGAATTTCTGTTTGATGTAGAAGTGGAAGGACAGCCATTGCACGTTTTGGAGGAGTGGGGAGAGGTGGACTGAATGTTTTTGTTAACAAATGATCCTCACAGCAGAGTGAAGTATTGACAGAAATGGGGAGACAAAAGGCCGGGAGGTCAGTGAGGAGGCAGATGCACTAGTCAAGGTGGAGTAGGATAAGTCCTTGAATCAGCATGGTAGCAGTTTGGATAGAGAGGAAAAGGGTATATTTTAGCAATGTTGTTAGGGCAGAACCAAAAGGATTTCATGACAGATTGAATATGCAGGTGGAATGTTAGTACAGTGCTCTGCACAAAGTAAGTGCTCAGTAAATATGATTGAATGAATGAATGAGATAGATAAGTCAAGGACAACGCTAAGGTCACAAGCATGTGAGATAGAGAGGATAGTGGCGTTGCCTATAGTGATGGGAAAGACAAGGGAGGAGAGGGTTTTGGGTGGGAAAATAAGGAGTTCACTTTTGCAAATGCCAATTGGAAGTGTCAGCAGGACATCCAGATAGATATGCCCTGAAGGCAGGAGGAGATGCGAGATTGCAGGGAAAGAATTGGAAACGTAAATTTGGGAATCATCTGCATAGAGATGGTAATTTGAAGCCAGTGGGTGAATGAGTTTTCAGAGGGAGTGGGGAAAGGATGGGGAATAGAAGGGGACCTAGCACTATGCCTTGAGGGATCCCTACTGTCAGAGGGTGGAAGGCAGAGGAGGAGCCAGCAAAAGACAGTGAGAAGGAGCAGTCAGAGAGATAGGAGGAGAGCCAAGAGACGACAGTGTCTTCATATAACCATATATCCAAGGTTAGATAAAATTTTAAGGAGAAGGGGGTGGTCTACAGTGTCAAAGGTGGCTGAGAAGTCTAAGAGGACTAGGACAGAGTGGCGGCTGTCAGATTTAGTGGGAAGAAGGTGATTGTCTTACCTTAAAGAGGGCTGTTTCTGTGGAGTGAAGACAGCAGAAGCCAGATTAGAGGAGATTTAGGAGAGAATTCTCATGTCTATCCATTCATTCATTCATTCAATAGTATTTATTGAGCGCTTACTATGTGCAGAGCACTGTACTAAGTGCTTGGGATGAACAAGTCGGCAACAGATAGAGACAGTCCCTGCCGTTTGACGGGCTTACAGTCTAATCGGGGGAGACGGACAGACAAGAACAATGGCACTAAACAGCGTCAAAGGGAAGAACATCTCGTAAAAACAATGGCAACTAAATAGAATCAAGGCGATGTACAATTCATTAACAAAATAAATAGGGTAACGAAAATATATACAGTTGAGCGGACGAGTACAGTGCTGTGGGGATGGGAAGGGAGAGGTGGAGGAGCAGAGGGAAAAGGGGAAAATGAGGCTTTAGCTGTGGAGAGGTAAAGGGGGGATGGCAGAGGGAGTAGAGGGGGAAGAGGAGCTCAGTCTGGGAACGCCTCTTGGAGGAGGTGATTTTTAAGTAAGGTTTTGAAGAGGGAAAGAGAATCAGTTTGGCGGAGGTGAGGAGGGAGGGCGTTCCAGGACCGTGGGAGGACGTGACCCAGGGGTCGACGGCGGGATAGGCGAGACCGAGGGACGGTGAGGAGGTGGGCGGCAGAGGAGCGGAGCGTGCGGGGTGGGCGGTAGAAAGAGAGAAGGGAGGAGAGGTAGGAAGGGGCAAGGTGATGGAGAGCCTTGAAGTCTAGAGTGAGGAGTTTTTGTTTGGAGCGGAGGTCGATAGGCAACCACTGGAGTTGTTTAAGAAGGGGAGTGACATGCCCAGATGGTTTCTGCAGGAAGATGAGCCGGGCAGCGGAGTGAAGAATAGACCGGAGCGGGGCGAGAGAGGAGGAAGGGAGGTCAGAGAGAAGGCTGACACAGTAGTCTAGCCGGGATATAACGAGAGCCCGTAATAGTAAGGTAGCCGTTTGGGTGGAGAGGAAAGGGCGGATCTTGGCGATATTGTAGAGGTGAAACCGGCAGGTCTTGGTAACGGATAGGATGTGTGGGGTGAACGAGAGGGACGAGTCAAGGATGACACCGAGATTGCGGGCCTGAGAGACGGGAAGGATGGTCGTGCCATCCATGGTGATAGAGAAGTCTGGGAGCGGACCGGGTTTGGGAGGGAAGATGAGGAGCTCAGTCTTGCTCATGTTGAGTTTTAGGTGGCGGGCCGACATCCAGGTGGAGACGTCCCGGAGGCAGGAGGAGATGCGAGCCCCTATCCATTTCACTCTCCCACCTTTCCAAGATGTGTGTGAAAGGAATTAACTGTGACCAGGATATTTTCCAGTTTTCTTACTGAGTGGATGTGGGTGGGTAACAGAGATGATCTTCCACTTACTGCATTTTTGAGAGCACCTGCTAACCTTCTCCTGGTGTCAAAGGGGAGAATTGAATCCATTTAGTAAATACTTTATTTGGCCTGACCTGAACCCTAAAGATGCTATACAAAAGACTTGGCATGCACGATAGTAATAATAATGATAATGGTATTTGTTAAGCACTTACTCTGTGCCAAGCACCGCTCTAAGCGCTGGGAGAGATACATTAATAATAATAATGGTATATGTTAAGTGCTTACTATGTGCCAAGCACTGTTCTAAACACTGGGGGAGATACAAGGTAATCAGGTAGTCCCACGTGGGGCTCACAGTCTTCATATCCATTTTACAGATGAGGTAACTGAGGCACAGAGAATTTAAGTGACCTGCCCAAAGTCACACAGCTGATAAGTGGTGGAGCTGGGATTAGAACCCACGACCTCTGACTCCCAAGCCCTTGCTCTTTCTACTGATTCTTGTCCTCAAGGAGTTTACAATCAAGCAGGGGAGAGAGACATTGAAATAAATTCATTTTAATTTTATTAAAATTAAATGATAGGGAGGATCAGCAGAGTGTAAGGATGATAATAGTTGTGGTATTCATTAAGTGCTTACTGTGTGTCAAGCACTGTACTAAGTACTCCTGACCCACATCCTACCTCTGTTCTGGAATGCTCTCCCTCCTCAAATCCGCCAATCACACTTCTCCCTTCAAAGCCCTAGTGTAGACTCACCTCCTTTAGGAGGCCTTCCCAGACTAAACCTCTCCTTTCCTTAGCTCCCTCTCCCTTTCCCATCATCCCGACTCGCTCCCTTTGTCTACCCCCACCCCATAGCACTTGTGGGTGCATATCTAAAATTGTGGGTGCACTTGTGGGTGCATATCTATAAGTCTATTTATTTATATTAATACTTGTTTACTTGTTTCAGTGTGTATATATCTATAATTCTATTTATTTATATTGATGCTACTGATGCATGATTATTTGTTTTGATGTTTGTCTCCCCTTTCTAGACTGTGAGCCCACTGGGGGCAGGAATTGTCTCTCTTTGTTGCTGAGTTGTACTTTCCAAGCGCTTAGTACAGAGCTCTGCACACAGTAAGTGCTCAATAAAATACAACTAAATGAATGAATAAGGGAAAGTACAATATAATCGAGTTAGAAGATGTGACCCCTGCCCACAAGAAACTTACAGTCTACAGGGGGAGACTGACATTACAATAAATTGCAAATAGGGAAAATAGTAATATATTAGCTATGTTCATAGGTTTCATGGGCCTGGGGTGAGTCTCAAAGTGCTTAAGTGGTACACAGCCAACTGCATAGTCAATGCAGAAGAAAGGATAGATAGGGGAAATTCATTCATTCATTCAACCGTATTTATTGAGCGCTTACTGAATTATAGACATATACACATCATTAATAAAAATGAATCAAATTATAATTGTAAATATGTAAATATATGTACAAGTGCGTGGGCCCGGAGAGGAGGAGGGTAGAGCAAAGGTAGCGAGTCGGGGCAAAGAGGAGGGGAGGGAAATGAGGGCTTTGTCGGTGAAAGCCTGTTGGAGATGTGATTTTAGGAGGGTTTTGAAGGTAGGGAGAGTGGTGGTCTGTCTGATATGAAGAGGGAGGACGTTTCAGGACTGAAAAAGGATGTGGATAAGGGGTTGGTGGCGAGTTCAATGAGATTGAGTGGAGTGTGAGGATTGGGTTGCAGTAGATCCGTGAGGTAAGGTAGGAAGGGAAGAACTGATGGAGTGTTTAAAAGCTAGTGATAAGGAGTTCCTATTTGATATGGAGGTAGATGGGCAAACACTGGAGGTTTTTTGAGGAGTGGGTTGATATGGACTGAATGTTTTTTCAGAAAATTATCCAGGCAGCAGACTCAAGTATGGACTGAAAAAGGGAGAGCCATGAGGCAGGGAGGTCAGTGAGGACGCTAATGCAGTAGTAAAGGTAGGAAATGATAAATTCTTGGCTCAGTGTGGTAGCAGTTTGAATGGAAAGAGAAGGATGAATTTTAGAGATGTTGGGAAAGTAGAAGTGACTGGATTTTTTTGACTGATTGAATGTGTAGGTTGAATGTGAGAGTTGAGTCAAAATAATGCCAAGGATACAGACTCGTGAGAGAAGGTGAATGATGGTGTACAGCGATAGGAAATTAAGTGAATGGGTGGGAAGATGAGTTCTGTTTTGCACGTTTAGTTTGAGGTGTCTCGGTTCATCAAGACAGAGACGGAACAGATACAAGATAATCAGGTCAGATAGAATACCTAACCTATTAGAGGGCTAACAGTCTTAAACCCCATTTTACAGATGAGGTAACTGTCACAGAGGAAATGTGAGATTGTGAAGGACAGCAATCAAGGCTGGAGAAGAATATTTGGGACTCATCCATGTAGAAATTATAGTTGAGCATTCAATTTATTCATTTATGTGTTCTGATTCCACTTTCTTTTCTCCTTTGTGGAGTCCCCCTGACCTCCTGGACGTGTTGTCTAAGATGCTCCCCTTGCCACTTTGCCATTTTTCTCTTACATGCTCAATAAATCCTATTGATTGATTGATTCTTATTTTCCCTGATGCTCCCACTATTTGTAAATATTTGATATATATGTGTCTCCAATAAGTTGGAAGCTCCTTCTGAGGCAGGTGATGTGACTTTGCTCCTGCTCTACTTTCCTAAGCACTTAGTATGGTGCAATATTCTAAAGGTGGCATTAAATAAATGCCCTTGATTCCCATGTCCCCTTGTGTGTTTCACTCCTTTCCCAGAGTCACTCCATTTCCAGTTCCTCTGACTCCAATGCCCGGGATCTTCCCACAAGATCATGTTCCTTTTCAACTATGCATTGTTTAACTATGATTACTTTATTCCAGATTAGGCAGGAAAGTAGGGATTTAGACTCATGTGGCTACTGATCCCCACAGAGAGAACAAAACACTTCCAATCTTGAGCATAGTTACGATTTGGGGTCTCGTGGTGTTCTGGAACAGGAATGGGTGTTCAGAGCTGGCATGGGTTGAAGTTACCAGGGAAAGTAATGGTTCCCTGAGTTAATAAAGGTGGGGACCAGGAGAACAGCAGTGGCTGGAGGGGCTATGGGGAACAAAGACAATACAAATTTATCTAAGCTTTGACTTTGTCCAGAAGGAGACTTTCTGAAAACTTTGTGCTCAGGTGAATTTATTTAGCCACTAGTGATGAAAGGTTCCACTGAAAAGTGCCATCCCCTCTCTGTGGACTTCTCTCCATGTATCTCCCAAGTTTCTCAGCTCTGGACACTGTGATTAGTGAAATAAATTGGCCATGTGAGACCTCCAATCCCCATTTCCTCAAAAGTCAAAAAAACTCTGTCCCAGATATTAAGTAACTTTCTGTGGGAAAGGAGATGGGGTCATACTATCTCCAGCAAAGCCTGTATTTCCCTCTGCCCTAGAATCTAAACATTGAGGAAGTATCTGGCCTCTGAAACAATGCAAGGATATCTCTTAGATACAGTTTTGGGTGGAAAATGCACTCCCTATACATTAAATATCATCTGATCCAATTATGCTGCCCTTAACATCTTTCCTTAAATTGGAGGAATCCCCTCTTCAATTCTTCACTTTTCATTTCCCACTACCACCTTAAGGGCAACACTCATTACCAGAAAATTGAAGCCCACTCAATATGCATTGCTAAAATTAACCAGTGCAACCATCCAGAGTTCTGAGCCTAGATCTTCTTTTCTATGGTCATCACAGAGATATAAGCTATCAATTGTTCAGGAGGAGGAGAGAGAGAAACAAGGATCTGTCAATCTGCTGAATTGGGTCAGTTTTTCTCTCCAGGAGACAGTGGTGAACTGAGGTAGGTATCTGGGATCTGAAAATGTGATTTCTTTGGGGGTATCTTTAGAGGGGAGGGATGGATCATGGAAGAAATCCAATTCTGGAATAAAATTGATATCTATTATGATTCCTCTGTTGTGATTCCAAAAGAATTCCAAAAGATTCCAAAAGAACTCTTTTTCCATGTCAACAGAATTTGCTTCTCCCTTCTATTGAAAGTCAGGAGAATACTTTCATTGGTTTGTTGGGGCAAATATGATATACTCTGGAATGGAATCGGGGCTGGGGGGGGAGGGTGTGTGTGTGTGTGTGTGTGTGTGTGTGTGTGTGTGTGTGTGTGGCTTCAAAGCTCTCCATCACCTTGCCCGCTCCTACCTCACCTCCCTTCTCTCCTTCTACAGCCCAGCCCAAACACTCTGCTCGTCTGCCAGTAACCTCCTCACTGTGCCTCATTTTCACCTGTCCCACCGTCAACCCCTGGCCCAAATGCTACCTCTGACCCGGAACACGCTCCCTCCTCATATCCACTATACTAGCTCTCTTCCCCTCTTCAAAGCCCTATTGAAAGCTCACCTCCTCCAGGAGGCCTTCCCAGATTGAGCCCTTCTTTTGCTCTGCTCCTTCTCCCTTCCCCATCATCCCTACTTCCTCACTCTGTTCTACCCCCTTCCCCACCCCACAGCACCTGTGTATATTTGTACAAATTTATTATTCTATTTATTAATGATGTGTATATATCTATAATTCTATTTATCTATTTTGATGTTATTGATGCCTGTCTACTGGTTTGGTTTGCTTGTCTGTCTCCCCCTTCTAGACTGTGAGCCTGTCGTTGGGTAGAGATTGTTTCTGTTGCAAAATTGTACTTTCCAAGAACTTAGTACAGTAAGTTCTCAATAAATACGACTGAATGAATGAATAATTGTGTGTGTATGGGTGCGCGTGTGTGTGTTTGTGTGGGTGTCATTGCAATTATGTTTGCATTTCCAACCCTCTGTCTACTGCAACCTGCTGATTTGAATCCACCCATTCTGAACTACAACAGATAAGCTCAAGGTGCCATAGCTTTTCAGAGATGTATTATTAGTTTTTCCCCTCTAAGGAAAAGGTATTCAAACATGACACGTTTATATTGCTTCCATTCTTATCTTCCTACTTTAATCAGTTTTTGAGTGCCATTGTTTCTCTTAATGGTAAGCCTCAAAATTGCCACACACTGAATCAAACTCTCTTGTTGAAGTTGCATAGTGTCTGTAGGATTGGGTGGAAAGAGCAGATTGTCCAGGCATGATTTTAGGGTATGGCACAGTTTTCCAGTCCCTCTGGGTCCTGCAGTCTCAGGATTTGCTCTTCATAAAGAAATGACTGACTGACTGTAAGAGCTCAATATTACTAATGAACAGCAGGGATATAGAGTGTTTTAGAAATTTAAGATGTTTAACAGACTTGGGTTGTTTTTTTTTTACTCTCTTTGTTAAGCTCTTATTAGGTGGCAGGCACTGTAATAAACCCTGGGTTAGATGCAAGCTAATTAGGTTCGACAAAGTCCAATGCCCCACATGGGTCTCACAGTCTCAATTCCCATTTTTCAGATGAGGTAACTGATTCACAGAGAAGTTAAGTGACTTGCCCAAGTTCACCCAGCAGACAAATGGTGGAGCTTATATTAAAACCCAGGTCCTCGGACTCCCAGGTCCTTGCTCTTTCCACTAGACAATGCTGCTTGTCACTTTATTTAGTACCCATTCCCACCCTACATTCACAAACCAGATGCCTGCACTCACCCAGTACCTACACACAACAGAACAGATACTTAACTGGAGTGACAAATCACTTTATTGCAGGAATTTGCATCTTCCAATTGGGAAAATGGTAATATTGTAGGTCTCTACTGGCAGGACAGCTGCTTATCAATCAATCAATAGTATCGATTGAGCACCTTCTTACTGCAGAGCACTAAATTAAGTTCTTCTGAGTATACACCAAAAGGAGTAGACACCATCCCTGCCCTCGAATAACCGTTGGGAGATGCAGGGAAGCATGATTACAAATAATGGGAATGAGAGGAGTATAAAGTGAGAAGAATAAAGGACTTGGAACAGAACAGAACACTGGGGGATTCCCACAGTTAGTGGACAAGAGGGAGAAGAAGAGCCAATGAATAAAACAAAGAAGGTGAGAGCTGAGAAGTTAGAGGATAATAATAACAATAATAATGACTGTGGTATTTGTTAAGCACGTACTATTGGCCAGGCACTGTACTGAGCACTGGAGTGGGTACAAGCAAATTGAGTTGGACAGAGTCCCTGTCCTACATGGGGCTCACAGTCTCAATCCCCATTTTACAGATGAGATACTGAAGCACAGAGAAGTGAAGCGATTTTGACCAGAGCCATAAAGCAGACAAGCGGTGGAGCTGTGATTAGAACCCATGACCTTCTGACTCCCTGGCCCGGGCTCTATCCACATCATCATGCTGCTTCTTATACCCAGATAACCACGTTAGCTAAACTAGTCTGATAGGAGTTTAAGAAAGAGGAAGCTGTCAAGAGTATACCAAAAGTAGCCAAATGGCCAAAGATGATTAAGTGAGAGGAAAGACCTGGGAACCTGACTCTGAAGAGGTCATGTACCCTGCATTCCTTGCTTCTGCTCGCAGTTGATGGTTGATGGTGTTCGATGGTAATAATGGAGTCTCCTGTTGTGAACATAGGATGAGTATCAGTCCAACACAGTTAACTTCAAGATTGAAAACATGCAACAATAAATTAATCCAGGGAGAGTGGTTTGGGCAGCACCACTCTCATTCTGATACTAGCCAGTCATGTACCCACTAGGAATTGAGTAAGTCAGCAGGTCTTATTGATACTTAAATAGCCATCTTGCCCACCTTGTCACCTTTCCCTTAGGGAAGAGTGGTGCAGGCCAGGGCCAAGGCAGGAGGGAGAAAGGCCAAGGGGGAAGAAAGGAAGTGACAAAGTGGTCTCACAGTCAGCCGGGATGGAATCTTGGTCATGGATTAACCCTGGCACCCTGATGACAGGGTGGGTGGTGGTGATCATTCATTCATTCATTCATTCATTCATTCATTCATTCATTCATTCATTCACTTAGTGCAGCACCAAATGAATGTATTTGCACCCAGCTCTTATTTTCAAACTTGCGCTTGACTCTTTGACCTTTGAGCTTTTGGAATTTGCCTCACCCTCAACCTCATAGCACTTAAGTAAATATCCATAAATTTTATGATTTATTTATATTAATGCCTGCCTCTTTATTGTAAGCCCATTATGGGCAGAGATCGTGTCTGCTAATTCTATTGTACTGTACGCTCCCAAGTGCTTAGTACGGTGCTCTGCACACTGTAAGCAATCAATATGATTTATTGATTGATTGATTGCAAACTAAAACTACCTAGACCTGGTGCAGACATGGCCCAATCTGTTCAGCTAAACTGCACGTATGCAGATCTCTAGCATAGCTTAGTAGAATCAGGGAACCTGAGTTCTTATCCTGGTTCCATTTTTTACCAGCTGTATGACCTTGGGCAAGTCACTTCTTTGTGCCAGTTTTTCTCATCTGCAAAATGGAGATTCAATGTTTGTTCTCCTTTCCTCCTAGACAGTAAGCCCTATGTGGGACAATGATTGTTGTCTGATTGAGAAGCAGCGTGGCTCAGTGGAAAGAGCACGGGCTTTGGACTCAGAGGTCATGGGTTCGAATCCCCGCTCAGCCACTTGTCAGCTGTGTGACTGTGGGCAAGTCACTTAACTTCTCGGTGCCTCAGTTACCTCATCTGTAAAATGGGGATTAAGACTGTGAGCCCCACGTGGGACAACCTGATTCCCCTGTGTCTACCCCAGCGCTTAGAACAGTGCTCAGCACATAGTAAGCGCTTAACAAATACCAACATTATTATTATTATTATTTAACTGCATTATGAGTACTGAAATTTATAATTAATGTATATAACTTATTTATATATAATATATATAAATTTATACATCATTTGTGATTTATTATGGATTGATGACATTTATTGTACATTGACTGTGTGCAGAGCACTGTTCTAAACACTTGGGAGAGTATAATACAACAGGCATGTTCCCCACCCACAAGGAGTTTATAGTGTAGAGGAAAGACAGACCTTAAAATGAATTAAAGATATGCCCTTAACCAAGTACAACAGCATCACAGAAGGTTGAGGGAGAAAATTATTTAAGTGTTTCTCTTTTTATCCCTCAGATGAAAAATGCCCAACAAGTGACTAATCCCTGAATGACATGATAATAATCCAGTCAGAATTCTATATCTTGTTTCGTCTTTTGTTTAACAAATACCATGATTATTATGATTATAATGAATCAATTACTATGTGCCACGCACTGTTCTAAGTGCTGGAGTAGATACAAGCTAGTCATTTTGGACACAGTCCTTATCCTACACAATGATAACGATAATGGGGTATTTGTTAAGTGCTTACTATGTCCCAAGTGCTGTCCTAAGCAGAGGAGTAGATACAAGCAAATCGGTTTGAACACAGTCCCTGTCCCACATAGGGCTCACAGTATTAATCCGCATTTTACAGATGAGGGAACTGAGGCCTAAGGTCACAAGCAGACAAGTGGGGGCGCCAATACTAGAACCCAGGCCCCTTCTCTATCCACTAGGCCAGATTGCTTCTCCAAAAACTGCATGAAATGACAATGCCTTAAAAAAGTGTATATTTTCTATGTGTACCATTACCCTTGTCCTCCTGAGACTTGGGCCCCAGGACAGAGAGGTACCAGGCACCTCTCATGTGGCGCCTTTGCTGCCTTGGAGTTTTTTCCCTCACTGTTCCTTCCCTTCCCTGGCTCCAAACCGCAGTATGGGTTGTGCTCTGCTGCAGTGTGGCAAGGGAGATTCAGCCCTCATTGTTGCCCCCGTGGTCCAAGGTGATCCCATAATGCACAGAGGGGGCTCCAACCTGCTGCGC
Source organism: Ornithorhynchus anatinus (assembly GCF_004115215.2). Classification (NCBI taxonomy): domain Eukaryota; kingdom Metazoa; phylum Chordata; class Mammalia; order Monotremata; family Ornithorhynchidae; genus Ornithorhynchus; species Ornithorhynchus anatinus. The sequence continues at coordinate 1,095,958 of NW_024396936.1, read as the reverse complement.
TCCTGCCCTCCCCCATCCCCTATCGCCTGAAACGCCTGCCAAGGGCCTGAGCCACCATCACTCCGCATCGCCTCCTTGGGGTACAGCAGGGATCTCTGTGCCCGCCCTCAATGACTCGACCCCCTACCAGCATAGGAAGCTGGAAGCACGGGCCTGGGAGTCAGAAGGTGATGGATTCTAATCCCAGCTTCACCAGTTGTCTGCTGTGTGGCCTTGGGCAAGTTATTTCACTTCTCTCAGCGTGGCTTAGTGGAAAGAGCCTGGCCTTGGGAGTCGGAGGACATGGTTCCCAGTGGGTCCTCCACTTGTCTGCTGTGTGACCTTGGGTAAGCCACTTAACTTCTCTGTGCCTCAGTTACCTCATCTGTAAAATGGGGATTAAGACTGTGAGCTGCATGTGGGACAACCTGATTATCTTGTATCTATATCAGGGTTTAGAACAGTGCTTGATACATAGTAAAAGCTTAAAAAATACCGTTATCATTATTATTCTCTGTGCTTTAGTTAACTCACCTGTAAAATGGAGATTAAGACTATGAGCCCTATACAGGACAGGGACTGTGTCCAACCTGAATTGCTTGTATCCACTCCGGTATTGATACAATGCCTGGCATATAGTAAGCACTTAACAAATACCATAATTATTATTATTATTACCAGTCCTGAGGCCTGGCTCCACTATCTGATCGACTCCAGTGCCCAGGACCATCACCCCCTTCCTCCCAACTCACACACTCCAACACCAGGGAGTCACAGTGCACCCTCCAGCCCCAGCCCTGGAGTGCAGCTACTGCTGCTGCAGGACATCTCTAACTCCCGCTCTATCCCAGGTTGGAATTGACCCTAGTGCCCCATGTTTCCCCAGCTTCTTGGTATCTTGTGGGTTCCCCCGGTCCACCCCCCCCCCCAACACACACACAGACACATACACACACATGCACACACAAACACCCCAGGCTATATGACTCCAATTTGGCAGATCAGGACACAGGTTTGAGGTCATCGGACCTTTGGAGGTGGGACAAAAAGAGATGAATGGGGACCACTGGAGAACTAAGGATGCCAACTCCCTGTCAACCAGCAATGAGAAACCCCGGCACATGACTCACAGCTTGAGGTCTAAAGAGGGTTTGCTTCCAACAAAGCATGTTTGGGAGGGCCAAGGGGAACTGACCACGTCAGCCCGGGGCAGGTTAATGTAAATGAAAGGATGTGTTAAAGCCTCCCATGTAAGTGGCTAGCACTCAGTTCATGATCTGCTCAACTTCGGGGCCTGACTGTAGTGGGTTGAGCCCTCACAGGAGGGAGTGGGATTAAAGATGCCTGACTTGGGAAGCTCTCTTGTGAATCAATGTCTTATCATGGCAGGGGAGTTTGCATATCCTGATGAAGCACAGAACTATGCCATATAAGGCAACCCATAATGGTAAGGTCTAAATTGAAGGGTCAGACAAAGTCAATTCAACTGGACTGGGCAGCAGTGGCATGGGAAAAAGTCACAGGTGGGTGATCAAGTGATCAAAATGTTGATCAAAGACAATGACAGAGACTCAAGTTTTTATTGCACGTAAGAAGACAATGGTAAACCACGTCTGTATCTTCACCAAGAAAACTCTATGGATACACATACCAAAATGACTTCATGAGAGAAGATGGGAGGTTCTGGAAAGGGTGTGTTCATGGAGTCTCTATGGGTTGGAAACGACTCAACGGCATTTGAAGAGAAAAAAGAGATCTGGAGTGAGGTGTTTCTTTGGTTTCTATGCTACACCTCATTGGGTATGGTAACATATACCAGGTTTTTTTTAAATAGAGTGGGCAGTTGTCACCTTGGACTTAGTATAAAATCATTAAGTATAAAATCACATAAAATCCATAATTTTCTTGAACGTTTTAAAGTTTTATGCATTCTTTCTCAGCATGAACATCCGTAGTGTGTATGTGAGGTCTGTGTTGGGTATGCCAAAGCACACACGCATATACAAATAGTAAGCACTCAACAAATGCCATCATCATCACATACAGCTTTGGTGCAGGCTCTTGAAAACTTCCTTAGGGTCACAAATCCTAAAGTACTATGTCCTGTTCTTTGTTAGAAGTCTGTTTACATGCTCCTTTCGTATGATTATGCAGTTTATTAAATGTTCACTCTGTGCTAAAGTTTTGAGAAAATGCAAGACCACCAGATGGGACAATCATGATTCCATATGGGATACAAGCCCATTTCATAGATGAGGAACATTTACATTGGCTCCTTTTGGGATCAGAAGAGAGAAAGAAATCAAGATGATCAGTCCTGTATGCAGGGCAATCCTCTCCTCCTTTTTGACTTTTCATATCTGTTTCTTATTCCTTGCCTTAAGTCATATTATTTCAGAAATGTTCTACTGCCTAAATACCAAAAGGTCACTAGCATTCATCTACACCTTGCATGACTCCAGGAGAAAGTGAATTCAAGCTTTGCAAAATAGCCATTTCTTTTTCTCTTTATGGGGAATAGCTGAGGTAGCTCCTTTGTATTTCTCTCTAAATACTCCATGATGTCTATAGAAGATATATTTCTTTTACTTATCAACAGGTGTCTCATGAAGGCTCCTCATGAAGGTATTAGCCATCTTGTTTGGTTTCACGTTTTCCCAGTGAGCCACACTGCCTTCCTGTGAAGTTGAGATTCTTCAATTTACTTTACAGATGGGGGAACTGGAATTCTGAGAGGCTTATTTAAATTATTTGTACAAGGTCACACTACTCATCAGTGGCTGCTAATCATCTGATTCCCATCCTAGTAGGGGTCTCCCCCGACCCCTCTCTCTTTCTCTCCCTCCCCCGCCCCCCCATCTCTCCTAGATTATGCTTCATTCCTACAAATAATGTAATTTTTGAAAATTCTTTATTTGCCAACCTTATCTTGTAGATACAAGACAATTAGATCATACCTAGACCCTTCCCAACATGGAGATCACAGTCTAAGAAGGAGGGAGAACAGACATTTTTCAGAAGAGAAAACAGAGCAGTTAAGTGACTTGACCAAGGTCAAACAATAGGCCAGTGGCAAAGTTGGCATCTTCTGACTCCCAGCCCCATGCTCTTTTCACTAGATCACATAATCTACATTATATTTTCTTAGGCTGTATATAGAATGAAAGGTAACACTTATCAGCTTCTGCAAAAATCAGTTGTGTGGTTACTGATAGGCTTAGGTGCTGTAGTGAATGAAGAAATTGTAATGTAATTAGGTTCTAAACAACAACAAATATATTAAAGTATGGTGGTTATTTCAATACCTTTCCCTCTTCCATGTGCTCTCTTCTCCTTCTTATTCTCTCTTTACCTGTCCCTATACAAAACACATTCACTTCATACCTCTGGACTGTGCCCTTATAAATTGCAAGCCTAGTTGCCATGAGTTCTATGTACCTAGTAGGAGGAGGACTATTTAATCTCTCAGTAAATATGATTAAATGAATGAATGAAGCTAAATAGAATGTTCCTTTTGAAGTATCTAATGAATCCTCTCAAGTGAACTGAAAAGGTATTCATCAAGCCAAGAGACTTCAATTTTCATATCAGTATTTGAGAAGAAGCTGGCTCCTGTATAGGAGCTCTTCTACCTGTTAATGTATGATCCACCTTGTGGATGTTTTCTTTCTCTCCCAGCAGGGGAGAAATGCTGAGCAGAGCCAATGGGAGCTCTCTAACGGACTTCATCCTGGTGGGCTTCACTGACCAAGGCACCCTGCAGGTCTTGTTATTTGGGGGTGTCCTGCTCCTCTACCTCCTGAACCTAATGGGCAACACAGCCATCATCCTAGTGGCACGTTTGGACCCCCGACTCCACACACCCATGTATTTCTTCCTGTGCCACCTCTCCTTCATCGATGCTGCCTTAAGCACTTCCATCATCCCCCAGCTGCTGTGGAACTTGGGAGGGCCAGAGAAGACTATCAGCTACAGGGGTTGTGTAATTCAGCTCTACGTGGCCTTGATGTTGTGTTCTACTGAGTGCATCCTCCTGGCCGCCATGGCCTATGATCGCTATGCTGCTGTTTGCCACCCTCTTCATTATACTGCCCTCATGCACCCTGGTCTCTGCTGGTGGCTGGTGGGTTTGGCCTGGCTTTGTGGGCTCACCAACTCCCTGGTGTTGAGCACCATTGCTCTGGTTCTTCCCCGATGTGGCCACCAGCGGGTGGACCACTTCATCTGTGAAGTCCCAGCTCTGATTAAACTGGCCTGTGTGGACACACGCCGGAGCGAAGCCACAGTGTTTGCTTTTGGGGTCCTCATTCTCGTGATGCCTGCCTCTCTCATCCTGGCCTCTTACTATGCCATCACCAGAGCTGTCCTGAAGATCAAGTCAGGCACCGGGAGGCGAAAGGCCTTTGGGACCTGTGGATCCCACCTCACTGTAGCATCTTTGTTCTTTGAAACGATCATCTACATGTACATGCTGCCCCATACCAGCTCCTCCCAGGAGCAGGGCAAGTTCCTCACCCTCTTGTACACCACTGTCACTCCTGTGCTCAACCCCCGATCTACACACTGAAGAACAAGGACATCAAGAGGGCCCTGAAGAGGTTGCTGGGTCAAGACCACATTTGTGGGGTGAAGTGAGGCCAGAAACCATTTAGCGAAAATGTTCTGTAGCCTGTTGAGTGACCCATTTTGTCCTAGAGAGGGGAATGCCAGTAAATCTACCTTGGATTTAATTTAAATTTGTGACATCATCAATCTGCAGAAACACTCCCCTCTTGACAGTCTACTGAAAACTCTGACCAGTACCCTGATGTCTTGGGAATTTTCTCAATCTGATGGAAGTTTGTCCAACCCTGGATCTCCCCATTTCCATTCCTCCAGGGAAAGGAACATCACTGCCTGTTTCTCAGGAATGCCTTTAAGGTGTTTACCATATAATGGTGAAGGCAAAGAGACTTTCTGGATGAAAATACAATTGTTAAATGAGATTGAAAGGAGGTAGAAATATCAAACGTTCACCATATAATGGTGAAGGCAAAGAGACTTTCTGGATGAAAATACAATTGTTAAATGAGATTGAAAGGAGGTAGAAATATCAAACGTTGGTGGATATGGAATTAACTAGTAAATAAATAAATGAGGAGAGTCTTTGAGTTAGTGATTCAGGAGCCAGAATGGGGTGAAATGGCATTCAACAGAGACTCCAGGGCTCTGGGACGGTCACAAGAGCCTCGGAACAGGGAGGTGTTGGTCTGGAAAATGTATCTCCAGTTGTAGAGAATGATGGTTTTAGGTTAGACTTATAACCCTGAGGATATGTTCTACTCTTCTACAATCAAAAAGACTCTCACTCATGTCAAACTAAAACTCTGCTCTGAAATTGAAACCTCCTGACTCTGACCCTGTCCTTAGTGGAGTTTGTTAAGCCCTTAAAATACATTAGGCACTGCACTAAGTTTGGGGCAGAAACAAGATAATCAAGCCAGTCAGTCCCCTTACCACATAAGGCTCACAGTGTAATAGGGAGAAAAATTAAGTATTTTATCTCCATTTTACAGATTAGGATACTGAGATATGGAGAAATTAAGTGACTTTACCAAAGATTACACAGCAGGGAAGTGGTGGAGTTGGGCTTAGAACCCACTGTGATTTTTCCACTTGGTTGTCATGTATCCCAAGAGGGAACAAAGTCAGTTGCTCATCATAACTATTATCCCCAGTTTCATTCTCCCATTCACTTTTGGGCAGGCCCTGGGGGGGGAGACAAGAGTCTCTACCTAACCCTGACTAAGCAGTATCTTGGAATAGCAGATCTGCACAATCTATAGACAAATTACAGGCACCCTGTCAGTTTTCAACAATGATTAGCTGAAGGGCCTCTTTCATCCTCCTGAAGCCTTCTATTTTCCCTCAGGTTGAGGAACGAGCAAAGTCAGATCCAAGGGTTTAAAAGAGAAGAGGAGATCATCCATCTTAGGGAAGAGTATGTTTATGTGTGAGTATGTGTGTGTGTATATATCAATCAATAATATTTCTTGAGCACCTACTCTAGGCATAGTACTTTATTAAAATGTTGGGAAAGTACAATAAAGTAGTATACATGATCTGTGCCTTCAAGGAGCTTAGCCCTTTACAGCCCTACTCACTAAACAGCAGCAGCCTGGCTCAGTGGAAATAGTCTGGGCTTCAGAGTCAGAGGTCATGGGTTCGAATCCCAGCTCTGCCGCTTGTCAGCTGTGTGACTGTGGGTAAGTCACTTAACTTCTCTGTGCCTCAGTTACCTCATCTGTAAAATGAGGATTAAGACTGTGACCCTCACGTGGGACAACCTGATTACCCTTTATCTCCCCCAGCACTTAAAACAGTGCTCTACACATAGTAAGCGCTTAACAAATACCAACATTATTACTATTATCATCAATAATAAACCCAAAGCTCACCCACCATTCTCTGTGAAAGAAGCCATTAAATCATAAAGTAGGTGGGCAGAGTGAATGTAAAATCGTTGTTTAGTTAATGTCCCAACAGATAGTAAATTCAAAACAAACCAAAGGAAACTTTTTACAAAGTGAAGAGTAAATATTTGGAATTTATTACCACAGGAAGACAAAGCAAGGACATCATTAGATTTTGTAAGGGCTGGGATTATTCATGAATAAGCAATTCCTCCTGTGCTATTAGTGGGCAGAGTCTCTACCCATTAGGATAGATGCTAAGCAAGACATCCATCACACTGTGCCTTCAATCATCTTGTTGCCCCAGTCTGAGATGAACTGCGGACATGGATTCTACAGTGGAATTACTAGTGTTCTTATATTCTCTTTGCACTTTTCCAAAGCATTTTAGAGACCTTTTTTCTCTACCCTTCCCACTTCCAAAGAGCTCACCTTATGGGACCTGCAGCTGATTCTCTTAGTTCTCCTTATTTCCTATTCAGGAACAGAGAGGAATGGCTGGTGACTACCCTCTATATGGATTTTCTGTGCTCCTGGTTCCTTCCTCTACTATGAATAATTGTAAGTTTGGATGTCTGCTGGGATGGAAAAGTCATGGAAAGGATGGGGTTTCGGTGGGGAGATGAGGAGTCATGTTTCATTCATGTTAAGTTTGAAGTTTGGGCAAGATATCAAAGTACAGATACCTTAAAGGCAAGAAGAAATACAAGGCTGAAGAGAAGGAGAAAGATCAGGATTGGGGAATCATCTATGTAGAGATGGTAGTTGAAGCCATGGGAGTGAATGAGGCTTTCCAAGGGAGTAAATATAAATGAAGAATAGATAGGACCCCAAATTTGAGCCCTGTGGGGCTCCCACAGTTAAAGGGTGAGATGGAGAGACCTGTGAAAGAGACTGGGAAGGGGAAATCAGAGAGACAGGAGGCGGACCAGGAGATGACACTGTCAGTGAAGATAAGATTGAATAATGTTTCCAGGAGAAGGGAGTGGTCAACAGTGTTGAAGGCAGTTGGAAGGTCAAGGAGGGATGGATTAGAGACCATTGGATTTGTCAAAAAGGAGATCACAGTGACCTTTGAGAGGCCAGTTTCTTTGGAGTGAAGGGGGTGGAAGCCAGATGGAAGGGGGTCAAGGAAAAAATTGGAGGAGAGGAAATGGAGGCAGCGGGTGTAGATAACTCACTCAAAGGAGTTTGGAGAGGAATCGTAAGAGGAAGATGGAATGGTAACTGGAGGGAGCCATGAGGTCAAGGGAATGTTTATAAGGATGGGGAGACATAAGCATATATATTCATTCATTCAATAGTATTTATTGAGCGCTTACTATGTGCAGAGCACTGTACTAAGCGCTTGGGATGAACAAGTCGGCAACAGATAGAGACAGTCCCTGCCGTTTGACGGGCTTACAGTCTAATCGGGGGAGACGGACAGAAAAAAACAATGGCAATAAACAGCGTCGAGGGGAAGAACATCTCGTAAAAACAATTGCAACTAAATAGAATCAAGGCGATGTACAATTCATTAACAAAATAAATAGGGTAACGAAAATATATACAGTTGAGCGGACGAGTACAGTGCTGTAGGGATGGAAAGGGAGAGGTGGAGGAGCAGAGGGAAAAGGGGAAAATGAGGCTTTAGCTGTGGAGAGGTAAAGGGGGGATGGCCGAGGGAGTAGAGGGGGAAGAGGAGCTCAGTCTGGGAACGCCTCTTGGAGGAGGTGATTTTTAAGTAGGGTTTTGAAGAGGGAAAGAGAATCAGTTTGGCGGAGGTGAGGAGGGAGGGCGTTCCAGGACCGTGGGAGGACGTGACCCAGGGGTCGACGGCGGGATAGGCGAGACCGAGGGACGGCGAGGAGGTGGGCGGCAGAGGAGCGGAGCGTGCGGGGTGGGCGGTAGAAAGAGAGAAGGGAGGAGAGGTAGGAAGGGGCAAGGTGATGGAGAGCCTTGAAGTCTAGAGTGAGGAGTTTTTGTTTGGAGCGGAGGTCGATAGGCAACCACTGGAGTTGTTTAAGAAGGGGAGTGACATGCCCAGATGGTTTCTGCAGGAAGCTGAGCCGGGCAGCGGAGTGAAGAATAGACCGGAGCGGGGCGAGAGAGGAGGAAGGGAGGTCAGAGAGAAGGCTGACACAGTAGTCTAGCCGGGATATAACGAGAGCCCGTAATAGTAAGGTAGCCGTTTGGGTGGAGAGGAAAGGGCGGATCTTGGCGATATTGTAGAGGTGAAACCGGCAGGTCTTGGTAACGGATAGGATGTGTGGGGTGAACGAGAGGGACGAGTCAAGGATGACACCGAGATTGCGGGCCTGAGAGACGGGAAGGATGGTCGTGCCATCCACGGTGATAGAGAAGTCTGGGAGAGGACCGGGTTTGGGAGGGAAGATGAGGAGCTCAGTCTTGCTCATGTTGAGTTTTAGGTGGCGGGCCGACATCCAGGTGGAGACGTCCCGGAGGCAGGAAGAGATGCGAGCCTGAAGGGAGGGGGAGAGGACAGAGGCGGAGATGTAGATCTGAGTGTCATCTGCGTAGAGATGGTAGTCAAAGCCGTGAGAGTGGATGAGTTCACCGAGGGAGTGAGTGTAAATGGAGAACAGAAGAGGGCCAAGAACTGACCCTTGAGGAACTCCAACAGTTAAAGGATGGGAGGGGGAGGAGGCTCCAGCGAAGGAGACCGAGAATGATTGGCCAGAGAGGTAAGAGGAGAACCAGGAGAGGACAGAGTCCGTGAAGCCAAGGTGAGATAGGGTATGGAGGAGGAGGGGATGGTCGACAGTGTCAAAGACAGCAGAGAGGTCAAGGAGGATCAGAATGGAGTAGGAGCCATTGGATTTGGCAAGAAGGAGGTCATGGGTGACCTTAGAGAGAGCAGTCCCGGTAGAGTGGAGGGGACGGAGGGCCAGATTGGAGGGGGTCTAGGAGAGAATGGGAGTTAAGGAATTCTAGGCATCGATTGTAGACGACTCGTTCTAGGATTTTGGAAAGGAAGGGTAGTAGGGAGATAGGACGATAACTGGAGGGGGAAGTGGGGTCAAGAGCGGGTTTTTTTAGGATGGGGGAGACGTGGGCATGTTTGAAGGCAGAGGGGAAGGAGCCCTTGGAGATTGAGTGGTTAAAAATAGAAGTTAAGGAAGGGAGGAGGGCAGGGGCGATGGTTTTAAGAAGGTGAGAGGGAATGGGGTCCGAGGCGCAGGTGGAGGGGGTGGCACTTGCGAGGAGGGAGGAGATCTCCTCTGAGGATACTGCAGGGAAGGATGGGAAAGTAGGAGAGGGGGTTGGTGGGGGGGAGGGGAGAGGCGGAGGGGTGACTTTGGGGAGCTCAGACCTGATCGTGTTGATTTTCGTGAGGAAATAGGTGGCCAGATCACTGGGGGTGAGAGATGGGGGAGGGGGAGGAACAGGGGGCCTAAGGAGAGAGTTAAAGGTCCGGAACAGTCGGCGGGGGTGACGGGCATGGGTGTCGATGAGGGAGGAGAAGAAGCTTTGCCTGGCGGAGGAGAGGGCAGAGTTAAGGCAGGAAAGGATAAATTTGAAGTGTGTGAGGTCGGCTTGGTGCTTGGACTTTCGCCAGCAGCGCTCAGCAGCTCGAGCATAGGAGCGTAGGAGGCGGACGGAGGAGGTGATCCAGGGCTGTGGGTTAGTGGAGCGAGAGCGGCGGAGGGAAAGGGGGGCGAGAGAGTCGAGATGAGTAGAGAGGGTGGAGTTGAGAGCGGAGACCTGATCGTCGAGAGTGGGAAGAGAGGACAGGGCGGCAAGGTGAGGAGAGATGCTATTGGAAAGACGGATGGGATCGAGAGAGTGGAGGTCTCTGTGGGGCAGTAGCGAAGATTTAGAGGGGGAGGGAGTGTGAGAGATGAGGCAGGTGAGAAGGTTATGGTCAGAGAGAGGGATTTCAGAGTTGGTGAGGGAGGAGATAGTGCAGCGGTAGGAGATGACGAGATCGAGGGTGTGACCGAGTCGGTGAGTGGGCGCGGTATGGTGGAGGAGGAGGTCGGCAGAGTCGAGGAGGGATAGCAGGAGGGCGGCAGAGGAGTCGTCGGGTACATCCGTATGGATGTTGAAGTCTCCAAGGATCAGAGTGGGCAGAGAGAAGGAGAGAAGGAAGGTGAGAAAGGGGTCAAGGTGGTTGAAGAAGTCAGAGGTGGGACCGGGAGGGCGGTAGATGGTATAGATGATATATATGTTGTGTTTATATGCATGTTTAGATTTAGCCTGATATATTTGAATTAGTTCTCATTATATCCTCTTACCCTTATGACTTGTCCCTCATTTTTATTTGCCTGCTCCCACCATTAGACTGAAGGTCCTTATGAACTGGGAATATGTATCCTGCTTTTGTTATACTTTCCCATGTGCATAGCAGAATGCTTCACACTCAGTGAATCCACCTTCTGATTTGAGGTGATGAGGATCATGAGAGATGAGTGGAGTATTAGAATGCGGGCATAGTCAAAGCCCAGTTTTCCAAAGATAATGTTAATCCTGGAACTGAAATGCACATTCATGATCTCATGTACATGAGATTCATAAGCTATTGAACAACATTAAGAAACTGTGTCACATTATTTCCTCCCTCTACAATTCAGAAGGGAAATGAAGATTATACAACATTCAACATTGTCTGTTTCCTGCTGTCTAAGGAACAGTGGCTTTGATGGGGTTTCAGGGCAGTCAGACCTATGGCAGGGATGATCCTCACCTTTAGGAAAACTGCTTTTCCTCTAATCTCCCCAAAAGCTTGTCCCCAAAAGTTAGTGACACACTGTCCCTAATTAATAAGCCTCTGCGGTCCCAGAGGCTTTGAAAGAATAAACACAATACACTCAATTTCCCATTACCTGTGTCTCACTAGAGCTTCAGAGGCTACAGTGAACATTTCTCTGGAGGTCCATAAATTTTAGTTCATCATCTTATAGGCATTTCATAAAGAATAAGAAAGTACATGATTCATGAGTAGGTAGATGAGTCTTTCTTTTCAAGCCTGCCTGGAACTTTCTCATTCATTCATTCAATAATATTTATTGAGCGCTTACTATGTGCAGAGCACTGTACTAAGCGCTTGGAATGTACAATTTGGCAACAGTTAGAGACAATCTCTGCCCAATGACGGGCTCACAGTCTAAACGGGGGAGGGAGACAGCAGAGCAAAACAGAACAAAACAAAAATAAGACAATATCATCAAGATAAATAGAATCAAGGGGATGTACACCTCATTAACAAAATAAATAGAGTAATAAATGATATATACAAATGAGAACAGTGCTGAGGGGAGGGGAATCGGGAAGAGCAGAGGGTAGGGGGGGCAGGAGGGGAGGGGGAGCAGATGGAAAGTGGGAACTCAGTCTGGGAAGGCCTCCTGGGGGAGGTGAGCTCTCAGTAGGGCTTTTAAGAGGGGAAAAGAGTTAGTTTGACAGACTTGAGGAGGGAGGGCATTCCAGGACAGCGGTAGGACGGGGGCCAGGGGTCAATGGTGGGATAGACGTGAACGGGGACAGTGAGGAGGTGAGCAGCAGAGGAGCAGAGTTAATGGGGTGGGCAGTAGAAAGAGAGAAGGGAGGTGAAGAAGGAGGGAGCAAGGTGATGGAGAGCTTTGAAGCCAAGAGTGAGGAGTTTTTGTTTTGTGCAAAGGTTGCTAGGCAACCACTGGAGGTTTTTGAGGAGAGGAGTGACATGCCCAGAGCATTTCTGTAGAAAGAAAATCCAGGCAGCAGAGTGAAACATAGACTGAAGTGGGGAGAGAGAGGAGGATGGGAGATCAGAGAGAAGACTGATGCAATAATCCATTCGGGATAGTATGAGGGATTGTATCAGCAAGGTAGCTGTTTGGATGGAGAAGAAAGGGCAGATCTTAGTGATGTTGTGAAGGTGAGACAGGCAGGTTTTGGTGATGGATTGGATGTGTGGGGTGAATGAGACACATTCAATTTGAGTCCGAGTCAAGAATGACACCAAGGTTGCAGGCCTGTGAGACGGGAAGGATGGTCGTGCCATCCACAGTGCCGGGGAAGTCAGGGAGAGGACAGAGTTTGGGAGGGAAGATAAGGAGCTCAGTTTTGGACATGTAAAATGTCTTCCTAGACTTTGTAAACCAGGGGTTATTTTGGCAGCTATATAAATCCCAAATCTATAAGCTGGAAGGGATCTCAAGAGGTTATAGTGTCCCACCTTCTGACTCCATCCCAACAAATGCTTCAACCATCCAGATAATATGGCTCCCTATCTCATAATCCATTCAAAGAACACCCATAATGCCAAATTCTCAATTTCCCTGGGAAGTCTGTTCATACATAGGTATCAAATCAGCACCAGGGAGGAGAGTTGGCTCCATTTCACCAGTCTAAGTTTCCCTGGAAGGAGTTATCCTGAGCTCTCTATGAAGAGTCTGTGTTTCTAATAGTTTTACTGAATCTATAAAGATCTTCACAGGGGGAGTCTAGACCAACACTTGCTCTGGAAACCTTGTCGACATGGCTGGGATTCAACAAAAGTCATGCATTTGATAAGAAATATACAATGAAATCAAGTGGTCCATGGATCCCCAAGGAAGCAAATTCTATTTTCAATGTTTAAAAAATTATTCTTAATTAAACTAATTCACCATTTCAGTGTGGTTACATACTAAGAGTAAAATTAAAGACTCTGATATGATAGCATCATAATATCTATGACTTCTAAAGCACCTGGTCTTCAAAGTGTGCTAAGTACTTTCTCATTCTTGATTTTATTTGTCCCAGTTTTTCATGTTAGAGAAAGAAGGGGAAGGATAACTCTCTTCTCAACCTTCTTTCCCGCCCCTCTGTACTCCACCACCAACCACCCTGGATTAAAAAAAAAAATGTTGGTATTTGTTAAGCGCTTACTATGTGCAGAGCACTGTTCTAAGCACTGGGGTAAACACAGGGGAATCAGGTTGTCCCACGTGGGGCTCACAGTCTTAATCCCCATTTTACAGATGAGGGAACTGAGGCACAGAGAAGTTAAGTGACTTGCCCACAGTCACACAGCTGACAAGTGGGCAGAGCTGGGATTCGAACTCATGAGCCCTGACTCCAAAGCCCGTGCTCTTTCCACTGCGCCACGCTGCTTCTCATAGGGCTATGAAGGGGTAAAAGGAAATTCAAGATAGCATCTCTACATCACCATGTTGGGGAGCATATTCTTCCATATAAAATACACAGGTTTGGGCAGAGAAGAAGGGAATTTATTGCAATATGCACTCCAGATTAGGGGGTGAACTGAACTGAAAAATAGGATGTCAGGGGAGTTTAACATTAGAAAGGGCTTCCAAAGGTCAACAGCTCTTGCATTCAAGCAGGGAATGTTTAAGATTTCCAGGTTGAAAGCTTCACACCTTCCAGGTAATAATCTCCATGATATCTAGGAAGTTCTTCCTAGTGTCTACACTAATTCTTTGTAGCTGCAACTTGAATTTATTTCCTCTCCGTTCCTCTGGGAAAATGGAGAACAATTTGTTCAGCATTCTCTAACTCCTCAGGTTTTCCTTCTTTAGGTTGAACAGTCCCATTTCTAGATCTTTAGAGTTGTGAGGCATCTTAAGGCCAGAGTTATACTCATTCTTTATTGTACTCTTCTTCAGTACTTTGTACAGCATTTTACTCACAGTAGGTACTCAAACCATTGAATGAATGAAAGGATGAAATGAAAGGATGAAAGAATGAATGAAAGGAAAAGAGAAAGGAAGAAAGGAAAAAAGAAGAATGAAAATGAGGAAGGAAGGGTAGAGGAAGGAAGGAAGGGAGATAGAATGAATGAATGAATTTCTCTTCACTTTCCCCTAAGAGCACATTTTCTAACACTTATCACTCTTCTCTGGACTCTCTTCAGAGTCTCAAAATTCTTTTTTAAATACAGAGTTCAAACCTAGGCTTTGTACTGAACTAGATCAAATGTATTGTAGAAATTTTAGGAACAAGAAAGGTACTGATTAATTAATTAATTCATTCATTCATTCACTCACTCACTCAATCTTATGTATTGTGCATTTACTGTGTGTAGAGCACTGTACTAAATGCTTGGAAAGTACAGTTTGGCAACAGATAGCAACATAAAGGTGGGAGAAAATTGACTAAGCACAAGTACAGCAGAAAATGCCTGAGGGTTATACTTGAGCATGTGAGTAGTAGCACTCGTTTTAATTAATGGCCCCCAGTAATTAATGTTGGTATGTGTTAAGCACTTGCTATGTGCCAAGCACTGTTCTAAGCGCTGGGATAGATCCAAAGTAATCAGATTGTCCCAAGTAAGGCTCACAGTCTTCATCCCCATTTTACAGATGAGGTAAATGAGGCATAGAGAAGTGAAGTGATTTGCCCATGGTCACACAGTTGACATGCGGCAGAGCCGGGATTAGAACCTATGACTTCTGACTCCCAAGCCCGGACTCGTTCCACTAAGCCACGCTGCTTCTCCTAGGTTTTCCCAGATGGGGCTCAATGTCTTAATCCCCATTTTACAGATGAGGTAACTGAGGCACAGAGAAGTTAAGTGGTTTGGCCAAGGTCACACAGCAGACAAGTGGCAGAGCTGAAATTAGAACGCATGTCCTCCGACTCCCAAGCCCATGCTCTTTCCACTAAAACAAGCAGCGCTTAGTACAGTACCTGGCACACAGTAAGCACTTAACAAGTACCACAATTATTATTATTACTTTTCTAAAGGCCATGCATCTGAATTTCCACCACCTTGCACATGGTTTGCAAAAGGCTGAATGCCAACTGGGTACTCGCTATGGGTGTGAATTGCCTAAGCTACAGTCAGTCAGTCACTTGTATTTATTGAGTGCTTACATGCAGAGCACTGTATTAAGTGCTTGGGAGAATACAATATAACAATATGAGACACACATTTCCTGCCCACAGTGAACTTTCACGGGGGAGACAGAAATTAATATGAATAAATAAATTATAGATATGCACATAAGGGGTGTGGGGCTGGGATTTAAATGGATTATGGTTGACTCTGGGAGCCCCTATCTGATCATCCACCTAGTTGAAGGGGTTGCTTTACAACACACTCATGAGTGGCTAATTCTGACTGACAAATTTTCTGATCAATCAGATCCTGTGTACAAGAATCAATCTTCTAACACAGTAAAATCATAGTGGAATACAGAGGTTGAGACAGAGAGAAACTGTTTCTGAAAAAATCAAAATAGTGTCCTTCCTCATCCCTGATGGCCTGCTGCTCTGACACAACTCAGCTCCTCCCAGCCGGGGATGGAGAAGAGGTGCAGGGAGGCTTCAGGGGTGTCTTGCTGCAGCCACTGCCTCTGCCACCCCTCCGGAAGACAAAAATGAGGTGCAGGGGAGTTCTGGGTCTGTTGTGTCGAGGAAGAGGGACATGCAGTATGCTGTGGGTAGAGAGGCATTGGGATCACCAAATGCCCCACCCTCCCTCTTCCCCGGTTTTGCCCCTTTGTTGCTAAGCCAGTGACTACCTAGTTTAAACCACTTAGACAATGGATAAGGAAGCTTTTATCTGTTTATCTTGAGGGTTTTTCCCAGAAAAACTGGTCTGTAGTTCAAAATGATAATCCTTTGTGGAACTGTCTCCAGTAATTAAAAAGCCAGTCGTCATTAATGAAACAATTAAACAATAGTATTTTAAACACCTTCTTTCTACAGAGCAAAGGATAAAGTGCTCGGAGACAAAAACAAGAAAAACACACCATCCCTGCTCTCGAGAAGTTTGAAATCTAACTCAAGGACAGTCAGCCAATTGTATTTATTGAGTGTTGTGTGCACAGCATTGTACTAAGCACTGGGGAAAATACAACAATTCAGCAACTAACAGACACATTCCATGACCACAACGAGCTTACAGTCTAGAGGGGGAGGTGGATATTAATAGAAATAAATAAGATGTGTACATAAGTGCTATGGGACTGGGAGCAGGAATGAATAAAGTGAGGAAATCAGAGTGATGCAGAAGGGACCTAGGACTGAGCCTTGAGGGACCTCCAGGGTTAAGGGGTGGGAGGCAGAGGAGGAGCCCGAGAAAGAGACTGAGAATGAGCAAACAGAGAGGTAGGAGGAGAAACAGGGGAGAACAGTGTCAGTGAAGCCAAGGTTGGATAGTGTTTCCAGGAGATGGGGGTGGTAGTGATGAAGGTAGCTGAGAGATCAAGGAGGACTAGGATGGAGTAGCTATTGTTGGATTTGGCAAGAAGGAGATCATTTGTGACTTTTGAGAGGGGAGTTTCTGTGGAGTGAAGGGGATGAAAGCCAAATTGGATGGGGTCAAGGAGAGAACTGAAGGAGAGGAACTTGAGACAGTGAGTGGAGACACCCAGCTCAAGGAGTTCAGAGAGGAGAGGTAGGAGGGAGATGGGATGATAACTGGAGGGAGTCGTGGAGTCAAGGGAGGGCTTATTTAGGACGGGAGCTATGAGTATGTTTGAAAGCAGTGGGGAAGAAGCCATTGGAGCCCGAACAGTTGAAGATGGCAGGTAGGGAGGGAAGAAGGGCAGTGTCAAGTGTTTTGATAAGATGCGAAGGAATGGGGTTGGATGCACAGGTGGACGTGGTGGATTTTGAAAGAAGTCGTGAGATCCTCTGTAGAGATGCTGCTGGGAAAGATGGGAGAGGTTAAAAAAGCTGTTGGGGTGGGGCAACTGGAGATAGGCATGGGAGATTTCAGAGATAATGTCAATTTCCTCATAAAATAGGTGGCCAGGTCGTCAGGGGCAAGGGATGGGGGAGGCAGGGGGCCAGGGGGTTTAGAAGGGAGTTAAACACCGGGAACAATTGGTGAGGGCAATGGACATGGGTGTCAATAAGGATGGAGAAATAATTTTGCCATGTAGAGGAAGGGCAGAGTTAAAGCATGCAACAGTAAACTTGAAGTGGAGAAAGTTGGCCTGTTATCTAGATTTCTGCCAGCATCACTCTAGAGCATGGGCATAGGAGTCAGAAGGTTGTGGGTTCTAATCCCAGCTTCACCACCTGTTTGCTTTGTTAACTTGACAAGCCACTCTGGCCCTCAGTTAGCTCATCTGTAAAATGGGGATTGAGATTATGAGCCCCATGTGGGACAGGGACTGTGTCCAAACTCATTTGCTTGTACTAACCGCAGCACTTACTACAGTGCCTGGCATATGTTAAGCACTTTAATACCATTATTATTATTATTATTACGTCTTGAGAAAATTGGATGGGGTCAGAAGATCAGAAGTCTCTCTGGGGCAACAGCCAGATTTGTAGGGAGGAGGTGTGTGGGAGAGAAGGCAAGTGAGGGGGTTTTGGTCAAGTGGAGAGATTTCAGAGTGCAGAGAGATTTCAGAGTTGATGAAGGTAGCGATTGTGCTGTGGCTAGAGATGATGAGATGGAGCATGTGTCTAGGTTGGTCAGTGGGTGAGCTGGGGTGAAACAAGAGTTCAGTGGAGTTGAGGGGTGATAGAAAATGGGCAGTGGAAGGTTCGCCAGGAACATCTAGGTGGATATTGAAATCCCCAAGGATTAATGTAGGGATGGAGAGAGAAGGAATGTGAAAAAGGGATCAAAATGGTTAAAAAAAGTTGAAGGTGGGACCTAGGGAATGGTAGGTTACCACTGAATCTGGAGTGGATGGTAGAGGCAGGTGATATGGGCTTCAAAGGAAGGGAAAGAAAGGGGTGGGGAAGGTGGAAAGGTGCAAAAGAGGTAATGGAGCACGAGTTGGAAGCCAACACCTCCTCCTTTCCCAGTGAATGGGGAGTGGGAAAAGATGAGTTTCCCACTGGAGAGAGCAGCAGGAGAGACCTTGTCTGCTGGGCTGGACCAGGTTTCAGTGATGGCAAGGGGCAGCAGTGACTGGTTCAGGAATAAGTCAAGGATGAAGGGAAGCTTCCCCATGATGGAGCAGGGGTTAAGGGAAAAAGAGACACACATTATTTACAAGTAGGCTAAACAATGGAAAAACAAATAAATGAATAAATGAGTGTATTACCCTTGCCTTCCTCAGGCTTAGGCTCCATGTCTAAGCCCTGGGCTACTTCCAACTCAGAACCCCACTCAGAGGGCCTCTGAATGCCACAGCAGTTTTTCTGCTGCTTCTTCCCCTCCCCAGCTCCAAAATGTGGTCTGGGTTGAGCTCCATGCTATGGGAATGGAGATTCAAGCCGCATTGTCGCCCCTGCGGCCTGAAGCTAACAGACCAGCCGCCACCACCACTCCTCTCCCCGACCCTTTCTCATCTGTGGCACCCTCCATGGGGTGCAGCAGGAGTCTCTGTGCCTGCAAGCAGCACCTCCACCCTCTACCAGGCCTGGGGCCTGGCTCCCCTGTATGACCGGCTCCAGAGGCCCAGGACCAGAGCCCCCTTCTTACACACACATCCCAACAGCGAGGTGTCACGGTGCATCCCCCAGTCCCAGCCCTGGAATGCAATCTAGGGAAGCTTCTGAAGCCACTGCTGTGGCAGGACACCTCCAATCCCCTCCCTATCCCATCTGGGCATTGACCCTAGCGCCCCATGTTTCCCCAATGCCTTGGTACTTGGGGGGCGACCCTGGCCCGTGCCCATCTCTTCATGGCTCCAGGATGGAGGACCAGACCTTGAGGTGGAGATCATCTGACTGTTGGAGGAGGGACTAAGAGTGACCAACGGGGATTACTGGGGAACGAGGGATGCCAACTACCTGCTCAACCGCCAGTGAGAAGCCTCAGAACCCAACTGACAGCACGGAACTAATGAGGGCTCACTTCTGGAGGAGCATCTTGGAGAGGGCCAAGGGGAGCTCACTGTGTCAGGCAAGGGTGGGATTTTAAAAATGAAAGGATGTGTTAAAACCCATCCCTTGCAAGCACCACACTCTCAGTTTGTGGACCCTTCAGTGTCTGTGCTGGTGGTCCTCTGTTGAGCCCTCCAGGGAGGGAGTTGAATTAAAGTTGTCTGACTTGGAGTGAGCACTGGTCTCTGTGTTCTCTATACTACAACTCACCGGGAAAGCAAAGCAAATGACTAAGTGAAGTTTTGAAGTACACTGATATAAGCACATATGTTGTTAAAACAATCAATAGTATTTATTGAGGAGAAGCAGTGTGGCTTAGTGGAAAGAGCACGGGCTTGGGAGTCAGAGGTGGTGGGTTCCAATTCTTGCTCCGCCACTTGTCTGCTATGTGACCTTGGGCAAGTCACTCAGCTTCTCTGTGCCTCAGTTACTTCATCTGTAAAAATGGGGATTAAAAAATGTGAGCCCCACGTGGGACAATCTGATTACCCTATATCTACCCCAGAGCTTAGTAAGCTTAGTAAGCACATAGTAAGCACTTAACAAATACCATTATTAATATTATTATTATTGTGACTTGGGAAAGTTCAATGGGATTAGTAGAAATGATCCCTGTCCTCAGGGAATTGATAATTATTGGGGAACGAAAGGGAGAAGGTTGAGGCACTACTGGTGGGGGAGAGTGATGGAGCAAAGGGTAGCATTTCCAAGGTAACCAGCTCCACAAGATAATGACAATAAAGCAGATTGGCTACAAAACATATAACAGATGCCTGGAGACAATACAAGAGGCCTCTAGGTCTGTCTCCCCCTCTAGACTGTATACTTGATGTGGGCAGGGAATGTGTCTGCTTATCATTTTATTTTACTCTCCAAGTGTTTAATACAGTGCTCTGCACACAATAAGTACTCAATAAATACAGTTGAATGAATGAATCTAGGTGGTCATCCCACTAAAATAAAGATAAAACTAACCACCCAGAAGCTGACCTGTGGACTCACCATGATGACTATTCTTAGGTGTCAAGAGACACATGTGAATGGTCATGCCAAGAGTATATAAGATACTAGAGCACATTACATCTGCACAGTAGACTGGGTGATGGGAAAGGAAATGACCAGCATTATTCCAACCACTCAGTGATGCTCGTGAAAGCCACAGGTAATGAAAATGTGACTTTGAGTGTGGTAGAGAGCAGCTGGTAGAGAGCAGTCTGCAGAGAGAGGTCTGTGGAGAAAGTATTGCCGAGAGGCCACTGCAGGCTACCCAAGCAATGAAGTTGATTGTATTCTAACAACAAATGTCTTTATTAGGTTATCGAGGTCAGTGAACTAACAACTAAATCTGCTCCACATTTGGGCCTAAAACCATAGATGTCATTGGCAAATAGGGAACAGGGAGAGGAAGCTCTTGGGATGTGGGCAATAGGGAAATGACTGTTGGACTGATATGATTTGTGAAGGTGGAAATGTTTGGGGGTATTCTGTGGTGGAAATGGAATTATAGGAGGATTTGGAAGATGAGGAGATCAGTGGTCTAGAAAGGCATGGAGTTTCAGGTAAGGATAAAGAAAGCCATGAGCAAGCAGTCAGAGGCAGGAAAGTCCAGAGTGTGGCAACTGTAAAATGATTAATTTGGGAAGACTGAAGTGTGCAATCTGGGAAGTAACAAGTAAAGTGAGTGTATATTAATCATATTTATTGAGTGCTTACTGTGTGCAGAGTACTGTACTAAGCCCTTGGGAGAGTACCAATATAACAGACACATTCCCTGCCCACAATATGCTTACAGTCTATAGTTTATAGTATAGTTTATAGTGCTGAAGCCACTCCTGCCTTATAGGGCTTTGGTTCTGTCTTGGCTAGAGACAGGAGAATAGACCAGGTGACCACATCAAGGACATTCCAGTTGGGGATTCACAAGGTCTTGCTGTCTCCAGTTTGCCCATATGGTATTCCCAGGCCAGAGTTTTTCATGTCCATCCCTCATTTTGCCTTTTCCTGCAATTTCTATGGTATTTGTTAAGCACTTATGTGCCAGGCACTTTCCTAAATGCTAGGGTAGGTACAAGGTAGTCAGATTGGACACAGTTCTTGTCCCACATGGGGTTCACAATCTACATGTCCATTTTACAGATGAGATAACTGAGGCCCAAAGAAGTAAAAAGACTTGCCCAAGGTCACACAGCAGACAAAAAACAGAGCCGATACTGGAACCCAGGTCCTTCCAACTTGCAGGCCCGTGCTGTATCCACCAGGCCTCGCTGCTTCTCCTGCTGCTCCAATTCATACAATTCTTACATTTGCAATTCTTACATTTGGAGCTGCTCCAATTTATTCAATCATCTTGCTCCTCCTCTTATCATTAATATTCAACTTCACTGCCAAGAACAGTGAAACTTCCTGTATCCTCTTAACCTCTTGGCATTAGATTTTTGTGGGATTTTACAAGCGGGGGAAAAGATGGGATCTTTACAGGTAGAGACTGGTGGTCTATATCCTGAGCAAGATGGGAAGGAATAATGAGAAGGAAATGGAAATGGACAGGAGGAAGGGGAGGATTACTGTCACTCTGTAGATGCATAGAACAAATGCGCATCCAACCTGACCTAGAGAGAAACGGAACAAGACAGAGAGGGAAAGAATGAGTGAGAGAAATAGAGAAAGAGTGAGAGAAAGAGAAAAGTGGCATACTGGTTTTCTATTTTCAAATTCCAGATGTCCTTGCCTCTGGGGACATGAAATGCCTCGGGCAATTTGCAACTTCACTTTTAAAGAGGGAACCTGGCCTGGATACAGGTCTGGGAGGAGGTCTGTTCAGTCCCAGGCTCCAGGAGTGAAGAGCAGCTTCTCACCTTTTCAAGGAGGCATGGAGGTCTGGGAATACGAGGGTCTCTCCTCATCAGCACCAAGGGGCATAAGGTCGGGTAAGAGGTTTCCAAAAGGAATGTGATGCTCTCCAGCAGGACATCTTTCTCCTTTATAAAATATGAAGTCAGAGTGATACTGCAGTCTAGACAATAAAAGCCAATAAAACAGGAGGCCAGGAGTAAGATGGTCTTGGTGGTCCTGGTCTCTGGGGAGGACTGTGGGGAGAGGCTGATGTTGTGAATGTGCTGGACTCGCTTGTGGTGTTGGTGTAGAACCATTACCATGTAGCCACTCATGAGGAACACAAGGAAGAGATTGCAGAAAGATAGGACACTCAGAAATGCAATCGATTTTGACCGTTTGGCACCCAGTATGATAATAATAATAATAATAATGTTGGTATTTGTTAAGCGCTTACTATGTGCCAAGCACTGTTCTAAGCGCTGGGGACAGAACAGTATTTTGTGACTTGAGCTTGTCCTAACATTGTAGCATATTTAACAGGTCCAAGGTTTGTTAAGACTCTGATGTTGATGGAAAGGTTAATGTTCCAAAAGAAGACAAAGGAAGGAAGGATGCATTTGGGGGCTCTGGGTTTAAGTCAGGCCCACCAGGAGGTGCTGGGGCTGATAATGATGGCCTGGAAAACATTCAGGAAGCAGGTGATGCAGAGGAAAGACCACGGGAAACTCTGTATATACCCATAACTAATTTGCATCCAATATCATCCAGAATATTCCTCAACCCCAAAGCCACCATTATCTCTGGGACTCCTCTAGAGATGAGTGTCATGGAATTGGTCACGGTCAGGTGGATGATGATGACATCTGTCTGTTTCTTTTGTTGAGGTTGAGATATGATAATGTTGACATATGCCACAGCAGCGTTGAGTTTCCTAGGACTCCAGCTGTCATCTGATTAGAGGAAAAAAATGCCCAAGATCAGGTCACCCAAAAACATTTTCTGGAGTTCTTCGAACAGCAGCTTTCTAAAGAGAAGTTCAAGTGAAGTTATTAATACACAATTCTTAAGGAGTTTTATCATGCTGAATCCCAGGTTGCATTCTTCGCTTCTCCCAAGCTCACCTTTGAACTGTCCTTCACTCTCGACTTGATTGTCCCTGACCCCTTTGTTCATGCTGAAGTGGAAATCTTGCTCCTTTCAAAATCTCCAGACCACATCTCTCTTCATCTTTAAAAGCCTCCTAAAATTCCACCTCGAGGAAGCTTCCTCTGTTTGTTCCTGATTCCCAATTTGCTGACTCAATTGCATCAACTCAAAGCCCACACTTAGCACTTTTGTATTTTATTCCCATCCTCAGAACTTTTCTGTATATGGGAAGTGTAGGAATTCAGTTCTGGCTTAGCTTTCTCCTTTCACTCTTTTCGTCCATACTAAACTAACCTGCAGACTCTTCTGAGTTTAGTAAGTGAATGGAATCAACATAAGCTTTCAAGTACATCCTTCAATAACCCTGACAGATCAGTTTCAGAGAAAGTCACAGGGATAGTAACTGCAGTTTCACAACTTGAATCATGCTCCATGAATCTTAAATCACTCCAGTAACTGAGAAGGGAAGTGTAAACTGCAGGTTACTGGACAAATTCCTGAACATCCACTGGGATGTCCACATCCTTGGGTGTTTCAGGTAGGGTCTGTGCAAGATTTTGGATTTATTCCGGATTGCCTCAGTACACCTAACCTATCTTATTCCTTAAGATCTATTGAGATTCCACATCCTCCTTTCAAAACCCTTTCTGTGACATCCATTGAGCCTTGTTAATAATATAATGATGCTGTTGGTATTTGTTAAGCGCTTACTATGTGCAAAGCACTGTTCTAAGCACTGGAGGGATACAAGGTCATCAGGTTGTCCCACATGGGGCTCACAGTTTTAATCCCCATTTTACAGATGAGGGAACTGAGGCCCAGAGAAGTTAAGTGACTTGCCCAAAGTCACATAGCTGGCAAGCAGCAGAGCTGGGATTCAAACCCATGACCTCTGAATCCCAAGCCCGGGCTCTTTCCACTGAGCCATGCTGCTTCTCAATACTATGTACTGAGTACTGCTCTAAGAGCTGGAGTGGATACAGGGTAATCAGGTTGTCTGTCCCATGTGGGGCTCACAGTCTTAATCCCCATTTTACAGATAAGGTAACTGAGGAACAGAGAAGTAAAGTGACTTCCCCTAGGACACAAAACAGACAGGCCCGTGCTCTTTCCACTAAGCCATTCTGCTTTATGCTGGGAACCAGGGGAACTGGGGTCCAGGCCGAGTTCTATCACCATAATTGATTCTTTCACACAGGTTCTTGATTCTGCAGTCTCAGAGCTGGGGCTCAGCTTTTGTTCTCAGGGAAAGCAACTAATACAACATCTGTGGCACAGCCAGTAGCCATGTTACTATGATAGTATTGGCAGAAGCATTAGTAGAAGCAACATGGCTTAGTGGATAGAGCACAGGCCTGGGAGTCAGAAGGATGTGGGTTCTAGTCCCGACTCCACCACATGTCTGCTGCGTGACCTTGGGGAAGTCAGTTAACTTCTCTGTGCTTTGGTTACCTCATTTGTTAAAACGGGGATAAGAGTGTGATCCCCATATGGGACAGGGACTGTGTCCAATCTGATTCATCTGACTGTTAGCCACTTAACTTCTCTGGGCCTCACTTACCTCATCTGTAAAATGGGGACTAAGACTGTGAGCCCCACGTGGGACAACCTGAATACCTTGTATCTACCCCAGCGCTTAGAACAGTGCTTGGCCCATAGTAAGCGCTTAACCAATACCATTATTATTATTATTATTAACTCATATCTACCCCAGTGCTTAGAACACTGCTTGGCACATAGTAAGTGCTTAATGAGTGTCATGGTTATTATTATTATCATTATTATTATTAGCAAAAACTGTGCTGATCTGAGACACCTGAGGCCCCATACTGAGGTTCCACCCCTTATACTGCTTTTCTCATTTGAAGTAAACTCCTTTAATGATTTAAATCAGTGGCAGTACTTAGAATATTTTGAGTCACAATAAACAGTGCTTTCATTTCTAAATTAACACCCTGTTTCACCTATAAAATACACTGCTTTCTGCTTTATGACCAGAATAGCATTTCCTCTATGAAGCTGAAAGTCTGGCATTTATGCAAGCAGCAGCAGCAGCACATAATCTCCACAAGATGTAGACCTTTAGATAGCCTATGGTGGTTGCTGTAGTTACAGCCGTTGCTATCGCTGTGGCCTTTGGAATCCTGAAGCTCTGCTCCTCTAGCCAAAGAAACCTACTGCTCTGTTTGTTTTTATAATTTGTATTAATCTTTATTATTGTCATTAACATTGTTTTTGTGTGTTTTTTTTCTTTCCTTATGTATCGGTCCCCAATCCCTTGTCTCCATTTTATTCTGAGACTGTGAGTCTCTCATGGGCCAGGGCCCATGTCTAATTTTCACAATGTATTTTTTTTTCAGTGCTTTGCACACAGTAGGTGTTTAATAAAAATGATTATCACTGCCGTTACTACTTACCCAGCTCCACTGACTGCCTGTGGTACACTACTTCACTGGAGTTGGGCAGGGGTATGACCAGGAGCTGTGGAGTAAAAGGCAAAACAATTTTACAGACCATGATAGGAGCAGGGGTGTGAACAAAGAAGTAATTCATTCATTCATTCATTCATTCATTCATTCATTCAATAATATTTATTGAGCACTTACTCTGTGCAGAGCACTATTCTAAGCACTTGGGAGAGTACAATACAATAATAAGCAGACACATTCCCTGCCCACTATGAGCTTACAGTCTAGAGTGGGAGAGACAGACAGTATAAAAATAAATAAATTACATGTATGTACATGAGTACTGTAGGGCTGGGAGGGGGGTTGAACAAAGGGATCAAGTCAGGGCGATGCAGAAGGAAGTGGGAGAAGAGGAGAGGATGGGCTTAGTCAGGGAAGGCCTCTTGGAGGTGATGTGCCTTCAATAAGGCTTTGAAACAGGGGAGAATAATTGTCAGATTTGAGGAGGGAGGGGATTCCAGGATAGAGGCAGGAGATGGGCAAGCGGTCAAACAAGACTGAGGCAAAATGAGAAGATTAGCATTAGAGGAGTGAAGTGTACAAACTGGGTTGTAGAAGGAGAGTAACAAGGTAAGGTAGGAGGGGGCAAGGAAATTGAGTGATTTAAAGCCAATGTTGTGGAGTTTTATGATCCAGGCAGCAGAGCCAAGTATGGACTGTAGTGGGGAGAGTCTCTGGGGGTAAGCCGGGGGGTTACTTGATTACCAGAAGGAGTCACCAGGGAGGGTTGATTTGCCCATTTTTAAACACTTGCTAAGTTTATTGGTTAAGTACTGTATCAAGCACTGTTCTAAGTGCTGGGGTAGATACAGGCTAATTAGGTTGGGTACAGTCCCTGTCCCACATTGAGCTCACGGTCTAAGTAAGAGGGGGAACAGGTATTGAATCCCCACTTTGCAGATGAGGTAACTGAACACAGAGGAGTTAAGTGACTTGCCCAAGGTCATAGAGCAGACAAATGATGGGGCCAGGATTAGAACCCAGGTTGTCTGGTTTCCAGGCCCATGCTCTACCCACTAGGCCATGCTGCTTCCCAAATTACTCCTGATGAAGTCAAAATTGGCTACACTATCTTAGAACCTCTCTGACTCAATTTGAACACATTAATGCAGCTATATTACTCAGCAGGGTACTCTATTCTGGGTAACTGTGGGAAAGATGGGTGCCTGACCTGGGTTCAGGAAGCAATCTCTCATTCATAACACTGTTCCTATGAGAAAATGTATTCCAAATGACAACACTCTGACTTGACATAGGGTTAGAACCCTTGGTCTACTTGAGGCTTGCCTGTGACCCAATTAATGTGACCCACCTTATCACTGTTCCTTGTTCTCTCCTGTCCTGCAGTTGATCCCTGGCCCACATCCTACCTCTGGCCAGGAATGCCCTCCCTCCTCAAATTCTGCAAACTAGTACACTATCCCCCCTTCAAAGCCCTACTGAAAACTCACCACCTCCTGAAGGCCTTTCCAGACTTAGTCCCCCTTTTCCTCTGTTCCCCCTTCCCTCCCCATTGCCTTGACTTGCTCCTTTTGCTCTACCCCCCTCCCCACCCCACAGCACTTGTACATATATACATATATATATGTGTGTGTGTGTGTATTTATAATATCATTTTTATTAATAATGTGTATATATCTATAATTATATTTATTTACATTGATGCTATTGATGCCTGTTTATCTGTTTTGATGTCTGTCTTGCCCCTTCTAGACTGTGACCCCATGTGGGCAGGGATTGTCTCTCTTTTAGTTATACTTTCCAAGTGCTCAGTACAGTGCTCTGCACACAGTAAGTGCTCAGTAAATACAATTGAATTAAGAATGAATGAATGAATTAATTAATTAATTAATGATTTCCTGGGAGGGCAGATTGTGACTGTTTAGTTCTCTTTTGAGATTATTAGAAATTCAGGGGTCCCGAGTTCTATGTCCAAAGATTTCAGGGTTGGAGCTTAAATTCTCAGCTTCTGCCAACTTTCTAAGTCCCAGAAAACCATACACCTCACAGATTCCCATTCTTTGACTCTAGCTGATGTCTACATAAAACGTTCAGGAATGGAATGGGAGGGTAGCAGAAGGAAGGGTAGGAGCAATTACCTGAAATCTCCTATGTCAAACTTCTTCCTATAAAGACTGTGAGCCTGAAAAGGGATGAGGACTAGGTTTTTTTGTGTTTTTTTTTTAATAGGACTGGTTCCCCCCTGTTTATCTTGTATTTACCCCAGAACTTAGTGCAGTGTTTAGCACATATTAAGAGTTTAGCAAATAGTATTGTTTTTATAATTATCTCTATTACCTAAGCAATGTATAGGCAATGGTCACCACTAAAATATTCTATTCCCGGGATTATAAATTGTGAAATAGTTACCTTATTCGGGTCTGTTCCAGGCCACAAGGCAGGGGATGTAGAAACACTGAAAACTGGACTGCTCAAATGACTCCATTCCAGTACCTTGTCCGTTCCACTGCCCAGTTTCCAACACATAAAATCCCTGAGCCCAGACATCTCTCCCTCCCTATCCCTGCCCCCCAGCTCCTGATCTTAAAGTCTGACACCCCAGGAGACACTCACCTGGGCTGATCTATGCAGCTACTGAGCTGGGGAGTGAAGGTGTTGGCTCATAAAGGTCTGGAAGGGCCCAGTCAGGACAGTAATTATAGGTTTGAAGTAGTGTGAGTTCATCTCCCCGTGCGGGTTGTGATTATTTTGTCACTTACTGTGGTTGTGACATTTTCTGCAGTGGAAGTCTGAGAAGTCTCCTAAGAAACAACAGTTTTCCCCATTGGAAATCTCCATATCAATTTGCACTGATGAATGTACTCATTGATCCATCAATAAGTAATTACCTAGTTAAATGCAAAGAGCAACTCTTTGGGGATTTGAACAGTGTTATACAGGTGCAATTTAGCAGATGTGTCCTTAAGAGAAACTCTTACAGACTTCTCTCTGAACCAACGTCCCCAAACATGAAAACTGAGTCTCCTCACAACAGAAACCCCTAAATGTAATTTTATTTTTACGACTATATATTTTTCCACTTTTCTTTTCTAAGGGCCACACTTGCAAATATGAGGTTGTGGGGAAGTGGGTGTGTGGGTGGGTGGGCAGGGAAATTTAACTCCTTTGTTGAGAACTAGGGGATGTAGAAGTTAAATTATCCAAAGAACTTCTTGCAGAAGACTCAAAGTGTGGGTGGCTGGAAACCAGGGCACATGGTCTTGGCCATGCTTCCCAGTCAATCAATTCTGCTCTCCCCCCAGGAATGAGAATAGGTCCAGAATTGATTTTTTTTCAGGGCCAGACTATTTCTTGGATTTCAGTGTAGGCTGCTTCTATTCAAAGCTAGTGCTTTGATATTTGAGCTCTGTACAAAACGGGATGATAAGCAGCCCAGAGGTTAATACACTCCTCTTTCCTAAGTCAAATTTCATAAGCTGTAATGTCCAGATCAGCACTCTATCTTGCCTCCGGGAACAAGGTCAATCCAGGGAGTTTGTAAGCAAGTAAGTAGGTTTTCAGGAATGGAATTTATCATTCTGATTTCCTCCTTACTGTGGTGAAGAAGGACCCCGAACTAAACTTCCGCACCCTTCCTCCATCCACTGCACCTTCAATTCTCTTAAGCTGCTCAGATCAATCAATCAGTGGTTTTTATTGAGCACTTTCTATGGGCAGAACACTAAACTAAATGCTTAGGAAGTGCGGTGGGTGGGTGGGAGTGATGGGAATGGTGAGCTAGTTAGGGTGTAGTGAGAGAAGCAAGGAGGAAGTCACAATATAAAGAAACTTCAGTTTCCTCATATAACAACACAATTGATAAAGCAGTCACTGGTTTCATATCAATCAGTCAATTGAGTGTTTAATGTGTGCAGAGCACTGTACTCGGGAAAGTATATGCAATTGTACTTTCCAAGTTAATTGTACTTCCCATGTGCTTAGTACAGTATTCTTCACACGGTAAGCACTCAATAAATACGGTTGAATGAATG
Source organism: Ornithorhynchus anatinus (assembly GCF_004115215.2). Taxonomy (NCBI): domain Eukaryota; kingdom Metazoa; phylum Chordata; class Mammalia; order Monotremata; family Ornithorhynchidae; genus Ornithorhynchus; species Ornithorhynchus anatinus. The sequence goes on along the minus strand of NW_024396936.1, from coordinate 1,066,363 downwards.
AATGAATGAATGAATGAATGAATGAATGAATGAATGAATGAACGAACAGAATTGGTAGATGCATCCCTAGCCACCAGCAGCTTTTCTGAAGGGGGAGATAGAAGGAACATCTCTTCCAAGAGGCCTTCCCTGACTAAGCCCTCCATTACTCTTCTCCCACTCCCTTCTGCATCGCCCTGACTTGCTCCCCTTATTCATCCCCCCTCCCAGACTCACAGCACTTGTGTACATATCTGTCATTTATTTATATTAATGCCTGTCTCCCACTCAATAGTAATCATTAAGTTCATTCATTCATTCAATAGCATTTATTGAGTGCTTACTATGTGAAGAACACTGAACTAAGCACTTGGAATGTACAATTTGGCAACAGAGACAATCCCTGCCCAACAAGGGGCTCACAGTCTAAATGGGGGAGACAGACAACAAAACAAAACAGAACAGAACAAAACAAATAGTCTGGCGTAAATATTATCAAGATAAATAGAATCATAGATATTTACACATTATTAACAAAATAAATAGAGTAATAAATAATATATACAAATATGCACAAGTGCTGTGGGGAGGGGAAGGGGGAAGAGCAGTGGGCAGGAGAAAGGGAAATGGAGAGGGCAGGAGGAACAGAGGGAAAGGGAGGTCTCAGTCTGGGAAGACCTCCTGGAGGAGGTGAGCTCTTAGTAGGGCTTTGAAGAGGGGAAGAGATTTAGTTTGGCAGATGTGAGAAGGGAGGGCATTCCAGGACAACAGTAGGACGTGGGCCAGGGTGGACGGCAGTACAGGCACGAATGAAGGGCCATAAGGAAGTTAGTGTCAGAGGAGTGGAGTGTACCGGGTGGGCTGTAGAAGGAGAGAAAGGAGATGAGATAGGAAGGGGCAAGGTGATGAGGAGCTTTGAAGCCAAGAGTGAGGAGTTTTTGTTTCATGTGAAGGTTGATAGGCAACCACTGGAGGTTTTTGAGGGGAGTGACATGCCCAGAGCATTTCTGTAGGAAGATTATCCAGGCAGCGGAATGAAGAATAGACTGGAGTGGGGAGAGACAGGAGGATGGGAGATCAGACAGGAAGCTGACACAATGATCCAGTCGGGATAGCATGAGAGCTTGTACCAGCACGATAGTCATTTGGATGAGAGGAAAGGGCCGATCTGGGTGATATTGTGAAGGTGGACCAGTGGGTTTTGGTGACAATTTGGATGTGTGGGGTGAATGAGAGAGCAGAGCCAATGATGAGACCGAGGTTGTGGGCCTGTGAGACGGGAAGGATGGTAGTGCCGTCTGCAGTGACAGGAAAGTCAGGGAGAGGACAGGGTTTGGGAGGGAAGATAGGGAGCTCAGTATCGGACATGCTGAGTTTTAGGTGGTGGGCAGACATCCAGGTGGAGACATCCTGGAGGCAGGAGGAGATGCAAGCCTGGAGGGAGGGGGAAAGAACAGGGGAGGAGTTGTAGATTTGGGTGTCATCTGCGTAGAGATGATAGTTGAAGCCATGGGAGTGAATTGAGTGCTTTCCAAGCATGGTTCAAAGCACTTGAGAGAATGTAGAAGAGAAGCAGAGTTGCCTAATGAGAGGAGCACTACCCTGGACATCAGAGGACTTAGGTTCTAATCCCAATCCTGTCACTTTTCTGCTGTGTGACCTTGGGCAAGCCATTTAACTTCTTTGTGTCTCAGTTACCTCACCTGTAAAATGGGAATTAAGACTGTGAGCCCTACGTGGGATGGGGACTGTGTCCAACCTGATTATCTTATATATGCCCCAGCACTTAGTATCTTGCCTGACACATAGTAAGGATTTAGCTAATACCTTAAAAAAATCAGTAATAATAATTATGGCATTTATTAAGCATAATAATACTTATGGCATTTATTAAGCACTTACTGTGTGCAAAGCACTGTTCTAAGTGCTGGAGAGGATACAAGGTGTTCAGGTGAGCCCCATGTGGGGCTCAAAGTCTTAATCCCCATTTTACAGATGAGGTAACTGAGGCACAGAGAAGTTAAGTGACTTGCCCAAAGTCACACAGCTGACTAGAGGCTAAACTGGTATTTGAACCCATGACCTCTGACTCCCAAGTCTGTGCTCTTTTTACTGAGCCACACTGCTTCTCAGTAGTAGACATAGTAGTAGTAGATGTGATCCCTGTGCTTAAGGAGTCTAGTGAGTCATTTACAATCTGTAAGAGGAGACTGAAAATCAGGCATCAGTCAATCAATAGCATTTACTGAGGGGGTACCTTGTCAGAACCTCTTAGGGTCGCACCTGGAGAGTTTCCAGTACTCTACCAGTATCAACTACAGGAGGAAGAATCAAGCAGAGACATACCCTTTCCATTCCTAGCTTGGCCAGTGGCTAGTGGGTGGAAGGCAATCTGCTACAAGTCAAAACTCATCTGTGCTGGGCAGCAGCAGGATGGGAGAAAGTTGAGGACAGAGACACAAGTTGACTGCGCGGAAGGCAGCAACGGTAAACCACTTCCATATTTTTACCAAGAAAACTGTATGGATACACTAGCAGAATGATTGCAGATGGAAGTGGGGCACTCTGGGAGAGATGTGTCCATGGCGTTGCTATGGGTCAGACATGACTCCACAGCATAAGACAATAACCACAGCCTTGTCAGACCACTTGGACATGGCAGCAGCCTAAACTGCTCTAGAGCAATCTCATTCTAGCAATTACTATTTGGAATCACAGTAAATATCAAGAGATACCCTTCTTTCCCTCAGAGCTCCTGAACCTCGGATATCACAATGCACTGACTCACCTTCCCCTACCCCTAGGCTGCTCAGGCTAGAATAAGTGTCTTTGTTTAAGGAAGAGCAATCTTTTAACAGATTAAATTAATTATTAATTGATTAATTAATTCGTTGTATTTATTGAGTGCTTGCAGTGTGCAGAGCACTGTAATAAGCGCTTGGAAAGTACAATTCAGCAACAAAGACAATCCCTGCCCACAGCTGGCTCATAGTCTAGAAGGGGGGGTGACAGACATCAAAGCAAGTAAACAGGCATCAATTGCATAAATATAAATAAATAGAATTATAGATATATATATACATCAAGACTAGTAAACAGGCATTAATATAAATAAATAGAATTGAAATATATACATATGTACATAAATGCTGTGCAGTGAGGGGTAGAGCAAAGGGAGTCAGAGAGATGGTGAGGGGTGGGGGGCTGAGGAAAAGGGGGGCTTAGTCTGGGAAGGCCTCCTGGAGGAGATGAATCTTTAGTAGGACTTTGAAGGGGGGAAAGTTTGATTGTTGGATTTGAGGAGGGAGGGCATTCCAGGCCAAAGGTAGGACATGGGCCAGGTGTGTACAGAGAGACAGGCAAGAACAAAGTTTTCCAAGTCACATGCCTATTCACGCTGAGTAATATGACTCTGTCCTAGCAGAAAGGAGTCAGCAGGCCCAGATCATTCAGGGAAGACTGGGAGGTATCAGGAAGAAGGTATTATATTCACATTCACATTTAGGTATCACTTTCTCTTAAGGTATCAGGAAGAAGGCATCACATTCAGGAGCTCAAAGCTTTGTGCGCATGTGCTTATGAGTAAGGGTTGGTGGCTCTATTGGTCATGTCCCTACATCAGTCATGGGAAGGGCCAGTGGCAAGAGAAGAAAGCCATCTTCAAATCTTAATAAAAGTCATGATGGAGGAAAGATCGGAGAGGAAAGATGGGGGGAAGATGGCTGATAATAGAGAGTTGTCTCCGCACACCAGGATCCCCGCTCAGGCAAGGAGTGTGTCCAGTGCAGAGTAGGAAGTGGTGCTTGGCAGGGCGACAGTGGGACGTCACTACTCTAGAATGTGAGCATGTTGTGGGCAGGGAGTGTCACTGTTGATTGTTGTACTGTAATTTCCCAAGCGCTTAGTACAATGCTCTGCACACAGTAAGTGCTCATTATATATGATTGAACGAATGAATGAATTCATGGAGGCTTACTCTGGGAAGGCTTTTTGGAGGAGATGTGCCTTCAATAAGGCTTTGAAGGAGGGGCGAGAGTAATTGTCTGTTGCATTTGAGGAGGGAGGGTATTCCAGTCCAGAAGCAGGATGTGTGTGAGTGGTCGGCAGAGAGATAGGTGAGATCGAGGCACAGTGAGAAGTTAAGCACTAGAGCTGTGATCTCTGCTTCGGAGGCACAGAAAAGACCTGCGGGGGTCATATGGGTTTATGATCAGGGCAGCAGTTTTGGGGAAATACCAAAAGGGAAAATCAAGTCTGAGCAGCAGAATCATGATTTTGATTTGGGAGAATTCCAACCATTGTTGAGTGGGAGATTAAGAGATTCAGGCAAAATGATCATCTTTAAATATGTATGGATTGTTTAGCTTTCCATAGTGTTTTCCCATCATTTACCTCCTGCCAGCATCCTTATAAGGAGAAGAAAGGCAAGCATTATTATCTCCATTTTACATGTAAGGAAAGAGAGGCAAAGAACACTTAAATGATTTTTCCAGGTCACACAACGGGCCACTGACAGAGCTGGAACTTTACCCCAGGATGCCTGCCTTCTGGTCTCTTATTTTGCCACTGGATCATCCAGGGTGGGAAGTAATGGGATTGTGGCATCTTCTTCCTTGGTGTTTACGCACCAAGGACAACAGGGTCTGTCTGGAGGCAGTGGGTAGACCAGAATGTGTAGTACCAAGGTAGCTCCAGGGAAAGATCAAGGACTACAAACAAGTTGTCTGGCGTAAATATTATCAAGATAAATAGAATCATAGATATATATACATCATTAACAAAATAAATGGAGTAATAAATAATATATACAAATACGCACAAGTGTTGTGGGAAGGGGAAGGGGAAGAGCAGAGGGAGGGAGTAGGGGGAATGGGGAGGGGAGGAGAAGCAGAGGGAAAGGGAGGGCTTGGTCTGGGAAGGCCCCCTGGAGAAGGTGAGCTCTCAGCAGGGCTTTGAAGAGGGGAAGAGAGTTACTTTGGCAGATGTGAGGAGGGAGGGCATTCTAGGTCAGTGGTAGGACATGGGTCAGGGATCGACAGTGGGACAGGTGAGAATGAGGGACCATGAGGAGATTAGCAGCAGAGGAGCGGAGTGTACGGGGTGGGCTGTAGAAGGAGAGAAGGGAGGTGATGTAGGAGAGGGCAAGGTGATGGAGAGCTTTGAAGCCAAGAGTCAGGAGTTTTTGTTTCATGCAACGGTTGATAGGTAACCACTGGCGGTTTTTGAGGAGGGGACTGACATGCCCAGAGCATTTCTGTAGTTGATCAGAGGCTGATGACATACTTGAGGGGGAACTTGGAGATGCCCACGGGCATGTGGCAGCCTGCTTCAGGCCAGCATCCTCGAAGCCAGAGGCCTGTGTCAGCAGACCAGAGCCAAACGCTATCAGGTCCCTTCCTGGGCAGCACCTCAAGGAACGCAGAGCCTGCTGTCTGAGAAGCAGCTGAGTGAATTCAGGTGCCCTTAGGCTGTCTTTGCAGCCATGGTCTAAGGACAAGTGAAAGATTTACCACATGGTAGTCCTGCCAGCCCCTCTCAGGGACGCACCTGGAGAGTTCCAGTACTCTAACAGTCTCCACTATGGGAGGGAGAGTCAAGGAGAGGCATATCCATTCCATTCCTAGCTTGGGCAGTAACTAGCGAGTTATCTGAGCAGCAGCAGTGTGGAAGAGAGTCAGGCGGAGACTCAAATTTAACTGCACACACGGAGGCAATGGTAACCACTTCCGTATTTTTACCAAGAAAACTCTATAGATATACTACCAGAACAATTGCAGATGGAGGAGGGGCATTCTGGGAGAGATGTGTCCATGGCGTCGCTATGGGTTGGAGACGACTTGACAGCATAAGCTAAGTGCTTAACAAGTACCATAAAACCAACAAACAAGCAATCTGTGGATATGACTGGCCAGGGGAAGTGGATGTGGGCATTCATTTTATTTGAAAATAAATGAAAAATAAATACCCTGACGTTGGTGGGGCTGGCTTCTACCCCTTTCAGACCCCCTCTGTGGCTCTGGGCCCCAAGGACTTACAGGCTTGAAGAAGAAACAGCCCTGGCTGTAGACCCCTCCCTTAGCAGGAGTAGTGGGACTGGGCACAGAAAGGATACAAATTTTGATTTTTCAAAAACATTCTCTCCATCTCTCAGTCTGTGTGTCCCACTCTGATCTCACTATTACCTGGGAACAGGGTGATTTTAATAAAGCTTCTGCCGAAATTCAGTGGCACTGTCTCTGAACCCCTCCTGGAATAATAATAATAATAATAATGGTATTTGTTAAGTTCTTACTATGTGGTGGGCACCATACTAAGTGCTGGAATGGATACAAACAAGTCTGGAATACAGTCCCTTGACCCACATGGGCTCACAGTCTCATTCCCCATTTTACAGATGGGGTAACTGAGGCCCAGAGAAGTGAAGGGACTTGCCCAACGTTACTTAGCACAAAGTGTGGTGCTGCATTTACAACTCATGACCTTCTGACTAGTGTGGCTCACTGGAAAGAGCACGGGCTTTGGAGTCAGAGGTCATGGGTTCGAACCCCGGCTCTGCCATTTGCCAGCTGTGTGACTTTGGGCAAGTCACTTAACTTCTCGGTGCCTCAGTTCCCTCATCTGTAAAATGGGGATTAAGACTGGGAGCCCCACGTGGGACAACCTGATTCCCCTGTGTCCACCCCAGCGCTTAGAACAGTGCTCGGCACATAGTAAGCGCTTAACAAATACCAACATTATTATTATTATTATTATAAGATTGAATGAATGGATGAATGAATGAAACACATTCTCCATATTTCTAATAAAGTTTTAATAAAGTTTCAGATCCTATTGGCAGGAAGGCCCTGCCTCCAGACCCCTTCCAGATACTAGTTTTGATTTTTTAGAAACATTCTCTACATCTCTAATAAAACTTGAATACAGTTTCAGATCCCGTCAGCTCATGTCGGGGGTAACCAATCGGGAATGGTGTTTTATAATCTTGCCATAAATTAAACCCTTCTCAACATCCAAAAATCTGCTCTTTCTTCTCCATCCATACAGCTTCCATGTTAATACAATCACTCATCCTATCCTGCCTAGATTATTGCATCAGCCTTCTTGCTGACCTCTCAACCTCCTGTCCTCCTCACTCCAGTCCTTACTTCACTCTGCTGCTCAGATAATCTTTCTACAGAAATGTTCAGGGCATGTCACCCTCCTTCTCAAGAATCTCCAGTGGTTGCCCGTCCCTCTCTATAACAAACAAAAACTCCTCACCATTGGCTTTAAAACACTCCAGTACCTTGCACCCTCTTACCTCACCTCACTTTCCTTCTACAACCCAGCCCACATACTTTACTCCTCTAGTGCTAACCTCACTGTGCCCCGATTTCATCTGTCTCACTACTGATCCCTGGCACATGTCCTGCCCCTGGCCTGGAACACCCTCCCTTCTCAAATTTCACAATTAGTCTCCCCTGCTTTAAAGTTTTATAGAAGGAGAGGGTACATTTCCTCGAAGAGGCTTTCCCAGACTGAGCCCCACTTTTCCTCATCCCCTTTTCCTCATCTCCCACTCCCTTCCGCATCACCCTGACTTTCTCCCTTTGCTCTTCCCCCGTCCCAGCCCCCCCACACTTATACATATATAAAATTTTATTTATTTGTATTGATGCCTGTCTCCCCCCCTCCCAGCTAGACTGTAATCTCAATGTGGGCAGGGAATGACACTGTTCATTGTTGTATTGTAGTTTCCCAAGCTCTTAGTACAGTGTTATGCGCACAGTAAGTGCTTAATAAATACGAATGAATGAATGAATGAATGAATGAACGAATGAACGAACGAACGAATGAACGAATGAATAAAGGAAGATGAGCTAGGGACAGCAGGGATGGCTGTAATCCCGTCAGATATAGTTTAGGTAGTCCATACTCCTGTCACACACCCTTGCCTCTTCTGTTCAACTCTTCCTTTTCTCACCCCAACAGGAGAATATCATTGCTACCAAGTAGTGACCCAACAACATAACCTCTTCCCTTTCCTTACCCCTCCAGTGGTGCATGCTACTTCCATCACTGTTACTAGTCAGTGACCCTTTGGTCCATCTTTCCCACACTTGTCCCTTCCCCACCACTGGCTCCCACATTCTCCATGACCTCATGGCCTGCTCCCCACTATCCTTGGCTCCTGAGGCTTGCCCAAGGAACATAGAAATGCAACAACCACAAAGGCTGAAGGTTTGAGGTCACATAGTCATGTCCCTGACCTGGGTATCTGGACAAAGCTGAAGTGGAGTCTTGGGGAAGCTCCTCTGGGCACAGCCGTAGAGGTTGGAAAAATCACCTGTGTGAAACAGGCTCCCATGAGAGGCTCCAGGAGTATGGTGCTGAAAGCAGTTCAATATCTCTCAAGGCCACTATACCATCATCTCAAGAGTTCTGTCAATCTTGCAAGGAGGCTAACGGGGAAAGGAGAATCTTGCATGAACACCTCCTCCTCCTCCTCCTCCTCAGGCTAAGGACTTTAGAGATGGGGACCCAATGCTGCTCCAGGTGCAAATCTATCTCTCCTTTTCCAGGTCCCTTTCCAAAGACTTTTGGACCTATGCCTGCCTGGAGTCAAGGGAGGAATCTTACTTATTGATAATAATAATAATAATAATAACTGTGGTATTTGTTAAGCATTTACTGTATTCCAGGCACTGCACTACACACTGGGGTGAATTGGGTTGGGCACAGTCCTTGTGCCACGAGACACTCACAGTCTCAATCCCCATTTTACAGGTGAGGTAACTGAGGCCCAGAGAAGTGAAGTGATTTGCCCAAGGTCACACAGCAGACAAGTGGCAGGGCCAGGATTAGAACCTTCTGACTCCAGACGCATGCTCTATCCACTACTCCATGTTGCTTCCCCATGCTACTTCACTTCTGAGCTGTGGAACTCAGCCTCATTCATTCATTCATTCAATCATATTTATTGAGTGCTTACTGTAAGCAAAGCACTGTACTAAGCTCTTAGAAAGTACGATTAGGCAACAGATAGAGACAATCCCTACCCAACAATGGGCTCACAGTCTAGAAGTGAGGAGACAGACAACAAAACAAAACAAAGCCAGTAGACAGGCATTGATAGCATCAAAATAAATAAAGAGAAGTATAGATGTATATACATCATTAATAAAATAAAAAGAATAATATGTACATATATGCACAAGTGCTGTGGGGCGGGGAGGGGGGAAGAGCAGAGGGAGGAAGTCCCAGACATAAATACATCTGGTGCCAGATTTGTATAAGACAGGGAGCAGGCCAACTGAAAATCAGCTGGGTGGTGTGCGGAAAGAATTGCCCAAATGGAGTAAACAGAGGAATATGGGCATAATAATAATAATGTTGGTATTTGTTAAGCACTTACTATGGGCAGAGCACTGTTCTAAGTGCTGGGGTAGATACAGATTGTGGGGTGATCAGATTGTCCCACGTGGGGCTCACAGTTTTATTCCCCATTTTACAGATGAGGTAACTGAGGCACAGAGAAGTGAAGTGACTTGCCCACAGTCACACAGCTGCCAAGTGGCAGAGCTGGGATTCGAACCCATGACCTCTGACTCCCAAGCCCAGGCTCTTGCCACTGAGCCATGCTGCTTCTAGTTGGCACTAGTGAGGCACATGGTCACATTAGACAATAGCTGTATGGGTGGGATATGTGGGGGGCTGACTGGGAAATGGCCGGTTCTGAGACCATAACCCCCATTCTGAGCAGGGTGGATAACCAAGGCATCTGGAGGGATGGGGGTCTTCTGAAAGAATTCCACCATGTAACTAAATCTCACCAGGCAGGGGAGTCGGTGTGGAAATATTGGTAAGCAGGTACAGGCCAGAAGCAGGCCTCTGAAGCCCCTTCCTTGGACAGGTTTTGGGAAAAGCATGGGCAGGGGAGGGGCAGAAAGAGAGCCTCTGGCAGCAATTTGAAACTGCCCGCAGTGAATGTAACATTACATTCCCACTAGAATGTAACTTCTTCATTTATTTATTCATTCATTTAACCATATTTATTGAGCACTAACTGTGTGCAGAAAACTGTACTAAGCGCTTGGGAAAGTACAATAATGTTGGTATTTGTTTTGTTAAGCACTTACTATGTGCCGAGCACTGTTCTAAGCGCTGGGGTAGACATAGGGGAATCAGGTTGTCCCACGTGGGGCTCACAATCTTAATCCCCATTTTACAGATGAGGGAACTGAGGCACAGAGAAGTTAAGTGACTTGCCCACAGTCACACAGCCGACAAGTGGCAGAGCTGGGATTCGAACTCATGAGCCCTGACTCCAAAGCCCGTGCTCTTTCCACTGAGCCACGCTGCTTCACTCCAATACAATACAATACAATACAAAAATAAGCAGTGATATTTCCCTCCCACAATGAGCTCAGAGTCTAGAGTAGACAGACATCAGTACAAGTAGATAAAATTACAGATATGTACATAAGTGCTTTGGGGCTGGGAGGAGGGAAAAGCAAAGGGAACAAATCAGGGCAACGCAGAAGGGAGTGGGAGGTGAGGAATAGTGGGGCTTAGTCCGGGAAGGCCTCTTGGAGGAGATGGGCCTTCAATAAGGCTTTGAAGTGGGAGAGAGTGGCTGTCTCTCGGATTAGAAGAGGGAAGGTGTTCCAGGTCAGAGGCAGGATGTGGGATAGGGATTGGCAGCAAGACAGGAGAGATCAAGGCATAGTGAGAAGGTTAGCACTAGAGGATTGAAGTGCGCAGGCTGGGTTATAGAAGAAGAGAAGCTAGGAGAGTTAGGAGGGGGTAAGGTGATGGGATGTTTTAAAACCAATAGAGAGGAGTTTTTGTTTGATACAGAGGTAGATGGGTAGCCAATGGAGTTTTTGAGGAGAGGGCTGACATGTCCAGAACATTTTTGTAGAAAAATGATCCCAGCAGCAGATCGAAGTATGGAGAGTGAAGTATGGACTGGAGTAGAGAAAGAGGGGAGGCTGGGAGGTCAACAAAGAGGCTGATGCAGTAATCCAGGCGGGATAGGATGAGTGATTGTATTAACGTGGTAGCAGTATAAATGGAGGGGAAAGTGTGTATTTTAGCAATGCCGTGAAGGAGAGACCAACTGAATTTGGTGATGGATTGAATATTTGGATTGAATGATAGAGAGGAGTCAGGGATAACTCCAAGGTTATGGGCTTGTGATATAGGAAGGATGGTGGTGCCATCTACAGTGATGGGAAAGTCAAGTGGGGGACAGGGTTTGGGTGGGATAAGGAGCTCTGTTTTGGACAGTCATTCATTCTTATTTATTGAGCACTTACTGGGTGCAGAGCACTGTACTAAGCGCTTATATTAACTTTGAGGTGATGTGAAGACATCTAAGTACATACAGATGTCTTGAAGGCAAGAGGAGATTTGAGAAAGGAAAGCAGGAGAGAGATCAGGGCTAGAGGTGTAGAATTAGGTGTTATCTGCAGAGAAGTGGTAGTTGAAGCCATGGGAGTAAAAGAGTTTTCCAAGGGAATAGATGTAGATGGAGAATAGAAGGGGACCCAGAACTGAACCTTGAGGGTTCAGTTAGGAGGTGGGAGGCAGAGGAGGAGCCCATGAAGGAGAATGAGAATGAATGTTCAGAGAGATAAGAGGAGAATCTGGAGATGACAGAATTAGTGAAGCCAAGATTGAATAATGTTTCCAGGAGAAGGGGAGAGGTCGAAAAGGATTAGAATGGAGTAGAGGCCATTGGATTTGGCAAGGAGGTCTTTGGTGACCTCTGAGAGGGTGGTTTCTGTGGAGTGAAAGGAACGGAACCCAGATTGGAGATAACTGGAGGAGAGGAATTTGAGCCAGTGTATGTAGGCAACTTGCTGAAGGATTTGGGAGAGGAATGGTAGAAGGGAGATGGGGCAGCAACTGAATGGAGCCATGGGGCAAGTGAAGTTTTGGGGTTTTTTTTAAGATAGGGGAGGCATGGGCATGTTTGAAGGCAGTGGGGAAGAAGCCATTGGAAAATGAATGGTTGAAGATGGCTGTTAAGAAGGGAAGAAGGAAGGAGGAGAGAGTTTCGATAAGGTGTGAAGAAATGGGCAGAGTTCATGTTACTTCTTTATTCTGAACTCTCCAAACACTCGTACAGTGCACCATACTAAAGGGACACTCAATCAGTGCCACTGCTACTTTTGCTACTACTACTCTCTCCAAACCCCAGTACATTTTCCTTCTTTGCCTCATCCCACAAAACACTCCTCATGCCCCCTGCACCCCATACCTTCCAAATTGTCTGGCTCCCGCATCCACAGTCAGGGCTCACCTCACCCAGGGACTGTTGGCAGGGTGAGGCAGAGAAGGTGTGCAGGAACCTGGTGCATTTTAATAATGACACATTATTAAAAGGCAATTGACAGGAAATCTGTTAGAATGGCAACCTGATGCCTGCTGTGAAATTTGATTTGACTCATCAGATCATGCTTTATTAGGAAAGGAAGAAAACCAAAGAAATAGGATGTGCTTCCCCTCTTCCCACAGCTTCCCACATGAAACTTGCTGTGGGCAGAGAATGTCTCTGTTTATTGTTATATTTTCCTCTCCCAACCACTTAGTGCAGCGCTCTGAACACAGTAAATGCTCAATAAATATGATTGATTGAATGAATAAGAGAATAAACAAGTGGGAATTAAATATGGTCCCTGCCCTTCGGAGGGTTCATAATCTAGGACTATTAGGCACAGTAAGTGCTTAATAAGTACTATTACTACTACTACTACAAACTACCACTGGAAGTTACCAGAATACAACATATTTGAAGCGCCTGCAGGAAGGTGAGAAATATCTAGTTGCCCTTAATAACCATTTTTACATGTCAAAAATCTGTACAATTCTGTCTAAATTCTATAAAGTCATAGCTAAATGAAATCAGGTTATATGTGAAAATTCTGATACTTTGCCAAAGGGCTGCAGAGCTGTTTCCATCCGGATGACTCACTGTTGATTTACATTTGTTTCTGCTATTTAATGCAGCCCAACCTATATATTTTCATTAATTCTTTCTTCTTATGTCTCTCCATATCAGAACTGCTACCTCCAACATGGTGAGGTCCCTGGGATTGGGGAAGGGGGTAGGCTGAAGAGGGAGATCTGGGCTGAAGAAATGGATCCTTCCCACCTTTCTCTAACAACCCCTAAACCCAAATTAAACCTTGACACCCCCAGGGCTGGAGCCAGATTTGCCCTTCCCAGTTGGAGCTGTTGCACTCATATCTCCTTCTACGTCACAAAGCTCTTTGAGGCAGAGGAAGAAGCTCTGGACCAAATGCTGGGGATGTGCAGGGATGGAGGTTTTTCTTCCCCTTCAGGGCAAAGCTGAGCTTGGCAAGCCAGGGGTGACTGCTGAGCAGCACAAAGGGGCTGACAGTAGCAAAGCCACTGACCATAAACGTGTTTGCACTCAAGACAGTGAAGTCATTCCTCAAGGAGGTGCCTAGGAACAAAGAAAGGACAGAGCCTGCACAGTAGAAGGCTATAAAGCAGCTCACCAGGAGCAAAAATAGTTTGGGTGGCCCTTCTCTCCGGTGAAGCTTTTGGATAGAGGTGGGAGCTGTGGAGATGGAGGGACTGCTGACTGTGTTGGTGAAGGAGTAGGATCATGTAGCCACTGGAACAGCTCATGAGCCCCAGGGAGAGGGTGTTGCGGAGAGTCTTGAGTGAGAGAAACAGCCAGAGGAGGGAAGCACCAATAGGTTTGACGGAACAGTAGTTGTCACTGAATCTTCCTTCCTGGATTGTTACACTGGGGGATGCTCCAGTTTGGAAGAGAAGGTTAGTCTCTATCAGCAAGTTGAAGCACCAAAAAAAGGCACAGGCTGGGAGTGTGCACTTTGGGGTAAGGTTCTTTGAACTGAGCCCAGAGGGAATTGCTGGGACTGATGGTGATGGCTTGGACCATATAGAGGTGAGAGGTGGTGCAGATGGAGAGGCTGCGGGACACACAGTACAGGTAGGCAAACAGCTTACAGCCAACGTCAGTTTGGATGAACTCCAGACCCAATACTGACATTGTCATCGTGACCATCCTAATGAGGAGCATCATGGCATGGACCAGATATAGGTGAGTGATGATCAGGTCTGTTGTCTTAGGTTTCTGGTCCAGGAAAAACATAAAAAAGAGAGTGCAATGAGAACAATATTGCCTAAGAGTGCCACTCCAGTCTGGAAGAAGAAGCAGATACCTAGGATCTTGTTGTTGTACACCATCCTCGTCAATTCCCTGAACTCAGACCTGCAGGTGGGAGACAGCCAACTGAGAAAGGAAATAGAAGGTGAAGGGGAGTAGTAGTTTAGTTGGGAAATTACATCATACTCCAATGGACAAAAATGACTATTAGTCACATACAAAGGACCAGAGTAACCAAGTAATATATCTCAGAAGTATTCTCCCAGTCAAAAAGCCAATAATTACTGATCATTCACTATGGGCCCCTCTCTTCCCTGGGCCCTGCCTAAGGAAGAAGTTGGTATCACACTTACTGTCTACCTGCATTCTGCTGGTAGGGAAGGGAAGAAGGGAGAAACACAGTTGAAGCAACATAAAAAAAAAACCCATACCTACATGTATCAGCCACCTGAGGACTATCTACTCAATTTATCCAAATGACAATAGTGATTTGCTGTATTTTGGGATGAAATGAAAAACAAGTGGGAGAGTCCAGGAGAGTCTTCTGGAAGAGGTGATTCTTATGCAGGGTTCAGAAAGAGGTCAGGGCCAAGCTTTGGCAGAGAGGACTGCAATGGGTTTTCAGACTGGTCAAACTGTAGAAACACATCACTGAGGCAGGAGTGAATAGGCTGTGTGTAGCAGACATTAAGGGGAATTGGTTTGAAGTATTTTCCAGAACAACTTTAATTCAGGACTTGCTGCTGATAGAAGATTTATACTTTTGGTGTGTCTGCTGGAAAACCAAATTCTTGGGGACTCATATTATCAACTCAAAAGCCACCTCTACTATTTATGTATTTACCACTTACCATATTTACTGATATTTATCCTCCACTAGACTGTAAACTCCTGCTGTATACTTACTGTAAACTCATTGTGGGCAGAGAATATGTCTACCAACTCTGTTATATTGAATTCCCTTAAGCACTTAGTACTGTGCTCTGCACACAGTAAGTGCTTAACAAATATGATTGAATTTGTAGCCATCCTCCCACTTCTATATATATATGTACACACATATACATACTATACACATATGTGCGTACACATATATGCACACACCCTCTTTCTCTCTGTATATACAATCAAGCATACCCACAATCATTTTTCTCATTATTCTATGTCTAAACATTCTTATGTCTGCCATACCTATTAGATTGTAAACTCTTTGTGGTTGAGACACATGACTCTTCCTTCTGTTGTACTCTCCCTAGTACTTTATTGAACCCACTGGGGCTCATCAAATATCATTATCCCCACAGTCAACAAACCATGTTTTGGTTGTTCTTTTTCCTTGAGGAGGAAGCATTGGATCAAGTAAGGCACATATTGTTCTGGATTGCATCATCACCAATGGCCTTCATTTAGCTGTTATTGAGTAAGAAGGTCTGTACTCAGTGCTTGGGATATTGCAACAGAAAAAATACTTAGATTATTAGATTGTGAGTCCCATGTGGGACAGGAACTGTACCCAATCTGCCTATATTGTATCAAACCCAGAGCTTAATACAATGTTTTATACCTAGAAAACAGTTAAGTAGACAACTATCAGAAGACATAAATATTAAAAGATTTGATTTTTTGTAACTGGAATGAATTTGTCAAGAGCCTTGAGTTGGATGAACCTCTTGGTGGAAAAATCCCAGCATGATATGCAATCTCGTAAGGGCGAGTTGCAGGTGCTTCAGGGTGCTGCAGGTATCAATCCATCCAGTGGTATTTATTGAGTACTTACTAGGTTCTCTTACTAGGTTCTTGGGAGAGAAAATGCAGTAGAATTGATAGTCACATTCTCTCCCCACAAAGAACTTACAGTATAGATGTGCTAAACTCACTTGCTTCCCATGACTTCAAATGCCATCTCTATGTGGATGATTCCCAAATCTACCTCTTCAAGCCATAATCTCTCTCATTCTCTGCAGTATGATATATCCTTTGGCCTTTGGGATATCTGTTCTTGTATATTCATTCATTCATTCATTCAATAGTATCTATCAAGCACCTACTATGTGCAGGCACTATACTAGCGCTTGGAATGTACAAATCGGCAACAGATAGAGACAGTCCCTGCCCATCGATGGGCTTACAGTCTAATTGGGGGAGACAGACAGACAAAAACAATAGCAATAAATAGAATCAAGGGGATGAACATCTCTACAGGCACCTCAAGTTTAATAACCACCATCTTCCTGTCTCACAAGACTGGGATAACTTGGAGCTACCCTCAACCTCATCTTTCTCTTTCACAACCCCCATGTTCAATCTGTCACCAAATCTTGTAGATTCGATCTTTACAACTCTGCTAAATTCCTCCCTTTTTTCTTCACCCAAACTGCTACATGTTAATCTAAGCATTTATCCTAGCCTGCCTTGATAACTGCAATCAGTCTCCTGTCTCTCTTCACTTTGGGCCACACATCACTCTGCTGCCCCGGATCATTTCTCTGCCAACTGTTCAGTCCATGTTTCCCCCATTCCTCAGGAACTTCCAGTTGTTGCCCATCTAACTCCACATCAAGCTGTCCATAGGCTTTAAAGTACTCAATCACCTTGCACCCTTCTACCTTCCCACCATGATTTGCTTCTACACCCAGCCCCACTCATTCACTTCCCTCTAATGCCAACTTATGGTACCTCAATCTCATCTGTCTCACCACCAACCTCTCCATCCCATGTCGCTGTTTCTAGCCTCTAATGTTCTACTCTTCATATCCCGCGGCCTGTCGGTCTCCCCATCTTTAAAGCCTTACTAAAAGCACATCTCCTCCAAGAGGCCTTCTCTCTAAGACCTCATTTCATCTTCTCCCACTCCCCTCTTACACCACTCTTGCACTTGGGTGTGTACCTTTTACCACCCCTCCCTCAGCACCACAGCACTTTTGTAAATATCTATAATTTATTTATTTTATTTAATGTCTTGTCTACCCCTATTAGACTATAAGCTTGGGGTTGTGGATATGGGAACATGTCTACAACTCTGTTATACTGCCATCTTTCTTAAGTGATTAGTACAGTGTTCTGCACACAGTAAATGCCTCAAAAAGACATTTGATGGATTGATTGCATATAGATGGGGAGACAGACAGTAAAATATATTAGTGATAGAGGAAATGGGAGACTATAGGAAATATGAATATAATAGTTGTGGGGCTGTGTGGAAAACAGTGTGGCTTTAGAGCACCAGAATCAAAGTCCATAGGCAATGCAGAAAGGAGGGTGAATAGGAAAAATGAGGGTCTAGTCAGGGAAGGCGTCATGGAGGAGGCATGATTTTAGTAGGGGCTTTGAAGATGGGGAAAGGTTGTCTGTTGGCTATAAGCAAAGAGTGAGTTCTAGGTAAGAGATAGGATGTGGGCAAAGGAGTTGGTGGTGAGACAGGCAATACTGAGGTACAGAGAGTTAGGCTGTTAGAGGAGTAAAGTATGTACATTGTGTCATACTAGTGAAATAGTGAAGTTAAGTAGGAGAGAGCTAATTGGGTGACTTGAAGTCAATTGGTAAGGAGTTTCTTTTCGATGTAGAAGTGTATAAGAAACCACTGGAGATTTTGAGTAGTGGAAAGACTTGGACTGAACAGTGTTTTAGAAGAATAATCTAGGCAAGCAGAATGAAGTAAGGACTGGGTAGGGGAGAGGCAGGGAAGCCAGCGAGGAGGGTGATGCAGTAGATAAAGTGGGAAATGATACTTGGATCAGAATGGTGCCATCTGGATCCAGAGGAATGGGTGTATTCTAGAGCTGCTGTGACAGGATTTGTTGACAGGGTGAATATCTGGATTGACTAAGAAAGGTGCACTGAAGATAAGAAGATTGTGGAACGTCTGTATTCAGATGTCCTGTTGGCACCTCACATTTAACATACTCAAAACAGAACTCCTTGTGTTTCCACCCAAACCCTGTCTCCTCTGAATTTTCCATCACACTATCCCTGCTGCCTCACAAACCTGCAATCTTGGCATTATCCTAGATTTATCTCTCTCTTTCAACCCATATATTCAACCTGGCACCAAATCCTGAAGGGACTACCTTCACAACATCTCTAGGTTCCTGTCTTTCCTTTCCACCTAAACGACTATTACATTTATCCAAGCACTATTCATATCACCCCTTAACTCCTGCATCAGCCTCCTCAGTGACCTTCCTACCCACCGTCTTTCTCCTCTCTAGTCTATATTACATTCTGCTGCCCAGATCTTTCTTCTAAAATTGTATTTGGTCAGCTCAGGAGAGCAGCATAGACTAGTGGAAAAAGCATGGGACTCCGAGTCAGAAGACCTGAGTTCTAATCCTTGATCTGCCATTTACTTGCTGCATGACCTAAGGCAAATCACTTAGTTTCTCTATGTCTCAGTTTCCTCATTTGCAAAATGGGAATTCAATACCTGTTTTCCCTCCTATTTAGACTGTGATCCCCATTTGTAACCTGATTATCTTATATTTACCCTAGCATTTACTACAGTACTTGGCATATACTAAGCACTTAACAAACATGATCTTTTTTTTCTGTTTCCCCTCTCTTCAAGAACCTCCAGTGGTTGCCCATCCACTTCCTTATAATAATAATGATGATTATGGTATTTGTTAAGCACTTACCATGTGCCAAGCACTGTTCTAAGTGCTAGGGTAGATACAAGATAGTCAGGTTGTCCCACATGAAACTCACAGTCTTAATCCCCATTTGTCAGTTGAGATAACTGAGGCACAGAGAAGGTATGAGGTGCAATCAATACTTCAGTTCTGAGAGAGGTATGGAATAGGTGGCTTGCTTTGTTTTTAGTATCTCAGGTGCCTAGTACCTGCTTTTCCTCAGGGCTCAATAAATACCACTGGTGGATCATGAAGGAGATTAGAGCATTGGAAGAGTGAGAAGAGCACTCTAAAAAAGCTAGGCTTGGAATACATAGTGCAACAATTGGAGGGATAAGAAACCTTTTTTATGCTTGTTTAGGATTCACAAACGTTGCCTGATATTTGGGAAATTTCAGAGAGGAATGTTCTGGAAAAATGAACATTGCCTCCCCTGCCTTGAAACTGAACTGGCATGTAATAATAATAATTGTAGTATTAGTTAAGTTCTTACTGTGTGCCAGGAACTGTACTAAGTGCTGGGGTGGAAACAATCAAATCAGGTTGGACACATCCTTATCTCCTGTGGGGTTCACAGTCTCAGTCCCTATATTACCGATGAGTTAATTGAGGCATAGACAAAGGAAGTAACTTGCCCAAGGTCACACAGCTGACAAATGAGGAGCCAGAATTAGAACCCATGCCCTTCTGACTCCCAGGCCTGTGCCCTATCCACTACCTAATAAGACACTTAATGGTAATTTATATGGCTTGGTTAGAGTTCAAATTTTCCAATTGAGATGTTATAGTTTGACTATGAGGAAGAAAGAATGTAAATATTTTAGAAAGGTTTGAGTAACTCAAAAATAGTTTACACATTTTCATTTCTTTGGGTGACAGTCTTATCCCATCTAAACAATAGGCCTGTAAATCCATATTCATAGAAGCTACCACAATCAATCATTAATTATTATTAATTATTAATAGCATTTATTGAGTACTTACTCTGTGCAAAGCAATGTACTAAGTGCTTAATCAATCTTATTTGTTGAGCACTTACTTTGTGCAAAGCACTATAAAGAACTTAGGAGAGAACAATATAACAATATAACAGACCCATTCCCTGCCCACAAAGAGCTTACAGTCTGTCACAGCCCTAAGGAGGTTCTCACAGTAGACTGCTGTGAAGTGTGAGGAGAGAGAAGCTGGTGCTCGTGCTGATTCTGGTGCTGGGAATGAAGGCCAGAACGAATGAAAGAATTGATGGAAGTCTGCGGGGGAGTCTCTGGACTGGAGGGCTGGGGAAGGGCAGTGAGGGGATTCATTCATTCATTCAGTCAGTCAGTCAGTCAGTCAGTCGTGTTTATTGAGTGCTTACTGTGTGCAGACCACTGTACTAAGAACTTGGAAAGTACAACACAGCAATAAAGAGAGACCCACAATAGGCTTACAGTCTAGAGGGTTGGGGAGTAAAGGAAGCCCAGTATAGTCTTGACTAACCCCAAGAAACTGTACATGCCTTCACCCAGTTGGAATATAATGTTGGTATTTGTTAAACGCTTATTATGTGCAGAGCACTGTTGTATGTGCTGGGGTAGATACAGGGTAATCAGGTTGTCCCATGTGAGGCTCACAATTAATCCCCATTTTACAGATGAGGTAACTGAGGCGCAGAGAAGTTAAGTGACTTGCCCACAGTCACACAGCTGACAAGTGGCAGAGCTTGGATTCGAACCCATGACCTCTGACTCCCAGGCCCAGGCTCTTTCCACTGAGCCACATATGAGAAACTATCAACACCCCCCCCCCACCATTTCTCATTCATTATGCATCTCCACCCTTCATCCTGTATTCATTCCCTCTACTGCCCATTTCACACTGACTGATGATCCCTTCACTATTTCCTCTACTTCAAATCCTCATCTTCTCAGCATCCACTGATGAGCCCGATTCTGACTTTGAGCAGAAGACAATTCCCACTCATAGAGCCATCCCCTCAGCACCAAGTCCCTTTAGAGCAGTCTGTAGTAAAATAACTTAGAATTCAGCAAGGTATCTTCAGCAAGACTGCAAGAACAAAGACCTCAAGTTCCAGGGAAAAAACCCACCACCTTCAAATTAATAAATTCCACACTCAGAATTCTAGGGCCAGATCTTCCTCCCTGGCTCCAGGAACATGCTTCCCAGTTCTCACTATAGAAACTAAGATAGATGAGACACTCACCAGGCTGATTTCTGCTTCTGGGTCAGATCTGGGTAGTCACAGTCAGGGGAGAGTACCCAGAGCAGCCGTTATAGGGAAGAATTTCATTACCTAATCTCCTTGAGGGCTATAATATTATCATCACAGAGAGGTGCCTGACACTATGGGGAGAGGGAGGGCAGAACCATGGAGTCCCAGAGGAAAGAAACCAATCATGCAGAAGGGCAAAAGGAGTAGGTGGCTCATATATTTCCAATGAAGGGTGCAATCCCAGACTCGATGCTGTAAGAAGGGTCAGTGTGAATTGGGACACTTGAACATAATGACGTAATAAGTTATGTCTGAATGTGCTACACTTTTTCCAAAGGGCTTTCCCATCAATTCATTTTTGTATATTGGCATTGCTATGTTTCAGGCACTGATCTAAGTGCTGGGGAAGATACAAGCTATAAACAGTTTGAACACACTACCTATTCCGTGGTCATAATCTCCATTACACAGATGAGGTTACTGAGGCACAGGGAAATTAAATGACTTGCCCAAGGTCACATAGCAGACAAGTGGTGGATCTGGAATTAGAACCCAGATTCTCCGACTCCCATCCCCTTGATCTTTCTCCTAGGCCACACTGATTCTCAAATTTACTTAATTTGTCTTCCTAACATTCTTGGGAGATAGGAGTCGGGCATTGGTATTCTCCATTTTACAGATGAGGAAACAGAGGCAGTGCCACATAACTGCCCAGGTTATTACACAGCAAATAGTGGCAGAAATGAAAATAGAACCCAGAACTCCCAGCTCCCAGATGTTTGTTCTTTCCTCTTATAGATATAGGGAGTATAAGCCTCACTTTTTTCTGGCTCATAGCTGCTTTTTTTTCTGGCTCGTAGTTTGAGTAGTAATTGTTTGCTGCATATAGACTCTTGTTTGTTGAGCCATTTACATCAAGTCAACCTGAATGGTTTTGCTCGTATTTACTGAGCACTTACTGGGTGCAGGGCTCTGTACTAACCAATTGGGAGAGTACAGTATAACAGTATAAGAGACACATTCCCTGCCTGCAACATACTTATAGTTTAGAAGGGAAGACAGTCATTAACATTAATATAAATACATGAATTACAGATATGTACATAAGTGCTGTGGTGATGGGAGGGGCGGCAAATAAAGGGAGCAAGTCGGGGCAGTGCAGAAGGGAATGGGAGAAGAGGAAAGGAAGGCTTAGTCAGGCTTGGATAATACGTGCCTTCCAAAAGATTTTGTAGTAGGGAAGAGTAATTGTCTGTCTGATATGAGGAGGCAGGGTGTTCTAGGCCAGAGGCAGGACATGGGTGAGAGGTTGGCAGCAAGACAGACAATGGTGGTATTGGTGGTTTGAGGCCTATATTAGTAGCAGTCTTTGTCTAGGCAATTTAAGTTTGGAGCATGTCAGATGATATGATAGTGTGCCTAGCATATTCCCCATCCATGACTGCCATGATGGCACGCTGCCATGGAAGCAGCGTGGCTCAGTGGAAAAGAGCATGGGCTTTGGAGTCAGAGGTCATGGATTCAAATCCCGGCTCGGCCACTTGTCACCTGTGTGACTATGGGCAAGTCACTTAACTTCTCGGTGCCTCAGTTACCTCATCTGTAAAATGGGGATTAAGACTGTGAGCCCATGTGAGATAACCTGATTCCCCTGTGTCTACCCCAGCGCTTAGAACAGTGCTCAGCACATAGTAAGCACTTAACAAATACCAACATTTTTATTTTTATTATTATTATTACGATTTGGGCATTGTCGAGATCTCTTCAGCACAAAGAGGTGTCACTATATCGATCGAGGGTGGATCCAGGATGTATTTTTTTTTCTGTAGGTGGATGATGATGTTACTAATCAAAACATAATTATCTGATGCACTCACTCAGCAAATGTTGGTTGTTGCTATTGAGTTTGCCAGACCCATGCAGCCCAGTGACTTTCTTCCATCTCTGGATATCATTAACAAATTTAACATTAAAATTGTCCCTTATAATAATTCATTTATCTTTTGTTGACACTTGCTGTGATGAGCCTTTTTTTAACTTTTTGAAAAAATTATCTCCTTTATCTCAGTCACTGTGTGTACTTAATCAATCATAAAGTGCATTTATTGAGCACTCACAGTGTTCAATGCAATGTACTGCAGTGCACAGAGCTCGTAGACAACAAGCCCTTAAGAGCTATGAGGGACACAGAATAATTTTATTTCTGGGCAGATTGGAAGACCTGATAATAGGGATTGGTTGCCAGTTTGAAGCCTTATGGTAGAAGGAGTCCCAAAGATTCCGTATCAGGGTGGCACATTTTACACCACAAAGTCACATTATTCAAGTGAAGCCCTTCAGGTTGATATTACAATTCCATGGCTTTTTTTATGGTTATGGAGTGATCTGTGTCATAGTTAGTATTACTAGAATACCCAATCTTCTGAGCTGGTGGCAAAGCTGGGGAGGAGGGAGGGAGCACTTGCTGTGAAGCTCTGGAAGAGGGAACCCAGGGTCATCACAGGAGCTTGTAATAACAATGGTATTCGTCACGAGTGCACTATTTGCCAGGCACTGTAGTAAGTAAATGGTTTCCTCTGAAACCGAAGCGTGGGTGGGTGAACCTGGAACTGACCCTTCATATCAAAGAGGACCCCAGTCTGGACTGCTGCAGCTGGGGGTCTCCCAGCCAATCACAGAGAGCTGCTGTTCCTGCCATCATCACCACCATTGCCTTTCTCATGGCTGAGGAGAGGAGTGGTTGGGAGGGAGGGAGTCAGAGAGCTGCCATTTTGTGTTTGTTCTATTTTTCTTTAAAAATAAATAAAAAATAAATCCCCCAGAGCTGGAGTTCCTTGGTTTGTGGATATGTCTGGCAGGGGAAGATGATGGTGGGCATTCTTTTTATTTACTAATGAATGAAAAATAAAACCCTCAGCACTTTTGAGTCTGTTTTTCATCTCTCCCAGCTCCCCTCCACCTCCTTTCTGTCTCTTACAAGGTTTGGTGATCCAAGGAGCCAAAGCAGCTGTGGAACATTTGGTGAGCCTGGCTTCTACTCCTCCCAGCCCTCCTTCTGCCTCCCCCGATCTCACTCTGTGGCTCTGAGCCCTAGGGAGCTGGGGTAGCTGCGGTGCTGTCAGATCCAAAGGGGCATTGGTGAGCCCAGCTTCTACCCCTCACAGGACAACTCTGGACCTGTGCATCCTGAGGAGCCAGGGTGACTGCGGGCAGCCCCAGCTCCAGTGGGACATTTGGTGAACCTACCTTCTATGCCTCCTGGGCTTCCTCCTGCTTGCTCTCTGTCTCCCTCAGTGACTCTGACCCCCAAGAAGCTGAGGTGGCTTCAGGTGTGGAGAAGTGTCGGCCCAGGATCCAACCCCCTGCAGCAACAGGAACAAAGGGCCTGGGGATGGGGAAGGATAATCATTTTGAATTTTAAGAAACATTCTCTGTCCTTCCAGGGTGGTTTTAATAAAGTTTCAGATTCTGTTAACAGGAACCAATCAGAGGAAATGACTTATAGCCTTGTTGTAAATTAATCACTTCAACTAAGTGAAGGAAGATCAGGTAGTGGCATCCAGGAATAGCATAATACAAACAGACCTAGTTTAGGCAGTTTCTACCCATGTTGTGTACCCCTCCTAAAAGGAAGGTGGATTCAGCACTTATCTCTGAAGACTGTCCTTCTTCCAGGAGCCTGGTCTTGCTTAATAATGTTGGTATTTGTTAAGCACTTACTATGTGCCGAGCACTGTTCTAAGCGCTGGGGTAAACACAGGGAAATCAGGTTGTCCCACGTGGGGCTCACAGTCTTAATCCCCATTTTACAGATGAGGGAACTGAGGCACAGAGAAGTTAAGTGACTCGCCCACAGTCACACAGCTGACAAGTGGCAGAGCTGGGATTCGAACTCATGAGCCCTGACTCCAAAGCCCGTGCTCTT